>NC_090438.1:718999892-719302923 GCF_031143425.1 Pleurodeles waltl
AACAGATCTCACTGGGGTGCTCTCCTTTGGGAAATGTTCACAGGAAAGTGTAGGGATAGACTCCTCACACTCTCTGGACAAGATGCAGAATCTTATGACCTCATGAAGGGTACCCTGATTGAGGGCTTTGGATTCTCCACTGAGGAGTATAGGATTAGATTCAGGGGGGCTCAAAAATCCTCGAGCCAGACCTGGGTTGACTTTGTAGACTACTCAGTGAAAACACTAGATGGTTGGATTCAAGGCAGTGGTGTAAGTAATTATGATGGGCTGTACAATTTATTTGTGAAAGAACACCTATTGAGTAATTGTTTCAATGATAAACTGCATCAGCATCTGGTAGACCTAGGACCAATTTCTCCCCAAGAATTGGGAAAGAAGGCGGACCATTGGGTCAAGACAAGGGTGTCCAAGACTTCAACAGGGGGTGACCAAAAGAAAGGGGTCACAAAGACTCCCCAGGGGAAGGGTGATGAGACAACCAAAACTAAAAATAGTAAAGAGTCTTCTACAGGCCCCCAAAAACCTGCACAGGAGGGTGGGCCCAGAGCCTCTTCACAAAACAATGGGTACAAGGGTAAAAACTTTGATCCCAAAAAGGCCTGGTGTCATAGCTGTAAACAGCATGGACACCAAACTGGAGACAAGGCCTGTCCCAAGAAAGGTTCCACTCCAAACTCCCATCCAGGTAACACTGGTATGGCTAGTCTCCAAGTGGGATCAACAGTGTGCCCAGAGCAAATCAGGGTCCACACTGAAGCTACTCTAGTTTCTGAGGGTGGGGTGGATTTAGCCACACTAGCTGTCTGGCCGCCTAACATGCAAAAATACAGACAGCAACTCTTAATTAATGGGACTAGAATAGAGGGCCTGAGGGATACAGGTGCCAGTGTCACCATGGTGACAGAGAAACTGGTTTCCCCCGGCCAATACCTGACTGGAAAAACTTACACAGTCACCAACGCTGACAATCAGAGAAAAGTACATCCCATGGCAATGGTTACTTTAGAATGGGGAGGGGTCAATGGCCTGAAACAGGTGGTGGTCTCCTCAAATATCCCAGTGGACTGTCTGCTTGGAAATGACCTGGAGTCCTCAGCATGGGCTGAGGTAGAACTAAAAACCCATGCAGCAATGCTGGGTATCCCTGAACTGGTGTGTGTGAAAACAAGAGCACAATGCAAGGCACAGGGTGAACAAGTAGAGCTGGAGTCTGGAAGAATGGCCCAGCCTACCAAGAGGAAAGGAAAGTCAGTTGGGAAACCAACTGCAACACAGCAAAAGAAAGGGAACCTCTCTTCTCAGGAAGAAGTTCTGCCCTCTGAGGGAACTGAGCCTTTGGAGCTTGAACCTTATCAGGTTGAGCTCTTAGGCCCAGGGGGACCCTCAAGGGAGGAGCTGTGTAAGGGACAAGAAACCTGTCCCTCTCTTGAAGGCCTTAGGCAGCAAGCTGCTGAAGAGTCCAAGGGCAAGAAAAATGGAACACATAGGGTCTATTGGGAAGATGGACTCCTGTACACTGAGGCCAGAGACCCCAAACCTGGTGCCACTAGGAGAGTGGTAGTGCCTCAGCTGTTCAGAAAGTTCATCCTAACATTGGCCCATGACATTCCCCTTGCTGGACATTTGGGACAAACCAAGACGTGGGAGAGGCTAGTCAACCACTTCTACTGGCCCAATATGTCCAACATGGTTAAGGAGTTTTGCCTCTCCTGCCCCACCTGTCAAGCCAGTGGTAAGACAGGTGGGCATCCAAAGGCCCCCCTCATTCCACTTCCAGTGGTGGGGGTGCCCTTTGAAAGAGTGGGTGTGGACATAGTTGGTCCACTAGAACCTCCCACAGCCTCAGGAAATATGTATATCCTGGTAGTAGTGGATCATGCTACCAGGTATCCTGAAGCTATTCCCCTTAGGTCGACTACTGCCCCTGCAGTAGCCAAGGCCCTCATTGGTATCTTTACCAGAGTGGGTTTCCCTAAGGAGGTGGTGTCTGACAGGGGTACCAACTTCATGTCAGCATACCTGAAACATATGTGGAATGAGTGTGGAGTGACTTATAAATTCACTACACCTTACCATCCACAAACTAATGGCTTAGTTGAGGGATTCAACAAGACATTAAAGGGCATGATCATGGGGCTCCCAGAAAAACTCAAAAGGAGATGGGATGTCCTCCTGCCATGTCTGCTTTTCGCTTACAGGGAGGTACCACAGAAGGGAGTAGGATTCTCACCCTTTGAACTTCTGTTTGGTCATCCTGTAAGGGGACCACTTGCCCTTGTTAAAGAAGGCTGGGAGAGACCTCTCCATGAGCCTAAACAGGACATAGTGGACTATGTACTTGGCCTTCGCTCTAGAATGGCAGAGTACATGGAAAAGGCAACCAAAAACCTTGAGGCCAGCCAACAGCTCCAGAAGTTTTGGTATGACCAAAAGGCTGCACTGGTTGAGTTCCAACCAGGGCAGAAAGTCTGGGTTCTGGAGCCTGTGGCTCCCAGGGCACTCCAGGACAAATGGAGTGGCCCTTACCCAGTGCTAGAAAGGAAGAGTCAGGTCACCTACCTGGTGGACCTGGGCACAAGCAGGAGCCCCAAGAGGGTGATCCATGTGAACCGCCTTAAGCTCTTCCATGACAGGGCTGATGTAAATCTGTTGATGGTAACAGATGAGGATCAGGAGGCAGAGAGTGAACCTCTCCCTGATCTTCTGTCATCAGACCCAAAAGATGGCTCAGTAAATGGAGTGATCTACTCAGACACCCTCTCTGGCCAACAGCAAGCTGATTGTAGGAGAGTCCTACAACAGTTTCCTGAACTCTTCTCCTTAACCCCTGGTCAGACACACCTGTGTACCCATGATGTGGACACAGGAGACAGCATGCCTGTCAAAAACAAAATCTTTAGACAGTCTGACCATGTTAAGGAAAGCATCAAGGTGGAAGTCCACAAGATGCTGGAATTGGGAGTAATTGAGCGCTCTGACAGCCCCTGGGCTAGCCCAGTGGTCTTAGTCCCCAAACCTCACACCAAAGATGGAAAGAAAGAGATGAGGTTTTGTGTGGACTACAGAGGGCTCAATTCTGTCACCAAGACAGATGCTCATCCAATTCCTAGAGCTGATGAGCTCATAGACAAATTAGGTGCTGCCAAATTCCTAAGTACCTTTGACTTGACAGCAGGGTACTGGCAAATAAAAATGGCACCTGGAGCAAAAGAGAAAACAGCATTCTCCACACCTGATGGGCATTATCAGTTTACTGTTATGCCCTTTGGTTTAAAGAATGCCCCTGCCACCTTCCAAAGGTTGGTGAATCAAGTCCTTGCTGGCTTGGAGTCCTTTAGCACAGCTTATCTTGATGATATTGCTGTCTTTAGCTCCACCTGGCAGGATCACCTGGTCCACCTGAAGAAGGTTTTGAAGGCTCTGCAATCTGCAGGCCTCTCTATCAAGGCATCCAAATGCCAGATAGGGCAGGGAACTGTGGTTTACTTGGGACACCTTGTAGGTGGAGGCCAAGTTCAGCCACTCCAACCCAAGATCCAGACTATTCTGGACTGGGTAGCTCCAAAAACCCAGACTCAAGTCAGGGCATTCCTTGGCTTGACTGGGTATTACAGGAGGTTTGTGAAGGGATATGGATCCATTGTGACAGCCCTCACTGAACTCACCTCCAAGAAAATGCCCAAGAAAGTGAACTGGACTGTGGAATGCCAACAGGCCTTTGACACCCTGAAACAAGCAATGTGCTCAGCACCAGTTCTAAAAGCTCCAGATTATTCTAAGCAGTTAATTGTGCAGACTGATGCCTCTGAACATGGGATAGGGGCAGTTTTGTCCCAAACAAATGATGATGGCCTTGACCAGCCTGTTGCTTTCATTAGCAGGAGGTTACTCCCCAGGGAGCAGCGTTGGAGTGCCATTGAGAGGGAGGCCTTTGCTGTGGTTTGGTCCCTGAAGAAGCTGAGACCATACCTCTTTGGGACTCACTTCCTAGTTCAAACTGACCACAGACCTCTCAAATGGCTGATGCAAATGAAAGGTGAAAATCCTAAACTGTTGAGGTGGTCCATCTCCCTACAGGGAATGGACTTTATAGTGGAACACAGACCTGGGACTGCCCATGCCAATGCAGATGGCCTTTCCAGGTTCTTCCACTTAGAAAATGAAGACTCTCTTGGGAAAGGTTAGTCTCATCCTCTTTCGTTTGGGGGGGGTTGTGTAAGGAAATGCCTCCTTGGCATGGTTGCCCCCTGACTTTTTGCCTTTGCTGATGCTATGTTTACAATTGAAAGTGTGCTGAGGCCTGCTAACCAGGCCCCAGCATCAGTGTTCTTTCCCTAACCTGTACTTTTGTATCCACAATTGGCAGACCCTGGCATCCAGATAAGTGCCTTGTAACTGGTACTTCTGGTACCAAGGGCCCTGATGCCAAGGAAGGTCTCTAAGGGCTGCAGCATGTCTTATGCCACCCTGGAGACCTCTCACTCAGCACAGACACACTGCTTGCCAGCTTGTGTGTGCTAGTGAGGACAAAACGAGTAAGTCGACATGGCACTCCCCTCAGGGTGCCATGCCAGCCTCACTGCCTATGCAGTATAGGTAAGACACCCCTCTAGCAGGCCTTACAGCCCTAAGGCAGGGTGCACTATACCATAGGTGAGGGTACCAGTGCATGAGCATGGTACCCCTACAGTGTCTAAACAAAACCTTAGACATTGTAAGTGCAGGGTAGCCATAAGAGTATATGGTCTGGGAGTCTGTCAAACACGAACTCCACAGCACCATAATGGCTACACTGAAAACTGGGAAGTTTGGTATCAAACTTCTCAGCACAATAAATGCACACTGATGCCAGTGTACATTTTATTGCAAAATACACCCCAGAGGGCACCTTAGAGGTGCCCCCTGAAACTTAACCGACTGTCTGTGTAGGCTGACTAGTTCCAGCAGCCTGCCACACCAGAGACATGTTGCTGGCCCCATGGGGAGAGTGCCTTTGTCACTCTGAGGCCAGTAACAAAGCCTGCACTGGGTGGAGATGCTAACACCTCCCCCAGGCAGGAGCCGTGACACCTGGCGGTGAGCCTCAAAGGCTCACCCCTTTGTCACAGCCCAGCAGGGCACTCCAGCTTAGTGGAGTTGCCCGCCCCCTCCGGCCACGGCCCCCACTTTTGGCGGCAAGGCTGGAGGGAACAAAGAAAGCAACAAGGAGGAGTCACTGGCCAGTCAGGACAGCCCCTAAGGTGTCCTGAGCTGAAGTGACTCTAACTTTTAGAAATCCTCCATCTTGCAGATGGAGGATTCCCCCAATAGGGTTAGGATTGTGACCCCCTCCCCTTGGGAGGAGGCACAAAGAGGGTGTACCCACCCTCAGGGCTAGTAGCCATTGGCTACTAACCCCCCAGACCTAAACACGCCCTTAAATTTAGTATTTAAGGGCTACCCTGAACCCTAGAAAATTAGATTCCTGCAACTACAAGAAGAAGGACTGCCTAGCTGAAAACCCCTGCAGAGGAAGACCAGAAGACGACAACTGCCTTGGCTCCAGAAACTCACCGGCCTGTCTCCTGCCTTCCAAAGATCCTGCTCCAGCGACGCCTTCCAAAGGGACCAGCGACCTCGACATCCTCTGAGGACTGCCCCTGCTTCGAAAAGACAAGAAACTCCCGAGGACAGCGGACCTGCTCCAAGAAAGGCTGCAACTTTGTTTCCAGCAGCCTTGAAAGAACCCTGCAAGCTCCCCGCAAGAAGCGTGAGACTTGCAACACTGCACCCGGCGACCCCGACTCGGCTGGTGGAGATCCAACACCTCAGGAGGGACCCCAGGACTACTCTGATACTGTGAGTACCAAAACCTGTCCCCCCTGAGCCCCCACAGCGCCGCCTGCAGAGGGAATCCCGAGGCTTCCCCTGACCGCGACTCTTTGAATCCTAAGTCCCGACGCCTGGGAGAGACCCTGCACCCGCAGCCCCCAGGACCTGAAGGACCGGACTTTCACTGGAGAAGTGACCCCCAGGAGTCCCTCTCCCTTGCCCAAGTGGAGGTTTCCCCGAGGAACCCCCCCCTTGCCTGCCTGCAGCGCTGGAGAGATCCCGAGATCTCTCATAGACTAACATTGCGAGCCCGACGCTTGTTTCTACACTGCACCCGGCCGCCCCCGCGCCGCTGAGGGTGAAATTTCCGTGTGGACTTGTGTCCCCCCCGGTGCCCTACAAAACCCCCCTGGTCTGCCCTCCGAAGACGCGGGTACTTACCTGCAAGCAGACCGGAACCGGGGCACCCCCTTCTCTCCATTCTAGCCTATGTGTTTTGGGCACCACTTTGAACTCTGCACCTGACCGGCCCTGAGCTGCTGGTGTGGTAACTTTGGGGTTGCTCTGAACCCCCAACGGTGGGCTACCTTGGACCAAGAACTGAACCCTGTAAGTGTCTTACTTACCTGGTAAAACTAACAAAAACTTACCTCCCCCAGGAACTGTGAAAATTGCACTGTGTCCACTTTTAAAACAGCTATTTGTCAATAACTTGAAAAGTATACATGCAATTTTTATGATTTAAAGTTCCTAAAGTACTTACCTGCAATACCTTTCGAATGAGATATTACATGTAGAATTTGAACCTGTGGTTCTTAAAATAAACTAAGAAAAGATATTTTTCTATACAAAACCTATTGGCTGGATTTGTCTCTGAGTGTGTGTACCTCATTTATTGTCTATGTGTATGTACAACAAATGCTTAACACTACTCCTTGGATAAGCCTACTGCTCGACCACACTACCACAAAATAGAGCATTAGTATTATCTCTTTTACCACTATTTTACCTCTAAGGGGAACCCTTGGACTCTGTGCATGCTATTCCTTACTTTGAAATAGCACATACAGAGCCAACTTCCTACACACAAGCACCACACATCATCCCACAGGCACTCACACAAACACCATCAAGATGCAGACATACCAACATCCACTGCCTCCACTGTGTCCCCCTCCTCCTCCTCGTCCACCTCCCTCCCAGTTGCGCTACATCCTCATGCACTACATCCTCATCCACTACCACCATCAGCATCACACCTATCACTGCACGCCCCTCACTGACAGTCACCACTCCCTCATCCATGCACACGTCCCCTGTGTCCTCTCCCACTGTGTCTGTGCCCCCTCCTCTCAAAGTGCATAAACGCAAGCACTCAGACACCCAACAGCCATCCACCTCACAACAGCATCCAGCCCATGCCCCTGCACCCAAAATCAGCAGAGAGACACCTCCTACAACCACTTCCTCTTCCTCCACTCCCAAACCTTCACCCTCTTCCCTCCCCAAAGCTTTTCCTCTCCACCGTTGACCTCTTCCATACCACTCACCCCAACGTCCTTCACGTCGGGCCAGGGTGGTCAGAACCCAGGCAAGCACCTCAGCCACCCAGTCCACAGCCACAGTAGTGTTGACAGCTACTGCAGGTGGGAGAGGATCCTGGGGACCAGTCAGCAAAACTGAAAGGGTGCCTGCACCAGCAGTGTCTAGGAAGGGCAAGGAGGCACCACCGGCTGTGATAGGGAAGGGCAAGGAGGCACCACCAGCTGCGACAGGGAAGGGCAAGGAGAAATCCCCGGCTGCTGACAGGAAGGGCAAGTTGCCTGCACCAGCAGGCAGGAAGGACAGGAGGCCTGGTGCTGGGACTCATTTGGAGCCCCCACCACCAACCATGGTGTTTGAGCAATCCGAGGCTGCAAGGCAAGGGCTGGAACACCCCTCCACCATTGCCAGCACCGCCACCAGCACCACTGCCAGCAGCAGCAGACCCAGTTGGCAGCCGTCAGAGGCTGCAGGGGATGGGCTGGTACCTCCCCCCACCACTGCCAGAACCGCCACCAGCACCGCCACCAGCACCACTGATAGCAGCCCCAGTGGGCAGCCGTCTGAGGCTGCAGGGGATGGGCTGGAGCCTCCCCCCACCACTGCCAGCACCGCCACCAGCACCACTGCCAGCAGCAGCAACCTCAGTGGGCAGCCGTCCGAGGCTGCAGGGGATGGGCTGGAGCCTCCCCCTACCACTGCCAGCACCGCCACCAGCACCACTGCCAGCAGCAGCAGCCCCAGTGGGCAGCCGTCCGAGGCTGCAGGGGATGGGCTGGAGCCTCCCCCCACCACTGCCAGCACTGCCACTGCACCGCTGGCAGCACCGCCACCATCACCACTGCCAGCAGCAGCAGCCCCAGTGGGCAGCCGTCCAAGGCTGCAGGAGATGGGCTGGAGCCTCGCTCCACCACTGCCAGCCCCGACACCATCACCGCCACTGCCACCACTGAGCAACCGTCACCAACGGCAGACAATGTGGAGTCCTGCATCCATGGGCTATTGTGCGTCCTTGCCGCTGCAAATCCTGTGGGTCTGACAACCAGGTGAGAGACTGTGACCTTGCACTCCCCAGGATCTGCATCACAGGGCACAATGCCCCGTCCAGAACCAGTGGAAGAATCCATCCACTCACCCTATCCTTCCCAGGATGAAGCACACTGGGCACAATGCCCCCTCCACAACCAGTGGAGAAGCCATCACTAGAGAGACCGTGGCCTTGCACTCCCCACGATCAAGCAGTGGGCAAACCACCCACTAGAGAGACTGTGGCCTTGCACTCCGCAGGACCAAGCAGTGGGCAAACCACCTACTTGAGAGACTGTGGCCTTGCACTCCCAAGTACCAAGCAGTGCACAAACCACCCACTTGAGAGACTGTGGCCTTGCACCCCCCTGGACCAAGCAGTGGGCAGACCAACCCTATGGTGTTGTGGATGTTCCCTGAGTCTCCACAGGTGAGTCCTTTGAGTTCTGAGCTCTGTTTCCGTCATGCTTTTGATGTCATTGGTACCGCCCTGGAAATGGTGGTGGATTGGACTGTCTTAATATAGTGGGCGGTACATTGTCTTCCGCCTGGCTGTTGGTGGTTACCGATGTGGTGCTTGTTGATTCTACTGTGGCGGTCGGTGTGTTAAAGTGGCTGTCTGTCAGAGCGGTTCCCGCCATGGTCATAATTCCATTTTGGTTACCGCAGGCCTGTTGGCGGTTGTAATGAGGGCCATAAGAAATCGGAATCCTAAAGTAAATGTCCATAATATGAATATTCAAATGCAGTTTCAGCAATTGCAAATCCCCCAACAGCAGGTCTCACTTTTTCAGGTACAACAACAGCAAATATAACAGCGGATACTGATGATGCCACAGCAGCAGCAAATGCAAATACCTCAAGCTCCAATGGCACAGCAGCAGGTAGTGATTCCTCAGCAGAGCATAGGACAAAGGTTAAGTAAAAATAGTCCACAATTGATTACACAGTACCCATTATACAGTGAGGATGAATTGAGTGATGAAATCATGAGTGAGAGTTCGTATGCGGAAGAATATGTGCTAGGAGCTTCATTAGAGGTTGATCAGAGTGGTCCTTATGTAAATGAAATAGTTATGGGTCATTAAATTTTGTTCCTGGTTGACACAGGAGCTACACGCTCTACTGTCAGAACTGCAGAAGTTCCCAATGTGCCACTTTCTGAGAGAACAGTACAGGTTGTAGGAGTAACAAATCAACAACTGACAAATCTGGTTACTGAATTCATTCCTGTTAAAATTAGTACTTTTGAAGGCATGCAGAAATTTGTAGTCTGTGACTCAAGTCCAGTATGTCTGCTGGGAAGAGACTTGTGCAAATTAAAATGTTCAATTATTTGTATGAATGATGAAATTGCCATTCAAACAAATAGTGATGATGAGGAATCATGCATACAAATTAGCTGTAATTTGAATAATAAAAAAATCCTATTGATTAATCTTTTTCTCACATTTAGGGTACAAGGTAGGCCAAGTGACCTACCAGATACAGTCATTTTAAAAGTGTTGGATCTTTCAGGCTGAGATATGGTCTAACTAAAGGAGTGGAACCAGTCAAAGTCACAGTTGAACCTAATGCAGCTTTCCTGAAAACTCTCCAATTTTATACAGCCCCAGATGTAATTGAAGGAGTTACTCCTGTAATTTCAGATTTTGTTGAGCGAGGAGTTTTGAAAGAAGTGTTGAGCAGCCCTCGTAATTCTCCTATTATGGGTTTGTGGAAACACAGTGGGAAGTTTCGCATAGCTCAGGATTTGAGAAAAAGAAATGACATAGTGGTTAAATGTTTCCCAGTGGTACCTAATCCAGCAGTGATTTTGTTCCAGATTCCATGAGATGCAGAATCGTTCACATTAGTGGATTTGTCACAAGCTTTTTTGTCAGTACCTTTTCATGAAGACAGACAGTTTCTCTTTTGTTTTAAATTCTGCAATTGTGTGTCTTGTGGGTATAGGATTCCACACGGATTTTCAGAATCCCCATTGATTTTTAACCAAGTGTTGAAAAAGAATATAGAATTATTGGCAATGCCTTTTTCAATCTACATTGGTCCATTACATTGATGACTTAATGGTTGCGTCATAGTCATGAGAAGCATAAAGGCAAGATACTATTGCCTTACTGAATCACTTGAGTGAAATTGGACATAAAAGCCCTCATTACAACCCTGGCGGTAAATGCCGCCTACCGCTGTGCTGACGCCCTCCAACATACCGTGAGCACTGCGGTAATCCACCACGGGTATTATGACCCACACATAGAAATCTGCCACAATACAGATACAGGGTATCACCCCACACATCACCCCACACATCCTATCACTTACCCCCCAAACACACCCACGGCACCCCAAAGACACCCCAGGTTTTCAGAGGAGAAGCTAAGGGTCATGGTGGAGGAAATCATCCGGGTAGAGCCACAGCTATTCGGATCACAGGTGCAGCATACGTCCATTGCAAGGAAGATGGAGCTATGGCGGAGAATCGTGGACAGGGTCAACGGCTTAGGACAGCACCCCAGAACTAGGGATGACATCAGGAAGAGGTCGAACAACCCACTTGAAAGGTGCGTTCCATCGTTGCAAGACACCAGATTGCTGTACAGCGGACTGGCGGTGGACCCCCACCTCCTCCCCCACAACTAACAACATGGGAGGAGCAAGTCTTGGCGATCCTGCATCCTGAGGGCCTTGCAGGAGTAGCAGGAGGACTGGACTCTGGTAAGTCAAATCTTTACTAGTTTATCCCCCCTACCTGCATGCCATCACAAACTCCTACCCCTATCATCACCCCCATCGCTCCATCACCTCACATATACCCCACTAGCACAACCCACCCATCCCAATACCAAGCCCTGCATGCAACAATAATGCATGGACACCACCCACAGACCTGCATGAACACCCATCACCAAAGCATGCCCAGTAGGGAGACTCAACCAGCCCACAAATTCACCACCCACACAAGGCCTAGCTAACAGGGAAAGCACAATCATACAGGGAAACACACCCATGTACAATATAGCACACGCAAATAAATTAACAATGCATTTGCATCCCAACAGGACCCCGCTCAACGTCACCGGAGAGGAGGTGGCAGCTACATCCAGTCCCCCCCGAAGAGGCCCACAGTGATGACAGCAGCTCTGCACACCTGGATCAGGATGACCTACCTGGCCCATCAGGGGCCTCTGAACAGTTGGTTCCCCTGCCACAGTCCCAACCCACCACAGAGCCACCCCCCTCAGGAAACACCAGCACAGCACCCACCCAGCGGGCCCATGCCACTGTCTCCAGGACACGTCAATCAGCAGTGTGTCCACCACTATAGGGACCCCAGGCAACCCCACAAACACAGGACGATTGGGGACCTGGGTTCAGTGGCAGTGGGCACATGGTTCAGGGGACAGAGGCACAGGACAACAGGGAAGCTGGGAGGACTGCTGTGCGACAGAGGGAGGACATGCCCAGGGAACCCACTCTCCACGAGGCACTCTCAAACATCCTGGGAGCATACCACCATTCCCAGGAGACCATGGGCCAGGTACTGGCCAAGTTGCAGGAGACCCAGCGGCTGCAGGAGGGACAGTACCTGGGGATCAGGGAGGACCTAACAAAAATATACACCATCCTGTTCACCATTGCAGGGGTGCTGGCTGACATGGGCAAGACCATGAGGGAGGCAGTGTCACAAGAAGGGGCCTCTGACACTAGCCATAGCGATGAACAGCCCTCCACCTCCACCAGCGCTAGTGGACCGGAGGCCCCGCCACTGGAACAACAGGCCACCAGCACCCCACCCCCTGCAGAAGGAGAACCACCCCGCAAACGGTCCCTGCGATGCAGGTAGAAGACAGAGAACATTGTCAAGACCCCTGCCAGGAAATAGGACTCTCCTGATAGTAATCCTTCTGTCCCACTATGTCACCCTGTCCACCTTGAACTGCCATTGCCCCCTTCCTATGCCCCCTTGGACAATGCACCTGTGATACCAAGAGACTGGACTCTAAAGGAACATTCCTCCAACATCACCCCAGCCCCTTGCACATCACCTTCTACGTATGAGCACTTAAATAAACACCCTTGAAACAAATACCATACTGGAGTCAGTGTAATGAATCTCAAATGGATTAGTACATTTCCAAAGCATTGCAACGTATATGTACAGTGAATTATACTACAGGATTACCTTTGATGGGCAGCAGTGCATATAGCAGGAACCAGAATGGGGCACAGAGATCTGAAAATAGAGAATCCAAAGGGAACCGTTAGTGGCCATAGACATAGGGTAAGAGGCTGCCATGCACAATGTCCAACTGAAAACTGAAATGTAAAGTGAAGTTACAGTGCCTTACCTGTCTGTCACTGGAAGTACTGCTGTATAATATTTATTCTGTTGTCAACATCTTCTTCCTCTGCCTCCTCTTCACCACTGTCCACAGGTTCCACCGCTGCCACAAGACCATCACCAGGCACATACTTGTGCAGAAAAGGCACCTGGCGTCTCAAGGCCAGGTTGTGCAACATGCAACATGCAACGATGATCTGGCACAACTTCTTGGGTGAGCAGTACAGGGATCCACCTGTCAGATGGAGGCACCGGAACCTGGCCTTCAGGAAGCCGAAGGTTCTCTCAATTATCCTCCTTGTTCGCCCATGTGCCTCAGTGTAACGTTCCTCTGCCCTTGTCCTGGCATTCCTCACTGGGGCCAGTAGCCATGAGAGGTTGGGGTAACCACAGTCACCTGCAAATATAGGGTGACAACTGTTAGATACAGACTAAACCTTAGGGGCAATCCCATACCCAGAGACCATCTGATACTCGGTGGTGACCTTTGGCTCACCTATTTGCCAAACCTGGTGCCTCTGGAGTTGGCCCATCACATATGGATGCTGGTATTCCTCAAGATAAAGGTGTCATGAACAGAGACAGGATATTTGGCATTCACATGGGAGATGTACTGGTCCGCCAAACACCATCTGCACATTTATAGAGTGATAGCTTTTTCTATGCCTGTAAACCTGTTCATTTCTCCGGGGGGGACAAATGCCACATGTGTACCATCAATGGCACCAATGATGTTGGGGATATGTCCCAGGGCATAAAAGTCTGCCTTCACTGTGGCCAATTCATCCACCTGGGGGAATACTATGTAGCTGCGCATGTGTTTCAGTACGGCAGACAACACTCTGGTCAACACGTTGGAGAACATTGGCTGAGACATCCCTGGTGCCATGGCCACTATAGTTTGAAAGGAACCACTTGCCAGGAAATGGAGCACTGGCAGGCCCGGCACTAGAGGGGGGATACCTGTGGGCTGGTGGATAGCTGACATCAGGTCTGGCTCCAATTGGGCACACAGTTCTTGGATTGTGGCACGATCAAGTCTGTATGTGATAATAATGTGTCTGTCCTCCATAGTCGACAGGTCCACCAGGGGTCTGTACACCGGAGGATGCCGCCATCTCATATGCTGCCTCAGCGGCTGAAGCCTATGGAAGAGAACGGTGAGCAGAGGGTCATACTTCCACATATATTGCACTAATGTGGATTTGTTTACTTTACAGAAACAGAATGTGAACTCGAGAGTCAGTTGATGTGCCAATGTCTGCTGTGACGCAGTTAGGTGCCATGCCCTGTGCCCCCCTGAAATGGCAGCAGCCTGACCTGTGAGGAGGGACAAGTGGAAATGAGGTAAGTGCGCTGGCGTTGTGCGCCGTCGCAGTAGGCGGTCTATGACCTCCGCACAACTTCGCATTGTTTATCATTGGGCCCTATGGGTTCCAGGAGCCAATTGCACCGCCGACGACGTCACCTCCATTTTTTAACTATTCACTCACTTGCTACCTGACCTTCAACAGGAGAGGATCTACACTGGAAGTGCTGCTGTGACCTGTGTCTGGAAGCAACAATGGCTCATGTTTCTGGGGAAAGGGCCCCTGCCTTCACTGCGGAGGAGTTGGAGAAACTGGTGGATGGGGTCCAACCCCAGTACACATTACTCTACAGTCCAATGTGAACATTATGTATGGGCAATGCATGTTTTGAGTGGTGTGGACGTAAGCCACATGTTGGGGGGTGCTGAGGCATCCTGGTCTGAGTGTTGCATGTTAGGTGGTCAGTGTATGTGCGTCAGGGCATGGGTGGGAACTGGTGGGCAATGAGTATGCCAGTCCAGACAGGTGAGTAAATTCCCGTTCTGCTGTCTTTTCCCTCCAGGTCAGCGCACACCAGAAAAAGGGTATTTGGCGTGCCATCGCCAAGGAGGTGCGGGCCCTGGGGTCTATCACAAGCGGAACACCCACTGCCGCAAGAGATGCGAGGACCTGCGCCGCTGGACCAAGAAAACGGCAGGGGCCCAGCTGGGGCTGGCCTCCCAACGTGGAAGGGGTGCCCATCGCACCATGACCCCCCTGGTGTTCCGCATCCCGGAGGTGGCCTATCCGGAGTTGGATGGGCACTTGAGGGCATCACAGCAGCCACAAGGGGGTGAGTACAGATTCTGACTTTGCACGCTTTAGGAGGTAGCTGAGTGGGGGATGTGGGCTGTGGGTGCCCCTAGGCCAGGGCGATCATGGCAGGGTAGGTCCCTTGCTGGGCAGGCTCTGGCGCACTCCTACCCCAATGATGTAAGTGGCCATCTACTACTGTGCAGGGCCCTGTGGGTTTTGAGTGTGCAGATGCTGGCACTAGGCATTGTACCCCATGGGCTGGTGACTGTCTCGGTAAATGGTTGGGCATAGCCTAGTGCATAGGGCAGCTCCGTATGTGTTGTGTGCGCCAACGGTAGTGGTGTTGCTGGCATTGACCAAGTGTATCCTCTGTCTCTCCCCCCCTTTTTTTTCTCGCCCTGTCCTTGTGTGCATTAGCATCATCTGGCGGAGGAGCAGAGGCACCGGCGACGGAGATGGGCCTGGAGGCAGAATCCACCGAGAGTGAAAGAACCAGTGGGACGGAGGGCTAGTGGAGCACCATGACGGGGACAGGAGGGGAGACCATATACAGCGACTCCTCCTCCGATGGCAGCACCCTGGCAGACACCTCTGTGCCCACCCCAACAACAGGTACAGCCGCCACCCCCCCTACCAGCACTGCCCTCCCAGCAGCCCCTCAGTGTGTTTCCCATACCTGCTCACCCAGGATGGTGAGCATCTCCTTCTCCCCAGGAACCTCCGGCCCTGCCCCAGTCAGCCCTGCTGCCCTCAGTGAGGAGGCTATTGACCTCCTGAGACCCCTCTCTGTTGGGCAGTCAACCATTCTGAATGCCAACCAGGTGTTGAGATGCATTTGCAACAAACAAATGCATACCTGGAGGGCATTCACTCTGGCGTGGCAGCCCAACAGAGAATATTTTAGGCTCTGGCCTCAGCACTGATGGCAGCCATTGTCCCTGTGTCCAGCCTCCCCCCTCCAACTTCCACTACCCAGACCCAAGCCCCTCTTCCTCAGCCTATCCCAAGCACACCTTCAGACCAGCATGCACCCAAAATCACCACACAAAAGTGGCTCAGGCAAACATAGGCACCGCACTTCATCTCACAGGCACTCACACAAGCACCATGCCTATGCAAACACACCAACATCCACTGCCTCCACCGTGTCACCCTCCTCCTCCTCATCCACCTCCCTCCCAGTAGCATCTACACTCACACCTGCATGCACTACATCTTCATCCACTACCTCCATCATCAGCACGCCCATCACAACACAGCCCTCGCAAGCAGTCACCACCCACAACCATGCACACATCCCCTGTGTCCTCTCCCAGTGTGTCTGTGACCCCTCCTCCCAAAGTACACAAACGCAAGCACCCACCCAACAGCCATCCACCTCACAGCAGCATTAAGCCCATGCACCTTCACCCAAACTCAGGAGACGTACACCACCTACAACCACTCCCTCTTCCTCCACTCCCAAACCCTCTCCATCTTCCTGTCCCAGTGTGTCTAAAAGACTTTTCCTGGCAAACATTGACCTCTTCCCTACGTCACCCCCCGTCCTTCACCTCGGGCCAGGGTGTCCAGATCCCAGGCCAGAACCTCAGCCACCAAGTCGGCAGACGTTGTGGTACCTGCAAGTCACAGAGGATCAAAGGGGGCACCCATCAGGGAAGCCAGTGTGCCACCAACACCTGCAAAGGACCAGCCCATTCCACCACCTGCCAAGGTGAAGAAGGGACCAGCATGCAGCACGGCCAAGAAGCACGACCCACCCAGCAACGTCTCCTCCAAAACTCAAGCAGGAGGTGGCCTGGTGTCTCCCTCCACCACTACCAGCACCTGCACCACGCCCAGCACCGGCAGCATCCCCGCCGCAGACACAGCCGCAAGCACCGCCACCTGCACTGCGATCTGCACCAGCACATGCCCAGCCGGTGCCACAACAACTGTGAGCAGCAACATCTCCAGTGGACAGCCGCCGAAGGCTGCAGGAGAGGGCCTGGAGCCTCCCACCACCACCACCAGCACCGGCACTACCACCAGTTTGCAGCCTTAGTCGCCGCAGGATGGAGTCTGGCCCTTCCTCTATCGAGTATCATGCTACATGTTCCATGCAAATCTCGTGCCTCAGACACCCAGGTGAGGGACTGTGAGCTGCCACACCCCAAGTGCAGCATCACTGGGCACAAAGCCCCCTCCAGAACTAGTGGAGAAATGCATTCAAGGTCACTATCCTTAGCAAGATGAAGCAGACTGGGCACAAAGCCCCTTCTAGAACCAGTGGAGAAATGCATCCACTCACCCAATCCTTGGCAGGATGAAGCAGACTGGGCACAAAGCCCCCTCCAGAACCAGTGGAGAAATGCATCCACTATCACTAATCCTTGGCAGGATGAAGCAGACTGGACACAAAGCCGCCCCCCAGAACCAGTGGAGAAATGCATCCACTCACCCAATCCTTGGCAGGATGAAGCAGACTGGGCACAAAGCCCCCTCCAGAACCAGTGGAGAAGCCTTCCACTTGAGAGACTTGAGAAACGGTGGCTTTGCCCTCCCCAGGACCAATCAGTGGGCAAACCACCCACTTGAGAGACTGTGACCTTGCACTCCCCAGGACCAAGCAGTGGGCAAACCACCCACTTGAGAGACTGTGGCCTTGCACTCCCCAGGACCAAGCAGTGGACATGGAGCCCCCTCGAGGACCAATGGCGTTGTACCATCTTCCAGCTGAGGTCCCCTCTCCTTCCCCTTCCCCCTGAGGTGCCTGTGTGTTTACGACCTGATGCCCCTGCAGTGTTCTCTCCGTTTTGAGGCAGGAGTCAAGTGTGGGCTTCACCCATGATTTTTTGGCCCAGTGGGCTATGGACATTTGCAAGGGACAGTGTACGCACTTCTGTACATTTTGTAAATATTTGTATATACTGATTTTCAAATTGTTAACTATATCTTGTTATTTCAAAATATCACTGTTTGAACTCAATTCCTTTTGTCCTTGTGTTCTTCCAGGGGGTTACGGGGAGTAAATGTAATGTTGCTGCATGTGTTTGTGTGTTTGGTGTTGTGGGTGAGGGTGGGGGTGGGGGTGGGGGTGTTGCGTGTTGCGTGTGTGTGTCACTCTCATTTTCCTCCCCCTTCCTCTGTGTGCTAGGTGCAGTACTCACCATGGTCGTTGCCACTGCCTTTGATATCCGTTGTGTATGAGGAGGTAGACCAGCATCGGCAGGACCTGCTGCTCGGGCTCCATGGCGTCCTGGTTCTTCCTTGGTTGTCGAGAGGTGAGTGGTTTCCCTTCCAAGTTCTGTTTCCGCCGTGCTTTTGATGGCATTGGTACCACCCCGGAATATCTGGCGAATTGGCGGGTTGTGATAGGGTGGGCGGTACATTGTCTTCCGCCTGTCTGTTGGCGGTGACCGCCGCAGTGTTTGTTGATACCGCTGTGGCAGGCGGTGTGTTAAAGTGGCTGTCTATGTTGGCGGTTTCCGACGTGGTAATGATCCCATGCATTTTACTGCTGGCCTGTTGGTGTTATTACCGCTGCTTTATCACCGACCACCATCACCGACCACCAGGGTTGTAATGAGGGCCAAAGTGTCTCCATCAAACTTACAGTACTGTCAAAAATAAGTGAAATCCTTGGGACATCAAATAAAGAAAGGTGCAAGAAAAGTATCCAGAGAAAGGGTTACATATGTATTGCAAATTAACCTTCCCATTACTCAAAGATATGTCAGGATGTTTTTGGGAATGGTGACTTACTGCTACCAATGGATGTTTATGTTATTTCCAAGTCTTTGCAAAGATTGAAGCTCAAAGATATTACGAATCCAGTGCCTTTTGATGAAGCTTGTATGCATGCTTTTACTGAGCTGAGAGTGAGTCTGTGCAGAGCACCAGGTCTGGGAATGCCTGACTACATTGAATCATTTTCACAGTTTTGTCATGAATGTGATTGCTGTGGTCTTTCTGTCCTAACACACATACATGGTGGCGTAAATCATCCCGTAGCATATTTTTCAGCTACATTAGATCCATTTGCCATTGCTTTACCAGGTTGTTTAAAGCAGGTGGCTACGGTTGGTGTTAGTCTTGCCCAGAGTGAGAGCATTGTTATGGGACATCCTTTAACTGTTCTGGTCCCTCATTCAGTTGAGGTCTTGCTTACCAGGACTAAGACTCAATACCTGGCAAATGCTTGATTGACTACATATGAATTATTGATTCTGGGGTCCCCGAATATTACCTTGAGAAGATGTGGAGTACTTAACCACACTAATTTGTTACCTTTAGAGACTGCTGAACCTGAAAATGTGAATGAAGTGGAACATGACTGCTTGGATGTTACTGAACTGTGCACCAAACCCAGACCTGATATTCAGGATACTCTGGTGGAAAAAAATGGTAAAGTCATTTTTGTTGATGGTTCCTATTTAAGAGACAATGTGGGAACCTTGAGGGCTCGTTATGCTGTGTGCACTATCTGTTGTGTACTCAAAGCTTCATGGCTTCACGTAGTGTTTCATGCACAAGTGGCTGAATTGGTTGCTCTTACTAGAGCATGCTGTATTTCATCAGTGCTCAAAAAGCATGACTTCAGACAGTTGTGGTCTCAAAGGGGTTTCATGACCTCTTCTGGTTCACCTATTCAAAATGGTGATAGTATTCATGAGTTGCTATAAGCTCTGCAATAAAGTGTGCTGCATATCGCAAAGCAAATTATTTTACTTCTTTCTGTAATGTATATGCTGATAACATTGTTAGATATTGTGCACTTAACTGTCCCACTTTCAATGAAGAATGGAAAAATGTGACAGATACTGATGAGACAAGTCAAAGTTTTCTGTTGACAGTGATTGACACTTAGGAAGAAATCAAAAGATTGCAAGATGAGGTTCCAGAACATGAAAAATAGAAGCTGGACAAAAGTGGGTTGTAATCAAAGAGAAATTTCTAAAATGTGGACTTCAAATGAAGGGCAGGTGATCTTGCCAAACTTTCTACTGACACAAATAGCTAGATATTATCATAGTCAAACTCACATTGGCAGAGATGCAATGATTCGAACATTTAAGCAATCCTGGTTCAATCCAAAACTAAGACAGGTTACAGAAGCAATTTGTCACAGATGCACTACATGCCAGCAAATGAACGTAGGAAAGAGAACTGTTGCCAAATTGAGGCATGTTGGAAGATCAAGTGGTCCATTTAACAGAATGCAGGTGGATTTCTTGGAGATGCCTACTTGTGGTGGTTTGAGGTACGTGTTGATGATTGTATATTTAGTCATTGGATTGAAGCCTACCCTTCATGTAGAAATGATACTCTCACAGTAGCAAAATTGATACTTAGGGAGCCGATCCCAAGATTCGGGTTTCTGGCCTCTTTAGAATCAGATAGAGGAAGTCATTTTAATAACTAAGTAATAAAAATGCTATGGTCAGCCTTAAACATTGAGCAGAAGCTGCACTCTAGTTACCGTCCTGAAGCTTCTGGATTAGTGGAACAAATGAATGGTATTTTAACAGCTCGATTGGCAAAAATGTGTACATCTACTAAACTGAAATGGCCTGATCCTTTACCTTTGGTTCTGATGAGCATGTGAAGTACGCCCGACAGAAAGACTAGACTCTCGCCACATGAGGTATTGATGAGCAGAGCCATGAGATTACCAGCTGTTCCTGCAAATGCACTTGTAGGCATACCAGATGACATTTGGTGCTGGATTACTGCAAAGGTCTAGCTAACGTGGTCCACTCTTTGTCTCACCAGGTGGAAGCAACAGCAGTGCCACCTTCCCAAGACCAGTGTCACAGTCTCAGGGCTGGTGATTGGGTGGTGATCAAGAAGCATGTGCAGAAGACTTGCTTGGAGCCTAGGTGGAAGGGTCCATTTCAAGTCATACTAGTGATGACGACTGCTGTAAAGTGTTCTGGAATTCAAAAGTGGATTCATGCAAGCCATACTCGTAAAGTGACATATCCTTTGGATGATGAAGATCCAGTGTTTCTGAGAGCACCAACAGAAACTGTACAGTCTCAAGAGGAGAAAGTGACAGAAACAGAGCAAAAGACTACAGAAGTGATGACAGTGCAAACTGGTGGGAATTTAGGTTTAAGTACTCCTGTGACTGCAGAACTTGAGGAAGAGCCTGATATTCCTCTAATAGTAGAAACAGACGTGGTTGTAGCAGGAGAGTCAAGCCTGAGCAGTAGGACCCTCCCAGAAGCAGATGATTGGGAAAAGGCGATAAAACAAATATTTTTCCTGAAGTGGACAAAAATGGAGTTGAGTTGAATCAAAGTCATTCAGATTTGACTGCTCCTGAAGTGGCTAGTGGAGCATGTGAAACAAATCAAAGTCAAAGAAGAACTTATCAGATGACTGCTAGGATAATCTTCACTGTCTGGAAAAACTGTGAAAGGAGATAAGTGGCCTACCTTGTCTACAGCTGAGAAAGCTTTTGATGTGTTGTGAAGCATAAATGAGGAAGCAGAAACAGCAGAAGGAACCGATCTGAGTGAAGAAGAAACAAATACAGATTGAAAATCAAAAAGAAAGAAAGTTGCAAGTCAGAGATACACAGGTCTTGAATGGGCATATCTTGCAGCTGATGAGTGGGAACACAAGTTTATGTCCTTTTGTTTTGACTGTCAGAATCCAGTTCAGCATTTTAGAACCTGAAATCACACTTGAACTGAGTTTTGAAATTCACTGGAAATGATAGTCAGTGATCAGCAGACTGTGATCTACTAAAGAGAAATTTGAAACTGATTTTGACAAAGCTGCTAAACTGATTTTTGACAAATTCTGAAGAGCCTGAAAGCTGCTGTATAAAACGGCAAAAAAAACTCAAGACTATTTTTGATTTCTGTTGTGGCTGCATAGCTGAGTCTATATTTTTCTTCCTCCGCTTTTTGATTCTTTACAGGCCATGAATATGAATCACAATAGAAACAATGGGTGCAAGTATATGTGTGTTGGCTTGGCAGTTGTATGTGTGTTAAGTTTGTTGCTGATTTTAAGCTTCAGTATTTCTGATAAAGCTGAAATTACTTACGCACATTTTCTCCAATAGAAGAGGTTACTAACCTTTCTGAGTTAGACAAGTTCTATAAAGATGAGGGTTACTTATACTTAGACAACTCACAGGGAGATCTTTCTTCTAATGTTTACTATTGTTTACTGTATGAATATACAGAGACTATGGATGTGAGAGGACGTTATGTGTGTACACAAGTACCTTCCTCAGTACAAGAAAGAATTACCTACCATAGCTTACCATTAACGTATGGGATCAGTTGTAGTTTTTTACTAACAAGGCTTTATAGTCAGGAGTACACACAATATTTTCATTTTGCTCCAGGTAACTAGCATTTGAGTAATATTGCCAAAGCTAAAAACATAGACATTGTAAGGGATTTCTTTGATTCTACCCTGACATTTGGTAGGCTTGTGCTCACAGGAATAATTTAACATGCATACTTTCACTAGTTGAGAAAAACTTCCTGAATCATGCTGATGATAGAAGAAAGACAATTGAAGAGAAAATACAGAAGGGGTTAGTAGAAGGCAGTTATAAAAATGATCATGCATGTAGTATAACTAACACACAGGGAAAGCTTGCTTTAGATTTCCAACAGGTAGTTAAGTTTTTATATACAGGCCTCAATCCAGAAATGATACTAAGTTTGTGGGAACGAGTGAATGCAGACATGTCTATTTAGGAATATATGGGACTTTCTGTGAAATGGACAAGATTGTACGTTTACAGGTGTTTATTATATTTGTGGTAAAAATGCTTATTATCATCTCCCTGGGGAATTGTATGGGACTTGTTATCTGGGAGTGGTTTTCCCTAAAATGTACCAGATTGACAACATAAATGATACTCAAGACAGATTAAGACCAAGATCAAAAAGGGAAATCTATACATAAATAAGTGGAGATATATTTGGAGAAGTTATCCCCTCTATAGAAGTTGTTCTGAATGACATGACGCTTCAAACATTGTGAACCGTTGTGGACAAAACGTTAACAGATTTTTCTGGAGCCTCACTTCTCATGGATACAAAATGGCTTCGGTACATTTGATGGTTCTTCAGAACCGTCTTGCATTAGACATTCTTTCTGCAAAAGAGGGCGGAATCTGTCAGAAGTTTAAGGTGCAAACATTGTTGCACTTTCACTACAAACAACAATAAGAAAACTAGAAGCTACATTAGAAATTTGAAATTTTTGAATTCTGACTTAAAAGATCTTAAACAACCAAGTGTGTGGGGAAATATAGGAAACGGTTTTACCAAAGTGGGAAATTGGTTGGGAAACCTTGGTCAGGGTTTTGTGGGAATAATACCGAAACCATTATTAATAGTGGTTGTTGTGTAACATTTGTATAATCGGACTTTACATACTGTATATATCCATAAAGTTGCAAAGGGTGAGAAATAAACAGAGGAGGGAAGAAATAGAAATGAAAAAGATGAGAAGCAGTTACTTTTGTGATTTGTGAAATTCTGAAGAAAGGAGACAACCTAACTATAGATATACTAAACAAACTAAGCTTTAAATTGTTTCAATAATGAAGTGTTCTTTTGTGACAGCACATACTGCCATCAGAGGAGGGATTGTTGGAGAGCAAACCACCTTAATAAAATTAATGAGTAAATAAATCTTATAAATAATATGTACTAAAAAGCTTAATTAGAGAAAATTGTGATAGAGATGTAAAGCGTGCAAGTCTGACATGTAAGTTACATGATCTTGAGTTTTATGTGAAATAATAAATATCTTTTAAAACATATTTTGATGAATCATAACCATTTGTATCTGACAAAGATTATCAATATTGATGAATAAAACTAATGATTTGAAATTATTATTAACTGATTAAATAATGTACTAGATATGATTGACTATTAAAAATTGTTTTTTTCTTGATGTATTTGCTTTAATTAAAAAGGCCTAAGCTTTAGTATTTTTCCACAGCACAGTGTTGTGATTTTATGCTGACTTAATAAAAATTATTTTGCAAACGTTGTGTATTAGCTATTCCATTGAAAGCTCACAGTGGAAATCTGCTGTGTTGTCCACTCTGTGCTTCCTTATGATAACTATTGAAAGCTTTGACAATGAGTCTTAGTTTCTGTTAGTAAATAATGTTAGCTAAAGTGTCATGTTCTGTGCTGTTTTCTACAATGTTAATATTCTGCGGAAACTACCATCCGGAGAGGAGCATCAAAATGGGCCTATCTCGAGGAAAACCATGAGGAAAGTTACAAACTGAAAATGAGACATAATTTGATTGCTTGTTCATTGTCACACCGTATAGTCATGTCCAATAGGAGTATAGCTATCGATTTGTGGGACTTTAATTAGGCAAAGTTCTAGAGGATGTGGGTTCAGTTTTCGGTTCAGTTCAGTACAGTTCTTTTCAGTTCAGTCTATTTCTGTTCCATTTGGTAGTAATTATGTTCAGTGACTTATGATTCTAACAGTTTAGATACCTTAGGCCCAAACATTACTGAACTGTTGCCCTTTCCATGTTCCTGATGCTAATCGCTGAAGACCTTCTGTTCCTGTGCTCTGCTGATGAAGACTCTGCTAACTGCTGTCTCTTTTGTGAGAGGCACAACAAATGTGCATTTGTTTTCATGGCAGGTTCAACCTTAAAAATCCAACCGCAATTTTTGCTAGCAGCATAGTTTAAATGTTTTCCAAATTAATATTTTGCCTTATTTTTAATTTTTGCATGTGACAAAGCCCAGCCGCACATATGCTTTTCGATTTAGAATTTTGGAACAAAGATGTCTAACCCAATAATTAAATTATATGTTGATTAATTGATTATGATTGATTCAACTGCACAACTAATTAAATCTATTGCTACTTCACAAATAATTCTGTTTTTATTCTGTATAATTGTTTTAGAGTGTTTAATGGTGATTGCACTCATCAGACTAAGGCCCTCATTACAACCCTGGCGGTCGGTGAAATAGTGGCGGTAATACCACCAACAGGCAGGCGATAATAACTATGAAATTATGACCACAGCAGAAACCACTCAGACAGACAGCCACTTTAACACACCGACTGCCAGGGTGAAATCAACAGGCACCACGGCAGTAACCGCCTACAGCCAGGGGGAAGAAAATGTTCCGCCCACTGTATAATGACACACCAATCCGCCACCTTTTCTGGGGCGGTACCAACAACATCAAAAGCTTGGCAGAAACACCGCACAGAAGGGAAACGACTCACATCTGGAGACTCAAGGAAGAACCACGCTGCCATGGATCCCGAGTTGCATGTGTTCCCCATGCTCTTCTATGTTCTGCTCCACTACGAATACCAATGCCGGCGAAAATGACCCTGGTGAGTACTGCCGCCTAGCACACAATGGGAGGGGGGAGAAAAAAGAGAGTGACACACGCAACACGCAACACACCCACCCCCAACACCATACACACAAGCAGATGCAGTAACATTACATATTCACCATGTACCCCTCAGGAATAATGCAAGGACAACTACAATAGAGTAAAAAGAGTGTAATAAGATAAATATAGTAGTAAATCCAAATCAAAAAGAATATACATATTCACAAATCAAGGGACACTGCCCAGACCTCAATGTTCGTGGGCCACAGGGCCACATCACAAAGTCCAAGGCCCTACCTCACTCCTGCAACAACACAGAGAGAACACTGCAGGGGCATCAGGTCAAAAATAGCCATGCACCTCAGGGGGCCTCGGACGGCTGCCCACTGGGGCTGCTGCTGCTGGTGGCAGTGCTGGTGGCGGTGCTGGCAGTGGTGGGGGAGGCTCCAGCACATCCCCTGCAGCCTCGGATGGCTGCACCACCATGGTTGGTGGAGGGGGCTCTGACTGAGTCCCAGCACCAGGCCCCTTGTCTCTACTGCCTGCTGTTGCAGGCCCCTTGCCCTTCCTTCCTGCAGCTGGGGCTGACTCCTTGCCCTTCCTTGATGCACTTGGAGCAGGTACCCTTTCCATCTAGCTGGCTGGTGGCCGGGATCCTTTCCCACCAGGAGTAGCAGGGGACACTACTGTGCCTGTGGACTGGGTGGCTAAGGTGCTTGCCTGGGTTTTGACCTGATGTGAAGGATGGGGGAGGGCTAGGGAAGAGTTCAATGTTGTCGAGGAAACTCTTCTCAGGGACATTGGGGAGGGAAGAGGGAGATGGTTTGGGAGTGGCGGAAGAGGGAGTTGTGGTAGGAGGTGTCAGTCTGCTGTGTTTGGGTGCAGGTGCATGGGCTGGATGCTGTTGTGAGGTGGATGGCTGTTAGGTGTCTGAGTACTTGCGTTTGTGTACTTTGGGAGGAGGGGGCACAGACACAGTGGAAGAGGATACAGGCGACGTGTGCATGGATGTGCGGGTGATGACTGCCAGTCAGGGGTGTGTACTGATAGGTGTGCTGGTGATGGTGGTAATGGATGAGGATGTGGTGCATGCAGGTGTGAGTGTAGATGCAACTGGGAGGGAGGTGGAGGATGAGGAGGAGGGGGACACAGTGGAGGCAGTGGATGTTAGTATGCCTGATTTCTGATGTTGTTTGTTTGAGTGCCTATGGGATGAAGTGTGGTGCTTGTGTTTGCCATGTTCACTCCTGTGTGTTGTCCTGAGTGCCTGCTCATCTGCCTGTGTGCTTGGGATAGGTTGGGGTTGAGGGGAATGGGATTGGGTGGAGGAAGTTGGAGGGTTGAAACAAGGACAAT
Source organism: Pleurodeles waltl (assembly GCF_031143425.1). Lineage (NCBI taxonomy): Eukaryota > Metazoa > Chordata > Amphibia > Caudata > Salamandridae > Pleurodeles > Pleurodeles waltl. Next base: position 719,026,442 of record NC_090438.1, read on the forward strand.
GGCTGCCATCAGAGAGGAGGCCAAAGCCTGGATTGATCTCTGTTGGGCCGCCAACCCAGTGTGAATGCCCTCCAGAAATGCATTGGACTGTAGCATTTGGGCTGCCAGCCCCTGGATGGCATTCACAATGGTTGACTGCCCAACAGAGATGGCTCGCAGGAGGTCAATAGCCTCCTCACTCAGGGCAGCAGGTCTAACTGGGTCGGGGCCTGAGGTGCCTGTGGCGAAGGAGATGCCCACCCTCCTAGGTGACCGGGCATGGGAAACTCGATGAGGGTCTGCTGGGAGAGCGGTGCTGGTACAGGGGGAGGCGGCTGTACCTGTAGCTGGGGTGGGCACAGAGGTGTCCGCCACCACCGGGGAGCATCCATCAGAGGAGGTATCTGTGTCCGAACTGTCCCCTCCTGTCTCCGCTGTGGTAATCCCCTTGCCCTCCATCCCACTGGTGCCCTCACCGTCAGTGGAATCGGCCTCCTGGGTCCTGTGGGATGCAGCTCCCTCTGTCACGGGTGCCTCTGCTCCTCCTCCAGATGATGCTAATGCACATAAGGACAGGGTGACAAAACAAAAAGGGGGGTAAGAGACAAAGGCCACACTTGGTCAGTGGCGGCAACAACACCACCGTTGGCATACACAACACACTCACACACAGGGAATAGTCCTACGCATTAGGCAATGCACTATAATTCACAATGCTAGTCACCAGCCCATGGATAGGGACATCTAACTCAAATTGCAGCATACCTGAGACCCACAGACCGCTGCCCAGTAGTGGATGCCTACTAGCTTGGTTGGAGGACTTTCACATCAGAATCCTGCAAAACATGGGATCTACTCTGCAATGCCAGGCCTGGCCTGGGGGCACCACATGGCCCACACCTCCCACCCGGATACCACCCCACCAGGCGTAAGTTGTAAATGAGGGCACTGTACTCACCCCCTTGTGGCTGCTGTGATGCCCCCAAGCGCCCATCTAGCTCTGGATAGGTCACTGCCAGTATGTGGGCCATCGGGGGGGGTCAGGGTTCGATGGGCACCCCTTCCTCGTTGGGAGGCCATCCCCAGCTGGGCCTCTGCTGTCTTCCGTGCCCAACATCTCAGGTCCTTCCACCGTTTCCGACATGGGAGCTCCACCTGCCGTAGACCCCCAGGGTCCGCACGCCCTTGGTGATGGCACACCATATGCCCTTCTTTTGATGGGCGCAGACCTGCAGGGAAATAGACAAAGGGAAAATTATTAGTCTGACCGTCCTGTATGTTACACTCATGGCCCACCATGCCCCTTTCCATCCCCATTAGGACAGACATGTCCCACCATACATGCTGTACGCTACCCAAGGCCCATCCACTAACTGCCCCACATGAGGCCTTCACACACAGTACTCCATGCATTCACGCACCATGCATCGTACTCACGGTGTACTCACCTGTTGGTCTGGAGGCCCATACAGAAGTCTGTACTGGGATAGGACCCCATCCACCAGTCACTCCAACTTCACAGGGGCCCTTTCCCCAGTAACCCGAGGCATGGTCGGTTCCAGACGCAGTGTAGGTCCTCTCCTGTTGAAGGTCAGGTAGCAAGTGAGTGAACAGATAGAAAATGGCGGTCACGTCCGTGGCGGTGCGTACCGTCACAGTCGGCATACATCACCATTGGCCACTGGACCCCATAGGGCCCAATGATAACCAATGAGGAGTTGCACAGCGGTTCTCGACTGCCACCCGCAACGGCACACAACGTCAGCGGAATTATCTCATTTCCACCTGTCCCTCCATATAGGACAGGCGGGCTCCATTTTAGGGGGGGTGCAGGCAAAGGATCCTAACTGCGTCCCAGTACAGAAATGCACTATTTGGACATCTCCAACAAAATAATGTTACAATCACAATATGCACTGAACTGTAGTGGTTGGAATGTAGAGATAAAGATCAGCTGCTCACTCTTTTGCCCCATAGATTGCAACCACTGCGTATAAATAGGAGATGGAGACATCCCCCGTGTACAGACCCCTGGTGTACTTGGCAACAGTGGAGGACAGAGACATTATCCTTATCTATAGACTGGGCATGGCCACAATCACAGAGCTGTGTGCCCAATTGGAGCCTGACCTAATATCTGCTATCCGTCACCCCACACGGCTCCCACCTCTTGTGCAAGACCTATCAGTGCTCCATTTCCTGGCAACTGGCTCTTTCCAAGTGACAGTGGGCTTGGCAACAGGAATATCACAGCCAATGCTCTCAATAGTGCTGACCAGACTGTTGTCTGCCCTGATTAAACACATGCAGCTACATCGTTTTCCCCCAGGTGGAGGATTTGGCCACAGTGAAAGCTATCTTCTATGCCTCCCCCTGTCGCACAGCACTCCTACAGCTTCCCTGTTGTCCTGTGCCTCTGTCCCCTGAACCATGTGCCCACTGCCACTGACCCCAGGTCCCTGGTTGTCCTGTGTTTGTGGGGTAGCCTTTGGTCCCTGTAGTGGTGGACACACTGCTGATTGACATGTCCTGGGGTCAGAGGTATGGGCCCAACTGAGTGGGTTCTGTGGTGGTGTTTCCTGAGGGGTGAGGCTCTGTGGTGGTGTGAGGGTGTGCCTGGGTAACCGACTGTCCGGAGGTCCCAGTTGGGCCAGGTTGGTCATCCAGATCCAGGCAACCAGAGCTGCTATCATCATTGGCTGGGTTACCTGTGGGGATGTAAATTAAGTGTTATTGTTTCTGTGATATTGTGCATGGGTGTGTTGCCCTCTTTGGTTGGATTTGCCCTGGCAGCTTTTCCTTGTGTGAGTTGTTATTTGGTGGGCTAGGTGATTCTCCCTAGTGTGCATGCTGTGAGGATAGGTGTCCATGCAGGTCTGTGAGGGGTGTCCATGCACTGGTGTTGCATGCAGGGCTTTGCATTGTGATGAGTGAGTTGTGATGGTGGGGTGTGTGGGAGGTGGTGGAGTGATGGGAGTGAGGGGAGGGGGAGGGTGTGGTATGTGATGGCATGCAGGTAGGGGGATGGTAGTAATAGGGAGTTGATTTACCAAAGTCCAGTCCTCCTGCTACTCCTGCCATGCCCTCAGGATGCATGATTTCCAAAACTTGCTCCTCCCATGGTGTTAGTTGTGGGGGAGGAATTGGGGGTCCACGCCAGTCCTCTGTGCAGCGAGTAGGTGTCTAGCTGCTATGGAACGTACCTTCCCCCGTAGGTCGTTCTACCTCTTCCTGATGTCATCCCTTGTTCTGGGGTGCTTTCCCACAGCATTCACCCTGTCCACGATCCTCTGCCATAGCTCCATCTTCCTAGCAATGGATATCTGCTGCACCTGTGATCCAAATCGCTGTGGCTCTACCCAGATGATTTCCTCCACCATGACCCTTAGCTCCTCCTCAGAAAACCTGGGGTGTCATTGTGGTGCCATGAGTGTGGTGTGAGTGGTGTGGGTGAGGATGTGTAGGGTGATGTGTTGGGGTGTGTGTTGTGAGGTGGATGGGTGGTATACAGGTGATGGTGGTGTGTGGCTCTGGTTGTGTGGGTGCTATTGCTGTCTCTCTCTCTCTGTTGGCAATGGTTTGTAGTCGTAAAGGTTGTGGGTAATGTGGGTGTATGTTTATAGTGGTGTGGGTGTGTAGGTGTGTGTGTGTATAGGTGTCAGGTGTGTGTTATTTAAATTGACCAATGTGGTGTTGTTTTGTATGTGTGTGTGTATTTTTGCGCATGGCGGTATGTACCGCCAATGGTTTACCGCTGTTGAATGTCTGCCACGGTGATTTGTGGGTCATAATGTTGTGGGCTTTGTTCTGTTGGCATAATGGTGTGGGTTTGGATACCACTAGTTTATCACTGACCTTTGGGCTGGCGGACTTGTGTGTGTGGCTGTACAGTGACAGATTGGTATGTGTGTGTCATAATATGGTTGGCGGATATCCGCCACTGCGGCGGTAAGTATGCGGCAGTCAGCATGGCGGTAAGTGGAATTTACCGCCAATGTCATAATGAGGGCCTAAGATTCTTCAGACGTTTTGGACCAAATGTGTAAAGTATTTGTGTAATAACTTTTACAGTAACTTAGTGAAAACACCACAAAATGTTCTCCATATCACTCCAGGAAAATAGATAATGGGCCTCTTTACTACATTGCCGCCCGCCAAGTTGTAACCGCCATGCGGCCACCAATGCAGCCGCACTCCTGCCGTGCCCATTATGACATCCCCGCTGGGCCGGCGGGGATGTGGGCCGCAACATGGGAGCCGGCTCCAAATGAAGCTGCACCCGTCGTGCTTTCACTGTCTGCTGTGCAGACAGTGAAAAGCAGTGTGGAGCTGTGCCTGGGGCCCCTGCACTGCCCATGCCAAGTGCATGGGCAGTGCAGGGGCCCCCAGGGGCCCCGCGACTCCCCTTCCTGCCAGCCTTTTCCTACCACCATGGAAAGGCTGGAGGGAAGGGGACTCATAATCCCCTGGGCAGCGCTGCAATCAGCGCTGCCCTGGCGGATTAAAACCGGCGGTGCGTTGAAATAGACAAGATTGCATCGCCAGCCTGTTGGTGGTGCAATCGCCAAAACAGCCCTGGCAGTCTTTGACCGCCAGGGTTGTAATGAGGGCCAATATCTGAATAAAATAAGACCAAAACTACAAAAATCCAGTATGCACAATTCAAGATATTACTTTTTAGGGGTTTAAATGAGTTTCAAGCCTTAAGAATCAGTGATTGTATCCTTTTAATAGACAGTACCTTGGATGCGTCAACAATAATGATGCAGAGGGGCCACAGGGGAGGAGATGATTTGAAAAGTAAAGCAATGAGTCAATTTTTCCCGCGTGGCATAGGTGATGTGTCATTTTCTACCACACTGCAAGGTGATGTGTCTGTTTCCAGGAGCGCAGCCTTGGTTCCTCATTGCGATGCAGGGATATTTTGATGTCCAGGGATGATGCATGGAAAACCGAGAATACGTTGAACAGAGGCAACATGTGCTGCTTCGATCCAGCAGGTGTTGCGGTGATTTTTCACCCCGAGGCAGACGCTGCACTCAATCCAAGCCCTTGGAGAGAACTTGTGGAGGAAGACAGAGTACTTCCAGCAGAGTCAGTGGTCAACAGACAGCAGTGCAACAAGCAGACCAGCAGTCCTTCCAGCAATATATATATATATATATATATACTCTAAAATGTCTTTGAAGTGGAGGAAATTTCAAAGAGTGCTTTTTGGAGTACACTGGTTCCCCTTTCAACCCAGCCCTGTCTTCCAAGTGCCCTGTGGGGGTTATCAGTCCTTTGAGTGAGGGCAGGCTACTGGCCTTCAAAGTGTAAGAGAGAGCCCCTTCACCCTTCCTACCCAGGGAAACCCATCTGTATGGATGGAATGAACAAGGGGAGCTGTCAACCAGCACAGACCAGATGTGGATTGGAGACAGGCTCTCAGGCACAGATGGCAGTGAGGGCAAGAAATGCCTACTTTCTAAATGTACCATTTCTAAAATAGTAATGTAAAATTCAATTTCACCAGAATGTAGGATTTCTCTCTCCAATTCCAACCATATCAAATATGACAAGTCTACTCCTTTTAGATCTGAAATTACCACTTAAAATCATATAATGGAATTTCTAATGCTAGCATATGATAGGAACAGGCTTCACACTAGTGAAAAACAGCTTTGGGAGTTTTTTCACTACCAGGACATATAAAACTCATACGTAAATGTCCTTCCTTTTACTTAGGTAGCACCATGCCCTATGGGTTACCTAGGGACTAATTTATGGGGTGACTTATGTATAAGAAAAGGGGAATTTAAGGCTTGGCAAGTCATTTTAAATGCCAACTCAAAGTGTTAATGAAACTACACACACAGGGGGTCATTCTGACCCTGGCGTGCTTGGACCGCCAGGGCAAGAATGACGGAAGCACCGCCAACAGGCTGGCGGTGCTTCATATCCCATTCTGACCGCGGCGGTAAAGCCGCGGTCGCACCGCCGGGGACGGCGGTGTCCTGCCGATTTTCCCCCGGCGGTGTCCCGCCGATTTCCCCCCAGGGGTGATTATCCGCCAGGGCAGCGCTGCAAGCAGCGCTGCCCTGGGGATTATGACCCCCTTACCGCCATCCTGTTTCTGGCGGTTCACACCGCCAGGAAGAGGCTGGCGGTAAGGGGTGTCCTGGGGCCCCTGGGGGCCCTCTGCACTGCCCATGCCACTGGCATGGGCAGTGCAGGGGCCCCCTAACAGGGCCCCGGCCAGCTTTTCACTGTCTGCATGGCAGACAGTGAAAAGTGCGACGGGTGCAACTGCACCCGTCGCACCGCCGCAACACCGCCGGCTCCATTAGGAGCCGGCTCCTGTGTTGCGGCCTCATTCCCGCTGGGCCGGCGGGCGCTAACATGGTTAGCGCCCGGCGGCCCAGCGGGAATGTTGGAAAGGGGGCTGCGTTATTGCGGCCGCTTGGCGGTTCCGCCAATGTTAGAATGACCCCCACAGTCCTGGCAATAGCAGACCTGAGACATGGTTAAGGGTCTACTTATGTGGCTGACACAATCAGTGCTACAGGCTCACTAATAGCATTTAGCAGGTCCTGGACACTTCAAGTGCACTTTACTAGGGACTTATAGCCAAAAGAAATATGCCAATTGGATATTAGCCAAAGTTATCATGTTTTAGGGAGAAAGCACATGCACTTTAGCACGGGCTAGCAGTGGAAAAGTACGCAGAGTCCTAAAGCCAGCAAGAACAATGTCAGAAAAAGAAGAGGAAGAAGGCAAAAGGTTTGGGGTGACCCCCCAGAGAGGGCCATTTTCCAACTCTCAGCAACCACTATCCAGTGTCACAACTCCCATACCCGGTACAAACAATGGAAAAACATGTCAGCAAGAAACTCTCAGTTTATATGGAAAACCACAACATTCTTGAAAATGAACAAACAGGCTTTAGACCGGTGCATGACACTGAGGGCCATATTTATACTTTTTGACGCAAAACTGCGCTAACGCAGTTTTGCGTCCAAAAAATTAGCGCCGGCTAACGCCATTCTGAAGCGCCATGCGGGCGCCGTATTAAATCAATGACGTTAGCCGGCGTTAGCCGCCGGCGCTGCCTGGTGTGCATGAAAAAAAACGACGTACACCAGGCAGCGCCGGCGTAGGGGGATATGGAGCTTGGGCGCCAAAAAATGGGGCAAGTCAGGCTGAGGCGAATTTTTTGCCTCAACCCGATTTGCGCCATTTTTTTCGACTCCCAACCCCCATAGAAATGACTCCTGTCTTAGCAAAGACAGGAGTCATGCCCCCTTGCCCAATGGCCATGCCCAGGGGACTTCTGTCCCCTGGGCATGGTCATTGGGCATAGTGGCATGTAGGGGGGCACAAATCAGGCCCCCCTATGCCACAAAACAAACAAAAAAAAATACTTACCGGAACTTACCTTAATGTCCCTGGGATGGGTCCCTCCAGCCTTGGGTGTCCTCCTGGGGTGGGCAAGGGTGACAAGGGGTGTCCCTGGGGGCATGGGAGGGCACCTCTGGGCTCCTTACGAGCCCACAGGTCCCTTAACGCCTGCCTTGTCCAGGCGCTAAAAAACGGCACAAAAGCGGCCGTATGTCATTTTTTTTGACCCGCCCACTCCTGGGCGTGAATTTTGCCCGGGAGTGTAAATATGGCGCACATGCCTCGGAGTCAATTTTTTAGATGGGAACGCCTACCTTGCATATCATTAACGCAAAGTAGGTGTCCACGCTAAAAAATGACGCAAACTCCATGGACTTTGGAGCTAGACACGTCTAACACCAAAGTATAAATATGGAGTTAGTTTTGCGTCGGAATTGCGTCAAAAAAAACAACGCAATTCCGGCGCAAACAGAGTATAAATATGCTCCTGAATCTATTTTAATTCTAGCCATGGATGAGCTTCGGGTAATGGTTGACAGAGGTCAAACAGCGGTCTTGATGTTATTAAATGTCAACACCATTTGACACTGTCAAACACCAAATATTGCTATCCAGACCGAGGGATATAGGTGTGGACCCAAGCAATCTCACTTCCCCTGTTCTTTTCAGAATGTACAAAAAAACAAGAAGACATACCTCAGGGATCAGCACTGAGCCCTATCCCTTTTTAATGTACATCTGAGCCCATCACTGATTCTCATCAGATCACATGGCATCAGCTTTGTAAACTATGCCAGTGACACACAACTAATCCTCTCATTGGATAATAACAAGCACACAGCAAGGGAGGGGTTTCATAAATTCCTGTAAAAAATGGCAAATAGGGTCAAGAAGAACTCATAAAATTCCAATAGTGAGAAAACAGATGTTTTTGTTGCTCATCCTCCAATGAGTCTTATACACTCCTGAATAATCTAAAGACTATCACAGATCATCCAAAGACATCACAATCAGTGTGTAACCTTGGAGTACATGTTGATGATAAGCTCCCCATGGAGACACACATTAAAAAACAGAGTAGCCAATTGTTTCGGTTTACTTTGAAACCACAGGAAAATCATGCCACTGTTGCCACAGCCAGCAAGAAAGCTAGTAGTTCAGAGTTCTGTCCTTAGCAAAATTGGCTACTGTAATGCACTGCTACTGAGCATCCCAGACTATCTAATCAAAAGATTATACAGAATACAATCCACACCAGCAACTTTGCAGTGGATAAACTTAGATATGCCTCGTCCTCAGGCTCTCTCAGGGAACTACACTGACATCCAGATAAACAAAAGTATTGTCCTTAAAGCAATATGTATAGTTTATAAGTCTATAAAGGAAACATGACCCATATTGCTACAAAGAAAATTGAGGCCAATCAGGCCAAGGAGAAGCTTATGCTCCCCCTCTGCCGACATATTATGGCCCTCATTACGACACTGGCGGTCGGTGATAAAGTGGCGGTAATAACGCCAACAGGCTGGCGATAACTACCGCCAAATTATGACCATGGCAGAAATAACTCCGAAAGACAGCCAATGTACCACACTGACGCCAGGGAGGAAACAACAGCCACAACAGCTGGCTAGCACACAAGGGAGGGGGGAAGGAAAATGACAGCGACACACACACGCACAACACACACCATACACACAACCAGATTCACTGTCAAAACAATTCAGCCCCATAAATTGGCTGAGTAATGCAAGGGCAAAACAATTTCGCAAAAGTGTTTGTAATAAGATCAACACAGTAGAAATAATAAGTTAGGCAGGATACCAGATATATACAAATTTACAGAAAAAGGGACACAGCCCATTCCTCAATTTGCGTGAGCCACATGGTCACAGGCCAAAGCCCAAGGCACCACTTGTCACCTGCTTCAACACAGAGAGAACACTGAAGGGGCATCAGTTGGTAAATAGGCAGGCACCTCAGGGGGATAGAGGGGAGGTACCTCAGCTGGGAGATGAAACAAGACCACTGGTTCTGGATGGGGCAACATGCCCTGTGCTTGATCCTGGGGAGTGATGGGGCACAGTCTGTCGAGTGGGTGTCTTGCCCACTGGTTCTGGATGTGGCAACATGCCCTGTGCTTGACCCTGGGTGGTGATGGGCCACAGTCTGTCGAGTGGGTGTCTTGCCCACTGGTGCTGGCTGGGGCAACATGCCCTGTGCTTGATCCTGGGGAGTGATGGGGCACAGTTTGTCGAGTGGGTGTCTTGCCCACTGGTTCTGGATGTGGCAACATGCCCTGTGCTTGATCCGGGGGAGTGATGGGGCACAGTCTGTCGAGTGGGTGTCTTGCCCACTGGTTCTGGATGTGGCAACATGCCCTGTGCTTGACCCTGGGTGGTGATGGGCCACAGTCTGTTGAGTGGGTGTTCTGCCCACTGGTGCTGGCTGGGGCAACATGCCCTGTGCTTGATCCTGGGGAGTGGTGGGCCACAGTCAGTCGAGTGGATGGCTTGCCCACTGGTTCTGAATGGGGCAACATGCCCTGTGCTTGATCCTGGGGAGTGATGGTCCACAGTCTCTCAGGTGGGTGTCTTGGCCACTGGTTCTGAAGGGGGCAACATGCCCTATGCCTGATCCTGGGGAGTGATGGGCCACAGGCTCTCAGGTGGGTGTCTTGTCCACTAGTTCTGGAGGGGGCAACATGCCCTGTGCTTGATCCTGGGGAGTGATGGGCCACAGTCTGTCGAGTGGGTGTCTTGCCCACTGGTTCTGAATGGGACAACATGCCCTGTGCTTGATCCTGGGGAGTGATGGGCCACAGTCTGTCAAGTGGGTGTCTTGCCCACTGGGTCTGGCTGGGGCAACATGCTCTGTGCTTGATCCTGGGGAGTGATGGTCCACACTATGTCAAGTGGGTGTCTTGCCCACTGGTTCTGGATTGGGCAACATGCCCTGTGCTTGATCCTGGGGTGTGATGGGCCACAGTCTCTCAGGTGGGTGTCTTGGCCACTGGTTCTGGAGGGAGCAACATGCCCTGTGCTTGATCCTGGGGAGTGCAAGGCCACAGTCTTTCAGGTGTGTGTCTTGGCCACTGGTTCTGGAGGGGGCAGGCTACACAGCAGCCCATGGAGGCAGGATTACATAGCGTTCGCCGGCGGTGAGGGCTGCACAGTAGTGGTGCTGCCGGTGGGGGGAGGCTTCTGCACATCCACTGCACCCTCGGACAGATGCAAAGTGGTGGTGTTGCTGGTGCGGGGAGGCTCCTGCACATCCCCTGTACCCTCGGATGGATGCACAGTGGTGGTGCTGCTGGTGGGGGGAGGCTCCTGCACATCCCCTGCACCCTCAGACAGATGGACAACCACGGTTGGTGGAGGGAGCTCCGTCACATCTCTGTTCCAGGCTCCTTGCCCTTCCTGCCTGCTGGTGCAGGCTCCTTGCACTTCCTGCCTTCTGGTGCAGGCTCCTTGCTCTTCATGCCTGTTGGCACAGGCTCTTTGCTCTTACTGCCTGCTGGTGCAGACCCCTTGGCCTTTCTGGTGGCAGGTGCAGGCTCCTTGGCCTTTTATGTGAAAGGTGCAGGCTCCTTGCCCTTCTTGCCTGCTGGGGCAGGCTCCTTCCCCTTTAAGATGGCTGGTGCAGGCTCCTTTCCCATCAGTACATGTGGCCTGGATCCCTTTCCACCACCAGTGGGTACGGTTAGGACTGGAACTTTTGACTGTGTGGCTGAGGTGCTTGCCTGGGTTTGTGATACCCTGGCCATACGTGCAGGACGGGGGAGGGGTAGGGAAGAGGTAAATGGTGCATAGAAACAGTTTTTTAGGGACATTTGGGCAGGAAGAGGGAGAAGGAATGGGAGTGGAGGATGAGGGAGTGGTTGTTGGAGGTGTCTGTCTTCTGGATTTGGGTGCAGGTGCATGGGTTGTATGCTGTTGTGAGGTGAATGGCTGTTGGGTGTCTGAGTGTTTGCGTTTGTGTACTTTATGAGGGGGGACAGACACAGTGGGAGAGGACACAGGGGACGTGTGCATGGATGTTATGGAGGTGTCTGCCAGTGAGGTGTGTGTTCTGCTCGATGTGGTGATGATGCTGGTAGTGGATGATGATGTAGTGCATGCAGGTGTGAGTGTAGACGTTGCTGGGAGGTAGGTGTTGGAGGGGGAGGAGTGGGAGACAGTGAAAATAGTGGATGTGGTTGTGTCTGCAACTGGATAGTGTTTGTGTGAGTGCCTGTGGGATGAAGTGTGGTGCTTGTGTTTGCCTGTGACACTCTTGGGTGTTGTCTTGTGTGCATGCTCGTCTGTATGTGTACCTGGGGTAGGTTGGGGTTGAGGGGAATGGGACTGGGCAGTGGAAGTTGGCGGGGGAACAGTAGAAACAGGGACATTGGATGCCATCAGAGAGGAGGCCAGAGCCTGAATCGATCTCTGTTGGGCCGCCAAGCCAATGTGAATGCCCTTCAGAAATGCATTAGATTGTTGCAGCTGGGCTGCCAGCCCCTGGATGGCATTCACAATGGTTGACTGCCCTACAGAGATGGATCTCAGGAGGTTAATAGCCTCCTCACTCAGGGCAGCAGGGCTCACTGGGGCAGGGCCTGATGTGCCTGGGGCGAAGGAGATGCCTACCCTCCTGGGTGAGTGGGTAGAGGCAACTCCCTGGAGGGCTGCTGGCTGGGTGGTGCTGGTACGGGGTGGCGGATGTACCTGTAGCTGGGGTGGTCACAGAAGTGTCCGTCATCACCAGAGAGCTTCCCTCGGAGGAGGTATTTGTGTCTGAACTGTCCCCTCCAGACTCCACCATGGTGCTCCTCTCGCCCTCCGTCCCACTGGTGCCCTCAGTGTCGTTGCACTCTGCCTCCTGGGTCCTGTGGGATGCAGCTCCCTCCGTCGCCGGTGCCTCTGCTCCTCCGCCAGATGATGCTAATGCATATAAGGATGGATGACAAAACAAGAAATGGGGGGAAGAGACAAAGGATACCCTGGGTCAATGGCTGCACCAACAGCACCGTTGGCGTGTTGTGGGCAGTGCAGGGGCCCACCTGCCCAGCACTCTCAAGCAGACAGTGTTATTCCGAGTGTGCTGGGGGCACCTCCCTGAGGAGCCGAGGCCAATGCCACTGCACTGTTTCCACTTGGCTAACCGGTGGAAACTTTCTAATATGGAAGTTTACACCCATCAGCCTGGTGGAAACATTGTAATTGGGCCGGTGGGAGACCTCCACCTCTGCGGTGGCCTCCTTCTTATGGGTCTGGCCCGTCAAACTCATAATCAGGTTCTAAGATTTTATTTGTGAAGGGGGCATCTACTGTGCAATTTGGCATCAACTGGGAACATAGCACCCTGGTTTAGGGATAGAGTGCAACCACACTTTACAAATGTGATATTTTAACAGCCATAAGAACGTAGTTTAATGATTGACACTTCTGTTCTCAGTGCAACCAGTCCTCACCAATGTTACACACTCAAGTGTGGAAAACCCCTAATGTTCCTGCTGGGTATTCAGGATAGAAGAACCACAAAGTAAGGGTACATTTGTGACCGTCTTAGGACATAGTCCTGTCCACCACTTGATTTCTTACTCCAGTACTCACAATTATGGCAAGATCCATGAGGAAAGGTTATGAATGCCATGCAGGGTTCCTTTTTTGTCCGACACGTTGCTCTTTACCATAGGGTTAGCATGTAACTGCATCCTATGTATGTTTTCATAGGCAGCTTGTCTTAAGGCAGGATGCACCCTCAAAAGGACTTCACGGTAAAGGGATAAATAAAAGATTATGAAGGAGACTAGAGGGAGCAAATTCTAAAAGACACCCTAAGGATGATCAACATTGTTTATTTGCATGATGACTGAAAACCAATAGCATACACATTCAACTAACAAGAAGACTAGCAGACCACTACCAGATAGAAATCACAAAGCACACACCTCCAAACATATAATTCTCTTAGCCCCTGTGAGTACTTTCAGTGAAGGGGCCTAATCACAGATGAGAGTTCTGTTAATATGTTAAACTCATGAAGTTTCAACGGCCGGACATCACACATTGCAAGCATACCAGCTGTCTAAACACATCACACACTAGAACTGGCAACTGCTGTGTTCATCTTGCAACATCTCTATGTTTTATACAAAATGTATGGCTAAAACCTGAACAGCAATAAAACATTACATAAAGGAGACCTGATTTTTAAGCTAATTGCAAAAAAAATATACTTCAATGTGAGAGATAGTGTTGAAGCCAATATGTTAATTAGACGTATTAATGAGTGTTTATACAGTTTGAATAATAATAATAAAATATAGTGAAAAATAATGTAGAAAACGTTAACGTAAAACGTAACGTTTGAAAATGTGCCCTCGGAGAGTGGCTACCAAGATTCACAAAATGTACTAATAATATGAATAACATGAATGAATTATAGAAGATGTATTAAGTAATGTAGTAGTATGTCATATTGAGATATATAACGTACGTTTTGCATTACATCATAGAGTTAACTTAGCCTAGTTTTGCCATGAGAACATCGTACAGTGAACCAACTGATACCTTGAGAATCGTGTAATACTAGAATTCATAGATTGGAAGAACTGAAAGTATTGGGTAGCTTCATAACTAATTGACTAATTAGGAACTGGAGGATAGTATGGGTGACTTTGATATAATGAGGTGACAGAAGGAGAGAGTTCAGATGTTAGGGGCAGATGGTGTAAGAGAGACCTTCGATATTTGGGAGGGCACCTGAATCAGCTCTGCAAATTAGAATAAATACAGCTCCTCATCCTTACTTCTAGGGATTAACATGTTTTATTTTCTTCTTTCATTTTGTAAATCAAACACTGTAATTCTCACGTAGCATCAAAAAGCGTATTGAATATGTCTGATGCCATGAATTTAAATTATGAAGTGTAAATGTGCATTGCATCTAAAGTGATTTAAAAAGCAGGAACGATAATTGATGGATGCGCCACAATTCTGCTAAATGGAGCATACAAATCCCTATGGATAATTTACAGATTATGGATATACATCATGTAAAACAAAGTCTGCTCTTTGACGATGAAGCATGTTCTTTTGTTATTAAAACCACCAAGCAGCACTGTATCTACAAATAGACTGTGATGGATCTGACCACCAGGGTACTGTACATTTGCATTACTTAAGAGGGAGATTTATACTGAATGCATAAAATTGAATTTCTACACTGAAAAAACATTACAGGCATTAGACCTACTGAGGCTCTCCATGATCCAATATTGCAGATGTTTGAAAATCAACCTAATATATTTTCTGTAGGTAATTATTCTAACGTATTCAAAATGTGTAGTCATAAAGGACGAGAAATTACTTGCAATCCCTTGCTGCTTTCTCAATTACCTTTTTACTGTTCTCTGTTGGAACAGGTAAAACATTTGCGACAGGATATCTTTTGTTCCAGTGTGTTATATATGCAATACTATAATGACGCTAATAACTCTACAACTGATTTAAAATACACCAACTTGAGAATGACTGTAATTTGAGAGATGGATCAGTAGTTCCATGTTATCCCTGGTATAATTTCCAGTTGACCATTTCCAACTGGTTTCTACTGTATCCAGTTGGTGCGTAGGGGGCATGGTTGTCAAAACGTCTGAATTGAGATCTGCAACCTTCCATCATTACCGATTACTGACCTTTTGGAATTCACAAACGTTTTTCCAGGTTATTTCCTTAAACCCCTGGCCTTACAGGTTTCCAGGTAAACTCCTGCGAAACGTTTGCGGATTTCAGTTTCTAATATTCTAATAATATTATTATTCACTATTAGTGTAATAAATATGGAGCACAGTTATCTGAAATATGTCTCTGTCTGACAGCTGAGGGAAGTAAAAAATGCTTTCAAATGCATGTTTTA
Source organism: Pleurodeles waltl (assembly GCF_031143425.1). Classification (NCBI taxonomy): domain Eukaryota; kingdom Metazoa; phylum Chordata; class Amphibia; order Caudata; family Salamandridae; genus Pleurodeles; species Pleurodeles waltl. The sequence goes on from NC_090438.1 coordinate 719,041,706, forward strand.
TGCGTGTTTGTGGGAAAGAATGAGTTTATGTGAAAAGGTGTGCGAATTTGTGGGTATGATTAAGCAGGGGTGTTGGTAAAGGTTAAATGTTGGGTGATGTCACCTCAGTAACTCATAGCATTTTGGTGAATTGACGTTCATGTACACCCTCACCAAATTATGGGGTGTTGCTTGCCTGTTCCTACAATAAAAAATATTTTTTTTGGACTCATGATATGAAAGCTGTGATATTTTCAATGATATGCCAGTGTTCACAAACTGACACATCATTGCTGACCAATGAATGATTGCTCGAAGATTTTCTAACAAAGATCGTCATGTAAATTAAACATTTGCAAGTGCGAAACCAACTTTTCTGATTTAAAAGTGATTCTTCAGTATCAAATGTGGCTATTTGAGAATATCGTTTTTCGAGTATTGGGCCATTCATTTCCAGCAAATAAAGCAAGGGCGTTCTTCTAGCTAAATGAAAGCACCAACAGAAACCACCAGGCCAGGCACAAATAGGCAGGAATAACTTGATTTGAATAGTAACTGAAATCCACTGATAGTTTGTCCATAGCTGTTAACCAAGGGCCAGATTTATCAATATATGACACAGCACAGTGCAGAAAGGCAACTTTCAGTTATGCATCAAATAGAAAGGAGAGGATTGCACCATATTTTTCAAGATATGGTGCATTCCTGCTCTCTCAATGAGCTGGTGCACTATGTGCTGCCAAGTGCCAATGAAGACAGCCTCGCACCATGGTGCAAGGGTGCCTGCTTTGCTGACAGGCTTGTTTTGTGCTGAAAAGAGCACCTTCCTGCACAGAACAAACCTTAGAGCTGCTTTTCTCCTTCTAAGTGTTTTTTTGCTGCCTCCTTCGTGTACTTCTTGTACTTCTCTCTCAAATACATTTTGCTCATGCCATTGTAATAGCAAGTGAAGAGAAATGGCTCACTGGAATTAAATCACTTTGTTTGAAGCTATGACACTCAAATGATTTTTTCCATTTTAAAAAATTCTTAAATTCTTATATCCCAAATAATTTAAAGCTTTATTTACCATGATAAAGAAACCCTTATCAAGTGTAAAATGAAAGACAAGATATGGATTTTATTCTGCTCTATCAGTGTTAAAGGGGATCTTAATGAGGCAATTGACTGCAACGTGTTAGACTTGACCCTCTTTGAATGATCACCCCCCAAACCTTTTGCCTTCACCCCTCCTCTTCTCTGAAATTAGTTTTTGTTGCAATTGGGACCGTATGCACTTTACCACTGCTTTACCACTGCCACTGCCCTCTGCACTTTGCAGTGCTAAATGGCTTGTGACCATTCCCTAAAACATGGTAAAATTGACCTAGACCTGATTGGAACATTTCATTTACTTATATGTCTCTTGTGTATAGTACCACATGTACCCAGGGCCTGTACATTGAATGCTATTGGGGCCTGCAGCACTCATTGTGCCGTCCACTAAAGTAGCCCTTTAAAAAATGTCTCAGTTCTCCCATTGCAGACTATAGTGCAGTTTTAAACTGTCGTTTTAGCCTGGCAAAATAAACATTTTGCCCAACATAAATCTTTGTTTTTAAAACATGTCACAGCTAAGGAAGGCCCTAAACAACCTATAGGGCAGAGACCATTGTATTTGTAAATTAAGACAGGTCTTTTAAGTTTTACATGTCCTAGTAGTGAACAATCCTACATTCATTTATCACTAATGTAAGGCCGTTTTCTCCCATTGGACAACCGTGGATTACCTCATTACATTTAATAAATGCTAAGTTTTGATTGGGAGCAGGTGGAAATGTCATGTTTGGACTCAAATGAAATGTAATTTAAAATCCCCTTTTATGGTAAAGTTTTATTTTAGATTGCAATTATAGAAATGGGACTTTTAGAAAGTTGGAATTTCCCTTCTGAAAGCTTCTAAGGCCTTTTAGGATTTTTCAGCTGCCTGGGGCTGTTAATGTCTCTCTCACTAAGAATGTGTATTAAGCTCAGACGGTGAACAATAGGAGACTAGATGTGGGCAGGATGGGCCATCCTGCCAGGATGGTTGGGGATGGAGCTGTTCCCTGCCCCACGTACATTTCAAAGGGCTTGCCTCAGCACACACAAAGAAACCTAACACTAGTCTTTGGTGACCTCAAACTTCTTTGAGCCTTGGCAGAGGAAGGAATGAACTTTCCATAACCAGGTGTGGGGGATACCCATGAAGACTCCCCCACTTCAAAGGCCATCACCTGGTATAAATATTGAACCTCCTGAGTCACTCTTCAGTATACTTCTGGATCAGTGGATATTGCAGAAAAAGAAAAGGACTGCCTTGTTCCAAGAATGTCTGCCTTTGGCTTGAGGCTTGCCTTGTTCCTTGGAGGACTGCTCTGCTGCTTTAAGTCTGGCTTGTTCCCCAGAGGACTGACCTTCTGCTTGAGGCCTGTCTGGCTCTCTGCAGAGGAAGACTGAACCTGTTCCTTTCATCCCAAGCTTTATGAGTGACTCCTAGGGTCAGTTGGCTAACTTACTGTTTTGAGCTACTGGGACACATCATGTTTCAGATGCCCCCCTGCAACTGCCCAGCTACTGTGCTTCAACTGGACCTTCCTGATGTGATATCCTGTTTATATGGGTTTGGAATCTTAGAAGAGTAGAATGTTGGTTAACATTCCAGGTTGGTGATGATCTGTCTGGAGTGTTCTACTTAAGGAACTTGAGCCTGAACCAGGAATACGCTGGTATGTAACTAAGGTGTTCCGAATAAAGAACCTATAGACTCTACTCCAGTATTGTGGTGATCTTATGTTGAAGACAGCTGGTCATGAGTACCTGAACACCTCTTTTCTAGCCTAATTCACTGCCTATGAAGTATGGACTGGAACTGTTGCAACTTCTTCACCAGAATTGTTGCTCCATTTATTTGTGCGGCTCCAAGGAAAATAATCTGTGTTCTTCTTCATTGTATGCTGTCTTGCTTACTGCACTGTGGATTTTAACTTTGTTTTTCCTATAAATGAGGGCATCAGGTGACAGTTAGTGCAGCACCAGAGCGCAAGATATAGGCCCTTATTACAACCCTGGAGGTAAATTCCGCTTACCGTTATGTCGACGGCCGCCAACATACCGTGACCGCGGCGGTATTCCGCTACAGGCATTCTGAACCACACTGAGAAATCCACCACTATACAGACACCGACACAAGTCTGCCACACCAAAGGTCAGTGATAAACTGGCGATAGCAAAACCCGCACCGTCACGCCAACAGGAATACGCCCACAGTATCACAACCCACGAATCACCGCAGCGGTCTTACAACCGCGGTAAACCATTGGCGGTACACACTGCCGCACTCAAAATACACACACACATTTACAAAACACCACCACATTGGACAATTCAAACTACACACGGCTGACACACATACACACACCACACCCACACACTCACACCACTATAAAACACACACTCACATTACCCACAACCCTTTCAATGAACAAATTAGATCAAGCAGAGAGAGAAAAGCAAAGACCACACCTTCACCCAGAGGTACAGAACACCATCACACATACACCATCCATGCACATCACATAATACATCACAACACAGCACCCCACACATCACCTCACACATCACTCACACCACATCATGGCACCTCAAAGACACCCCAGGTTTTCTGACGAGGAGCTAAGGGTCATGGTGGAGCAAGTCATCTGGGTTTAGCTACAGCTATTCGGATCACAGGTGCAGCAGACATCCATTGCAAGGAAGATGGAGCTATGGCGGAGAATCATTGACAGGGTCAATGCTGTGGGACAGCATCCAAGAACCAGGATGACATCAGGAAGAGGTGGAACGACCTATGGGGGAAGGTACGTTCCGTGGTATCAAGACACCAGATTGCTGTACAGAGGACTGGCGGTGGACCCTCACCTCCTCCGCCACAACTAACAACATGGGAGGAGCAAGTCTTGGCAATAATGCATCCTGAGGGCCTCGCTGGAGTAGCAGGAGGACTGAACTCTGGTAAGTCAAATCTTTATTACTTTATCTCCCACACCCTACCTGCATGCCATCACTAACTCCTACCCCTAACCTCACCCCTATCACTCCACCACCTCCTATATACCCCACTAGCACAACCCACCCATCCCAATACCAAGCCCTGCATGCAACAACAATGCATGGACACCCATCACAGACCTGCATGGACACCCATCACCAAAGCATGCACACTAGATAGACTCACCCAGCCCACCTAATCAGCAATCACACAGTCCAAGGCGACAGTGCAAGCACATTTATACGGGGAAACACACCCATTGCACAAGATGGCACACACAGATACAATAACAATGCATTTGCATCCCAACAGGACCCCTTCCCAACGTCACCGGACAGGAGGTGCCAGCTATATCCACTCCCCCACAGAAGAGGCCCACAGTGATGACAGCAGCTCTGCACGCCTGGATCAGGATGACCAGCCTGGCCCATCTGGGACCTCTGGACAGTCAGTTCCCCTGCCACAGTCAAAAACTACCACAGACCCTCCCCCCTCAGGAAACACCAGCACAGCACCAACCCAGCGGGCCCATGACACTGTCCCCAGGACACGTCAATCAGCAGTGTGTCCACCACTACAGGGACCCCAGGCAACCCCACTAACCCAGGACGATCAGGGACCTGGGGTCAGTGGCATTGGGCACACAGTTAAGGGGACAGAGGCACAGGACAACAGGGAAGATGGGAGGATTGCTGTGCGACAGGGGGAGGACAGGCCCAGGGAACCCACTCTCCACGAGGCACTCTCCAACATCATGGGAGCATACCACCATTCCCAGGAGACCATGGGCACGGTACTGGCCAAATTTCAGGAGATCCAGTGGCTGCAGGAGGGAAAGTACATGGGGCTCAGGGATGATCTCACCAAAATCTACAACATCCTGGTCACCATAGCAGGGGTGCTGGCTGATATGGGCAAGACTATGAGGGAGGCAGTGGCTCAACAAAGGGCCCCTGACACTAGCCAAATCAAGGAACAGCCTTCCACCTCCGCCGACGCTAGTGGACAGGAGGCCCCGCCACAGGACCAACAGGCCACCAGCACCCCAACCCCTACAGAAGGAGAACCACCCTGCAAACGGTCCCTGCGATCCAGGCAGAAGACAGAGAACATTGCCAAGAACACCGCCAGGAAATAGGACTCTCCTGATTGTCACCCTTCTGTCCCACTTTGTTACCCTGTCCACCTTGAACTGCCATTGCTCCCCTTCCTATGCCCCATTGGACAATGCACCTGTGATACCAAGAGACTGGACTCTACCATGGACCTTCCTCCACCATCACTCCAGCCCCTTGCACATACCCCTACACCCATTAGCACCTAAATAAACACCCTTTAATCAAAAAACAATTTGGGGTCAGTCTGATCTTTCACAATGTATTATCACAACATTAGCAAACAATTGTAATGTAAATGTTCATTTACTCATACCAATGTATGACAGTTGTTGGGCAGCAGTACACATAGCAGAAGGCAGAATGGGATACACAGATCTGAAAAAAGGAAATCCAAAGGGAACAGTCAGTGTCCATAGACAGAGGTTAAGAGGCTGCTATGTGCAATGCCCTAACGTATACTGAAATGTGAAGAGGAGTTACAGTCTCTTACCTGTGTGTCACTGGAAGTACTGCATGATGATGATGTTTGTTCTGTTGTCAAGATCATCACCAGGCTCATCCTCCAGCAGAAAAGGTACTTAGTGTCTCAATGCCAGGTTGTGCAACATACAGAATGGCACGATGATCTGGCACACCATCTTCAGTGAGTAGTACAGGGAGCCACCTGTTAGATGGAGGCACCGTAATCTGGCCTTCAGAAGGCCGAACGTCCTCTCAATAGCACGCCTAGTTCGCCCATGTGCCTCATTGTAGTGTTCCTCTGCCCTTGTCCTGGCATTCCTCACTGGGGTCAGTAGCCATAAGAGATTGGGGTAACCAGAGTCACCTGCAAATTTCGAGGGATACCTGTTAGACACACACTAACCCTTAGGGACTACCCCATACCCAGACACATACTCATACTGTGTGGGGACCTTGTGCTCACCTATTAGCCACACCAGGTGCCTCTGGAGTTGGCCCATCACATAAGGGATACTGCTATTCCTCAAGATATAGACGTCATGCAGAGCCAGGATACTTGGCATTCACATGGGAGATGTACTGGTCTACCAAACACACCATTTGCACATTCATCTAATGGTAGCTTTTTCTATTTCTATACGCTTGTCCATTTCTGCGGGGGGACAAATGCCACATGTGTACCATCAATGGCACCAATGATGTTGGGGATATGTCCCAGGGCATAGAAGTCAGCTTTCACAGTGGCCAAACCATCCACCTGGGGGAACACGATGTAGCTGAATATGTGTTTCAGCAGGGCAGACAACAACCTGCTCAACACGTTAGAAAACATTGGCTGAGACATCCCAGATGCCATGGCCACTGTAGTTTGGAAAGAGCCACTTGCCATGAAATGGAGCACTGACAGGACCTTCACTAGAGAGGGGATACATGTGGGTTGGCGGATAGCTGACATCAGGTCTGGCTCCAATTGGGCACAGAGTTCTTGGATTGTGGCACAATCAGTCTGTATGTGATTATGATGTGTCTGTCTTCCATTGTCGACAGGTCCACCAGAGGTCTGTACAACGGAGGATGCTGCCATCTCATCATCTGCCCCAGCGGTTGTAGCCTATGGAGGAGAACGGTGAGCAGAGGGTCATTTACCACATATAGGGGGTCATTCTGACTCCCGCCAGCGGCGGTAACCGCACGCCCGGCGGGAGCCGCCGAATGACCGCACCGCAGTCAAATGACCGCGGCGGCCATTCTGGCTTTCCCGCTGGGCTGGCGGGCGACCGCCAGAAGGCCGCCCGCCGGCCCAGCGGGAAAGCGCCTTCAACGAGGAAGCCGGCTCCGAATGGAGCCGGTGGAGTTGAAGGCGTGCGACGGGTGCAGTGGCACCCGTTGCGATTTTCAGTGTCTGCTTGGCAGACACTGAAAATCAATGTGGGGCCCTGTTAGGGGGTCCCTGCAGTGCCCACGCCATTGGCATGGGCACTGCAGGGGCCCCCAGGGGCCCCACGACACCCGTTACCGCCATCCTGTTCCTGGCGGTGAAAGCCGCCAGGAACAGGATGGCGGTACGGGGGTCAGAATCCCCATGGCGGCGCTGCTTGCAGCGCCGCCGTGGAGGATTCCCTGGGGCAGCGGGAAACCGGCGGGACACCGCCGGTTTCCCGTTTCTGACCGCGGCGGTCAGAATGCTCATGGAAGCACCGCCAGCCTGTTGGCGGTGCTTCCGCGGTCGTTGGCCCTGGCGGTCGGTGACCGCCAGGGTCAGAATGACCCCCATAATGCACAACTGTGTCAGAAGTCATGTTAGAGAATCTGTGTGTTAAATCGTGAGTCCCTATAAGGGCCAATATGTGCTGTGACGCAGTTAGGTGCCATGCCATGTGCACCCCTGAAATGGCGACTGCCTGACTTGTGAGGAGGGACAAGGGTAAATTAGATAACTGCGCTGGCATTGTGCAGCGTCGTGGTAGGCGGTCGAAGACTGCTGTGCAACTCCGCATTGGTTATCATTGGGCCCTATGGGTTCCAGGAGCCAATGGTGATGTATGCCAGAGGTGACGGTACGCACCGCTGCGGACGTGACTGCCATTTTCTATCTGTTTACTCACTTGATACCTGACCATCAACAGGAGAGGACCTACACTGCAAGTGCTGCTGTGACCTGAGTCTGGAAGCGACAATGGCTACAGTGTCTGGGGAAAGGACCCCTGCCTTCACTGTGGAGGAGTTATACAAACGGGTGGATGGGGTCCTCCCCCAGTACACGCTACTCTACGGTTCTCCAGACAAACAGGTGAGTACACTGTGAGCATGATGCGTGGGCAATGCCTGTTTGGAGTGGTGTGGATGTGAGGCACATGTTGTGGGGTGGGGTGGGCTGAGTGCTGCATGTGAGAATGATCAGTGTATGTGCGTCAGGGCATGGGTGGGAAATGGGCAATGAGTATGATTTTCCAGACTGGTGAGTAATTTCCTTATCTCCTGTACCTTCCCTCTAGGTCAGATGCCACCAGAAGAAGGGTATTTGGTGTGCCATCGCCAAGGAAGTGCGGACCCTGGGGGTCTATCACAGACAGAGCACCCACTGCCGCAAGAGATGGGAGGACCTGCGCCGCTGGAGCAAGAAGAAGGCGGAGGCCCAGCTGGGGCTGGCCTCCCAAAGTGGAAGGGGTGCCCATCACACCATGACCCCCCTGATGTTCTGCATCCTGGCGGTGGCCTATCCGGAGTTGGATGGGCACTTGACGGCATCTCAGCAGCCACAAGGGGGTGAGTACAGTGTCATAAAGCTGACTCTGCACAGTTTAGGAAGAATCTAAGTGGGGGGTGTGGGTTGTGGGTGCCCCTAGGCCAGGGCGGTCATACCAGGGTATGTCCCTTGTTTGCAGGCTCAGAATCAACCCTACCCAAATGGTACAATTGGGCAGCTACTAGTGTGCAGGGTCCTGTGGATGTCAGTTGTGGAGGTGCTGGAGTTAGGCATTGTACCCCATGGGCTGGTGACTACCACAGTGAGTGGCTGACCAAGGCCCAGTGCATAGGGCAGCTCAGTGTGTGTTTTGTCTGCCAACGGTGGTGGTGTTGCTGGCATTGACGATGTATGTCCTCTGTCTTTCCCCCTTTCTTGTATTGTCACCCTGTCCTTGTGTGCATTAGCATCATCTGGCGGAGGAGCAGAGGCACCAGTGACGGTGAGGTTGAATCCCACATCCCACATCGACCATGAGGGTGAATCCATGGAGGGTGAAGGCACCAGTGGGACGGAGGGCGAAGGGAGGTCCACGACGGGGACAGGAGGGGATACCAGTTGCATCAACTCCTCCTCTGATGGAAGCTCCCTGGCGGTGGTGGACACCTCTGTGCCCACCCCAACTACAGGTACAGCTGCCGCACCTATCAGCACCGCCCTCCCAGCAGCCCCTCAGTGTATTTCCAGGAGGGTGGGCATCTCCTTCGCCCCAGGCACCTCAGGCCCTGCCCCAGTCAGTCCTGCTGCCCTCAGTGAGGAGGCTATTGACCTCCTGAGATCCCTCACTGTTGGACAGTCAACCATTCTGAATGCCATCCAGGGTGTCGAGAGGCATTTGCACCAAACAAGTGCATACCTGGAGGGCATTCATTCTGGTGTTGCGGCCCAACAGAGAGCATTTCAAGCTCTGGCCTCACCACTGATGGCAGCCATTGTCACTGTGTCCAGCCTCCCCCCTCCAACTTCCAGTACCCCAACCCAACCCCTTCTACCTCAGCCTATCCCAAGCACACCTTCAGACCAGCCTGCACACACTTCAACAGACAAAAGTGGCTCTGGAAAACATAAGCACTACACATCACACAGGCACTAACACAAGCACCATTCCCATACACACATACCAACATCCACTTCCTCCACTGTGTCCCCCTCCTCCATGTCCTCCAGCTCCATCCCAGTGTCGTCTCCACTCACACCTGCATGCACTACATCATCAGCCACTGCCTCCATCACCAGCACGCCCATCACAACACACCGCTCACGTGCAATCACAACCCCCACTACCGTTCACACGTCCCCTGTGTCCTCTCTCAGTGTGTCTGTGAGCTCTCCTCCCAAAGTCCACAAATGCAGGCACACACCCACTCAACAGCCATCCACCTCACAACAGCCTACAGCCCATGCACCTTCACCCAAACTTAGCAGACGTACACCTCCTACAACCACTACCTCTTCCTCCACTCTCACACACCCTCCATCTTCCCGTCCCAGTGTGTCTAAAAAACTTTTCCTAGCTAACTTTAACCTCTTCCCTAGACCTCCCCCCTGTCCTTCCCCTAGGGCCAGGATATCTAGATCCCAGCCCAGCACCTCAGCCACCACATCTGCATCTGCTGTGATCCATGCAAGTCCGGGTGGATTGAAAGGGGCAACCGTCAGAGCTGCCAGTGTGCCACCTACAGATGTGAAGGACCCCCCGATTCCACCACCTTCTAAGGTCAAAAAGGGGCCGACTTCCAGCAGAGGAAAGTCGCACCACCCACCCAGCAAAGCCACAGCAAAACACAGAGAGAACAGTGCCAAGGTGCCAGCAGCGACTGCTAAGGAAGGGAAGGGACACAAGACAAAGGGCAAGTCACCTCAGGGCACAATGCCTCCTGATGAGGGACTGGTGACCACCATTTCCTCAGGAATGCCAGCGACCAGTACCACAGTCACCACCGCTGCAATGACCGCCACCTGCACTGCCATCTGCACCGCCACCTGCACTGCCACATGCACCGCCGCTGCCACAACGTCAGTCTTCAGCATCCTCCCCAAGGATCAGCCATCTGAGGCTGCCAGAGACGGTATGGTGTCTCCCTCCACCACAACAGACACCTGCACCATGGTCAGCACCCGCAGCATCTCCGCTGCACCCAGTGCCGCAGCCACCACTGCAGCCACCGCCACCTGCACCACCATCTGCACCACCATGTGCCCAGCCGTTACCACTATATCAGACGTTAGCAGCATCACCAGTGGGTAACCGTCCGAGGCTGCAGGTGGCATCCTGGACACGCCACTTGAGGCACCAGCACTGGCACGAGCAGCAGTTGACAGCCTAAGTCGCTGCAGGATGGAGTGTGGCTCTGCCTCCATGGAGTACCATGCTACCTGTTCCATCTGCATCTTGTGGTTCATACACCCAGGTCACAGGAGGGTAACCGCCACACCCCAGGTACAGCATCACTGGCCACAATTCCCCCTCCAGAACCAGTGGATAGATGCATCCACTCCCCCTATCCTTGGCAGGATCAAGCACTCTAGGCACAATGCCCCCTTCAGAACCAGTGGATAGATGCATCCACTCCCCCTATCCTTGGCAGGATCAAGCACTCTGGGCACAAAGCCCCCTCCAGAACCAGTGGATAGATGCATCCACTCCCCCTATCCTTGGCAGGATCAAGCACTCTGGGCACAAAGCCCCCTCCAGAACCAGTGGAACATGTCACTGACTTGAGAGACTGTGGCTTTACACTACCCAGGACCAAGCAGTGGGCAACCCACCCACTTGAGACACTGTGGCTTTGCACTCCCCAGGACAAAGCAGTGGGCAAACCACCCAGTAGAGAGACTGTGGCTTTGTACTCCCCAGGAGCAAGCAGTTGTCAACCCACCCACTTGAGAGACTGTGGCTTTGCACTCCCAAAGACAAAGCAGTGGGCAAACCACCCACTTGAGAGACTGTGGCTTTGCACTCCCCAGGACCAAGCAGTGGGCAACCCACCCACTTGAGAGACTGTGGCTTTGCAATCCCCAGGACCAAGAAGTGGGCATGGAGGCCCCTAGAGGGGCAGTGGTGTTGTACTATCTTCCGGCTGAGGTGCCCCCCTTCCCCTTGAGGTGCCTGTTTTATTTTCGACCTAATGCCCCTGCAGTGTTCTCTCCGTTTTGAGGTAGGTGTCATGTGTGGGCTTCGCCCATGCTTTTTTGGACCACTGGTCCACGGACATTTACAAGGGACAGTGTACGGCATTGTGTATATAATGTAACATTTTTATATACTGTTAATTTAAATTCTACTGCCATATCTGAATGTTCCAATATAACACTTGTTAGACTCATTTCCTTTTGTCCTTGCCTTCCTCCAGGGGGTGACGGGGTGTATCAGTATTGTTGTTGGATGTGTTTTGTGTATGTTGTTGTGGGTGAGAGTGTGGGGTGGGGGTGTTGCGTGCCGCATGTGTGTGTCATTCTCTCCCCTCCTCTCCTCCCCTCCCCTGTGTGCTAGGTGCATTACTCACCGGTCTCGCCATCGCTGCCGCCGCCTTATTTGTACTTCATGGTGTATGAGAAGATTCACCAAGATGGGGAGGATCTGCAATTCGGGCTCCATGGCGTCCTGGTTCTTCGTGGAGTGTCGAAAGGTGAGTGGCTCCCCTTCGATGTTCTGTTTCTGCCGTGCTTTTGATGGTGTTGGTACCACCCCGGATAAGCTGGCGGATTGGACTCTCATAATAGTGTGGGCAGTACATTGTCTTCCGCCTGTCTGTTGGCGGTGACCGCCGCGGTGCTTGTTGCTACCGCCCTGGCGGTTTCTGCCATGGTCGTGATCTAATTTTTTTTTACGCCCACCACTTTAACACCAAACGCCAGGGTTGTAATGAGGGCCATAGCGTGCACACTCCACTATGTGCATATAATAGGCATCATGAAGTTGCAGAGTGGGTGCTCAGCAACTTTCTTTCTTGAGTGCCTGTTCTAGAGAATGCACAGAGGCTTTCTGCGCAGGTGCAAAGTGCAAGCGCCTAATTAAAAGTAAGCCACACGTGGGGGGCGTGGCCGAGGCGTCAAGATGGTGTCGCACTTTCGTAGTGCTCCAGGCCCCTCCGTCATTCACCTCTAACAAACACTCTATCAGGCCCCATCACAGCCACGGAATGACCCCTGAGACTCTGCTGCCCTCCAGAAACAAGATAATTATAATTTCTAAACTTTCGGCGTGAACGGTGCACACGGGGATGCCGAGGCTGCCTGCCTCTAACATGGCAGACGGCAAGTGAGGCTGCGCGGAGGGCCGCGGGGTTCTGAGATGCATCGGCAGAATAAGAGGGGTAGAGAGCTGCATTGCCGGAGACTGACCTCGGCTGATACGGCCTGTGGCGGATCGGAGTCCACGGCGCCGGCCGGAGGGGACTCCCCCTTCCCCCTTCCTCTCCCTCCGGGGGTCCGGGACTGGGAGGAGGGGTCCGCATAAACGCTTGGCCCGGAGGCGGGCTGGAAGTCTCTCTGCAGCGACTTGGGCCCCAGACTGGGGCTGGGAATAAACAGCGTGCCGCACTGTGAAGAGAGGCCGGGGCGTGGTGGGCCGATGCGCGCCTAACGGCGCCCCCACAAACGAGGAGCACTACACCCCATCAGCGAGGACTCCGAAGAGGCGCCAGTCAAAGGTGAGCCGCGGACCGGGGCACCCACTTGGACACTGAACTAAAACCCTCGATACTGCTGGACAAGAGATATTTCCTCCGTGTGTTCCCCCCGCCTACAACTTTTCTGAAAGGGGACGCTCGGACTGGGGCCGTGTCCCTGGACTGAAGGGCTGCAGTCAGCTCTCCTTTTTCCCCCAGGGTGTGTGGCCGAGGCCTAGGGTCGCCCCGGGGACTGTCGGATACGCTGACCGGGGTGGGGTCCCCTCCTAGGAACACCAACCACTCGACTGGCCTGAGCTGGTGGTCTGGGGGCTGTGGCCTCCTGGAGCCCCGGGACTGCCTGGCGATCTACGGACTGTGGATGGGCACAGAGGAACTGGCCCCCAAATAGGGACACCTCTGGCTTTGTAATCATGTGCAGTGATCCCGCCTGGCTCCACTGTACTTTCAGCAACTGACGGTCCTGCGAGACTGGGACCACGATTGCACCGCCATGGGCAAAGAAAAACCGGCGCGGCAAGCAGAGGCGCAGACACGTATGGACCAATTTACCACAGGTGCCACTGGGTCCCAGACAGAAGATAGCACCCCAGGCGGGAGCGGCGATCCACAGGCGATATCTGGAGATCTGGTGATGATACTTCAAGCGATCCAAGCATCCCAAGCTGCTGTTGAATCTAAAATAGGAGGGGTTAGGGTGGACGTGGCCCAGGTTCGGCAAGACCTCCGCAGCGCTACAGCCTGAATCACAGAAGCCGAATCCAGGATCTCCATGGTGGAAGACGACGTGACCGCCCTCAAAGCTCAAGTCTCTGCTCTGACTGCTCGCACCTCAGAGCTACACCGGAGAGCCGAAGACGCAGAGAATAGATCCAGACACAATAACCTTCGCGTTGTGGGCCTTCCTGAAAACACAGCAGAATCTTCACTGGCCCAATACCTGGAAGATTGGTTCCGCTCCTGGATGTCAACTGATCGTCTCACGCCATGGTTCACGATCGAACGAACCCACAGGGCCCTGCAATCGAAACCTCCCCGCCCAGATCAGTGATACTCAGTCTTTTCAACTTTAAAGACAGGGACACGGTGCTGCAAGAGGCACGTGTGAAAGGAGACCTCATCTGCAACGGAGCGAAAGTCCTCCTTTTCCCAGACTACACGAGAGAAGTTCAACAACAACGGCGCTCATTCACCGAAGTGAAACAAAAACTAAGAGCTATGGACATTCAATACCGTCTCCTGTTTCCGGGGCGACTCCGCGTAATCTACAGACACAAGACCCACTTTTTTGACCACCCAACCACGGCTTGGATCTGGTTGACAGGAGAGGTCCCTCTGGGTAATGCACAGATGGGGCTGGATCCCTGCTGTGGTCGCAGCCGGAATGGACAAGGGGATCAGCGGACCGACCAACGACGTCGCACGCGCTCACGACGGCTCAAAACACCACGCAGATTTCCTTCGAGGTTGCCACTGGGGGCCCACCGGATGGAACCACAAAGCCCGCGCTCCAGTGGGGGCTCTGGACATGCCGGGAGGGATCCTGACCCGTTAGGAGAGGAACGGGCCCACTCGGGGCCTCTGGAGGACATGGACCTATCCCGTAGCCCAGCACTGTGATCCCGCTGGCGTGAAATCTTTTGGATAGAAAGATATTGCTGGGATGGTGGGGCTTAAGTCGAGACTAACTCACTAACGTTCACTGTGTGTTGCTTAGACTGGATCCGGAAACATGGAGGGGTCCATCACTTTCGCCACCACTACTCTATCAGTTGAGGGTTCATCTTACTAGTTTCTGAAGTGAGATGTTACATATGGGCGACAGATGCTTCTGGGGGAAGTATGGGGTGGAGAGGGAGTTGGGGGGCAAGGGTGTTCTGGCCTAGTTCTAAAGGCCGAAGTTACTATATTTAGAGTATGGTACTGTCTTTGTTTTATGTTTAGCATTCAGAGCAGAGAAAGTAGAGATTCCACTGACATCCGAGAGGCCTATGCTCCTCAGGGACAGGGACCGGACGAGGGCTACTCAGTATTCCCAGGTCCAACAAAGGGAGGTCCTAATAGTCACAATAGAATCTTTCCATACACATACCCCCCATGAGTCAGACACAAGTCTCCTTGAACGTCAACAGTCTCCTGGACAAGATTAAACGTACTTCTATGTTTACATATATACAATCGGAGGTACCCCTGTTGCAGGAAACTCATCTCTTGGGAGATAGCTGCCCCTTCCTGATCCGTAGAGGTTTTGACAGGGTACATCATGCCGGGTTCATGAGCGGCTCGAGGGGGGTGGCCATATTATTACACCGGTTGTTCCCAATGACAAACATCCAAGTGCGGAGAGACCAACAGGGACATTACGGGTAAGATTGAAGGGGCTACGATTAGTGTGGTTGGTGTCTACGATCCCCCTCCACTGGTCCGTAAAAAACCTCAGGATCTCTCCAAGCTACTCTTGGACCTACCGCCAGGGCTCAGGATGGTGGGAGGCAATTTTAATGCTACCCCAAACCCGGCTATGGATGTAATAGGTCCACTTTCCACACACAGGCACACGGCGGCGGCGGGGCTCACAGGGTGGCTCTCAGCAACGGGGCTCTGCGATGCTTGGCGAGAATGACACCCAAGAAGGCGACAATTTACCCACACTTCAGCAGCTCATGGCTCACAATCCAGGATAGATCTGGTGCTGCTCCCAAGCACAGACTGCACAGCCCTTTCCCACATTGAAATATTGGCAAGGGGAATCTCTGACCATGCTCCGCTTCGATTTACTGTGGGTCCAATGCAGTCTCAGACCTGTCCTATGTGGCGGTTGAATGCTTGGTACCTCCAAGACACGAACTATACTGAACAGCTGCGAAAGGCAATACGGGAATACTTTGACTTAAATGAAGGGTCGGTGGCCTCCGCAGGCACTCTATGGGCAGCGAGTAAGGCGGTGCTGAGGGGTACGGCAAGAAACTTGATACGAAGCCAAGAACACGCACGGGCCCAACATATCGAACAGTTGGAGCTTCGGCCATGGGCCTTGAAAGCGAGGAAGAAACCCACCCAAACGACAGGGTAACGCGGCAACTATTCCTAATCCGTGAAGAAATTATTGACCAGTCCCTAGAGGCGGTGAAACACTTGTGGAGGGCAAACACAGCGAAAATCTATGGGTGGGAGACAAAACGGGAAAACTGCTATACTGGCTGGTGTCTCATCACCAGGCCTCCAGGATCGTCCCCGAAATTCAGGACAGGGATGGTAATCTCGTCGCAAAACACACAGAAATAGCGAACGCCTTTGCCACATACTATCGAACACTATATCAAGCGTTGGGAATGTTCGACCTGGTGTTGGATGAGGTCCCCCTCCCACGGTTGCCTGCGGCGGAGGTGCGGGTCTTAGATGACCCTATCAGTGCGTTGGAAATACAAGCGGCCATTTCAACACTAGGCACTGGGAAAACCCCGGGTCCGGACGGGATCCCTCAAAATATTACAAAGCTTTCAGGGAGGAGTTCACAACACATTTACTAAAACTCTTTACGGACGTAGAAAACAACGGTACCTTCCCGCAAGAATTAGACACCGCTACCATGGTAGTGCTCCCCGAAACCCAACCCCCCTGGCTGCACTGTGCTGATTACAGACCGATCTCACTGATTAATACTAAAATTAAAATCTTTGCCGCCATCCTCGCCGCCCGTCTCAAGAGGGTTCTGCCTCATCTAATACACCCAGACCAATGTTGGTTCATGGCTACTCGTAGTACCCGACACTGTATCCGTCGGTTACACGTGGCCCTAGATGAACGTCACCGACTACCCCGAGACCTTGCCCCTTTACTCATCGACTTTGAAAAAGCATTTGACTCGGTTGACTGGGGATTTCTCCTGTTGGTGCTTCGTCGCACAGGCCTGGGTCCGAGGTTCTGTCACCTGGTTCAAGCACTATACGTCAGCCCTACTGCCCGGGTGCAGGTCAATGGGACCCTGTTCTCAACCTTGGAGGTTCATCGGGGCACACGGCAGGGATGTCCCTTGTCCCCCCTTCTGTTTATCCTAGCTATCGAACCCCTAACCCAGATGATTAGATCCGACCCGATATATCGAGGATGGAACTGGGGTCACTCACAAGAAGACAGAATAGCACTCTATGCTGATGACGTCCTACTATATATGGAGGAACCCAGCATAACAGGTCCACGTATTCTTAACCTTTTGCGGCGTTACGAGCAAGCTTCGGGACTAAGGATGAATCCAGTCAAGTCAATACTGATCCCGCTGGCAAGTTCTCAGGACTGCTTTGATTGGCAGGACAGGATACCTCCGCGCAGACTCAGCTTCAAGTACTCTTTGGTATCTGGCTATCCCTACTGCCTGAACTGACGTGGGCCAATATCCTGTCACCGTTGTTAACACGCATCAAGGCAGACCTACAGAGATGGCATACTCTGCTGCTGAATGTAATGGGTCGAGTAGCCCTATACAAAATGATGATCCTGCCAAGGCTCCTCTACACTTTTCAGAACTTTCCACTACCTATCCCCGCTCCTGGTTTAAGGCTCTGGACAGCGCTACGGGGCTGTTTCTCTGGAAGGGTGCCAGACACCGAGTAGCGGCCCAACACTGCAGAAGAGGGATATACGATGGAGGTCTGGGTGCTTCAGACCCTTACCTGTACTATCTGGCCACCCAATTAATAGTGATACATTACTGGTTTAATGGGTGGAGTTGGAGCTCTTGGGATTCCCACACCTTCTAAATGTGATGTATGGAACGCCCCTCCCCCGAGAAGTTGGGGAAGCAACAAGGGCGGTCTTCTTAGCATGGCATGCTGCCTTAAGATACACCCGCTGGAACGTCGTTGTTACCCGCCAGACACCACTGTGGCGAGCGAAATGGTTAAGCGCAGCTGCAGCACTGTAGGGATTTGCAGAATGGGACATGGTGGGTATCTCCCTGGTAGGGGATGTGTTGTCGGGAGAAGCTATGAAATCATTCCAAGAACTACAGGGGGACTTTCAACGTGCCCAAACACAATTCTTCAGATACCTCCAGCTTAGACATGCCCTGAGGGTCCACTTACCAGCTGCAGGCCCTCTCCCAGAATTCAATCCACTGGAGGCCAAACTACTCATGGGAAACCTGGGGGGGGAAAGCGTCTCCCAAATCTATAAAATGCTAATAAACAACGCTCCCGGAGATTTAGGACCCATTAGAACCAGATGGAAGTCATGGGTGGGGGCATTGGAAGACACGGAGTGGAGGGAAGCCATGATGGTACCCAGGTCACTGGTGGTGTCGGCTAGGCTCCACATAGTGCAATTCTATTATCTCTACGGTGCTTACCTAGCACCAAACAGGCTACACTGAGCGGGTCTCCGCCCCTCTGCCCAGTGCCCACGATGCTCAAACGGGCCGGCGGATTTTTTCCATATGTTAGGGACCTGTCGGGTGATACGGCCCTTCTGGGGCGGGGTGCTCTGGGAGCTGGGGAGAACCTTGGGGAAAGAGATACAGAATTATGCGAAATTGGTCCTGCTGAGGGTGATGGAGGAGATGGGAGGATCACGGGCGCAACGGGCCCTGGTCGCCACAGCCCTGTTAATCGCCACAAGAGATATAGCCGCGGCCTGGAGCTCTCCCGAAGGCCCATCACTCCGAAAATGGAGAAAGGGAGTTGACTGGTGCACTAGCCAGGAGAAAGTGGTATACGAATCCAGAGGTTGCCCCTGGAAATTTGAGAAGATATGGGGTAAATGGGTGGATATGATGTGATAAAAGGGGATGGTGAAGGGTCTCAGACTGTCACACTGGAACTTATGCTGTGGTCTACCTCCTGGCCCGGACTCCTGTCCCAGTATTGCTGTTGCCGGGGAATTGTTATTGTTATTGATGCTGTTGATTTTTACTGCATTGTCACAACGTACCATGAATGCTCTCTGCTCTATGCACTCTTTTTCTTTTACTTTTATCTTTCTTCTTTATTTCTTCAGAAAATAATAAAAATACGTTTATCAAAAAAAAGTACGCCACACGTAGTGTGTGAACTGACTGTTCCTTGCAAATGTCTTAAATGGCAATGTGTAACAGTAAACTGCTGTGACCTGCCATACGTGTGGAAATGTGCTGCTCTCCTCAAGAAATCGGCTGACTACCTTCATCCTCTGTTCTTCAAGACTGTTTCACTATGTTCTATGCCTTCTCTCATTTTTTGCTTTTCTTTTGATCATGTGATTGGGGTTGTATCTTGCTCTCCTCTGTCATGTAACTTCCTCGAAAGTGAGGCTGCAAGAAACTATACTCCTTTCTTCTCTGCATCTTCTGTACTCTCAAGAACTCCACTTAAGAAAAGTAGAACCATAGTGGTTATTTGTTTGTATTCTGTTTTTCTTTGTTGTTTTTTTAATATTATTTTTGTTTTACTTCTTTTTTCAACTGTATTCCTTTATTAGGTTGTGCTGTTCATTTCCCTAACCATTTTCTTTGTAGGGCACTCGTATGCAGAATATTGTGCCTCCTTCATTTTTTCTCATCGTGTCTGGGGAGCCTCTGATAAAGTGTCCAAGCAGAAGAAAACATTTGTACATTATGCCTAACCTTAGACCTGAAAGGAAAACTTCACTTCTTGTGGACTGCTTAGGCTGTGAATGTCTGGAAATATCTGAGAATTTACCTGATGTGGAAGATGACAAGGAAGATGGTTTTAATAATTTTGACACATATATAAATAAATTAGATTTGCTTTTTCCACCTAAAGTTAGTGCTGTATTGGAGAGGTACCACTTTAGTATGAGAGACCAAAGATGTGTTGAGAGTGTGGAGGAGTTTATAACTCGCCTGAGGAAATTAGCTTTCTCTTGCAAATTCAGAGCTACTTTAAAGGAATTGATAAGGGATTAGTACATGTTTCAATGTCATTCTGATAAACTGAGACAAGAACTCTGCTTTAAGGATGATCCTAAGTTGAATTAAATTAGTTCTATTGCCAAACAAGTGGAATACAGTTGGAAGCAGCAGCAGCGAAGGAAAGACTCAAACTCCAGGTGGCTCCTTTCCAGCCCACAGCATTCACTTCACACCTGGAGGAGCGCATTCAAATCTGAGCCCGGGCTCTCGCTGCTCTGGATACAGTTGGAAGCAGCAGGGAAAGACTGCAAACCCCTAGGGGACATCTCTCCCAGCCCACAGTGTTCACTTCAATCCTGGAAGCGCACATCCACATTTGAGCCTGAGCTACTGCTATGCAGGACATAGTTGGAAGCAGCAGCAGTGGGGAAAGACTGCAAACCCCGGGAGACACCTCACCTGGCCTGGCCCACAGTGTTCACTTCATGCCTGGAGGTGAGCATTCAAATCTGAGCCCGGGCTCCCACTGCGCAGGATACAGTTGGAAGCAGCAGCAGTGGGGAAAGACTGCAAGCCCCAGGGAATGCCTGTCCCGGCCCACAGCATTCACTGTGTGCCTGGAGGCTCACATTCAAATCTAAGCCTGGGCTCAGGCTGCATGGGACATGTCTGGGCCCGTGCGAAGACCGGGCCCATCTTAGCCCGTTATCGCCTGGCAGAGGCTGGGCTGGACCCACTCTTCTATTTAACTCAGCGAAGGCAACTGAAATTCTTCAAGCACTGAGTAAGTAGTTTTTTTTTTCTTAAGAAGATGCTCTGGCTGCCAGCTGGCAGTAAATACTCCTGCTAACTATGAGCAAGCGGAAGACCGGGGAATCTGTTAAAATGGCTTGTAGGGCTAAGAACCCAAGGAAACATGCGGGGCCTGATAACACGTCCAGCCCTTTTAAATTACCTGTACCTGGACACGTTGGAGGTCGGTGAACCTTTTAGCCGAGTTGGGCTCTCCTCATCCTAGAACATTCGGATCACTTAGGTCAATAATCAATAACTATTGTAATCGATACCCAATACTCAATTAATAGATCGGAATAACACATTAGGAATCAATAACAGTTGGTATTTCAACGCACCATGACCTTTCAGTCATGAATAACCACACCAGTTTATTAAAAGTTAATGAGTTTATTTCCCTATATTAACAAAGCTAACACAATGTATACAAGTCTCAAAACCAAATGATATACGTATACGAACATTACTAGCTGTCCATAACGGCGGAAGAAACGCAATCTACGCACAATCTGTATTATAATGTACTCGGTTATAGCAATGCAAACCACTAATATCAGTAACTGAATTTGACTAATTGCATACATCGGTCAGCATAACAAGATTTCAATTTAGCATGGTGCATCAGATGAAAACCCTCAACTAACCTCTAATTAGCATTGGCATGTGGGGCTTCATGCAAAAAGAATTTAGTCAACACAAATTTAGAAAACTTCTAGCTTGGGCCCTATCAAAATAGCAGTTGGTACCTAAAAGGAAAAACACAATCCATAATACAATTATCCTTTCATAATTACCAAATACAATCAGGATTCAGGAAGGTCTTCGTCCTTCAAGTACCAGTTCGATCAGCATGGGGCAGATTTCAAGGGGCAAAGTTAAGGGCAAGTTTCCTTGCAGCAGCAAGGAGAATGGGGCAAAGTTACTGCATGGGCAAGACGGGGAAGGTTTAAAGTTAAAGTCTCTAGGGTGAGAATTCTTAAAGTCTCTTTCTCTGGAATTGAGAAAAGGACATTGAGATGTCGTCTAAGATGGCGTCTGGCATTTGGCTTCTAAGATGGCATCAAGGAAAATGGCTGACTTTTCTTTGTCCGGTGGGTTTAAGTAAGAAACATTCCAAATTCTGCAGGGCCTTCCATTGGAGGGTTCATAGGGTGGCTTCAATTTGACCAATGAATAGTGTCTTTCTCCTAGTACTCATTTATGCATACATTGTCCTTGGAGCCTTGGAACACAAGTTGCAACAAAGTTTGCCAATTATTTCGGTATCAGTACTTTTATTGTCCGCACCTGCAGAGACTGACCTTGTATCAAAGGGGATGAAACCGGCCTAGCACGAAACCTTGGAGATAAGTGTATTAGTCATCTCTACTGGAAAAATACAACCTTAAAGTAAAATATATGTTTTCTTAATTCAAGTAAAAGCCACGCAGTTAGAATTTGAGACCAGGCATCTAGGCCAAAGCCTCTACTAAATTTAAGCTAACCATAAAACAGTTTCAACAAGAAATCATAGAATACATTTGTAATTATGACGGATTACTACATTTTTCAATTCTTCATGATTAATTAAGCTCGTTTATAATAATGACGAACTACTCAGAGGGCACAATTTCCCACGTGCATTATTTTCTTTACTAAAATCACACTACATTATACGATCTTGGTTACATGATATATGAATATATGTTGGTCCTTCTTTTTCTGCGTCATCAGGCCCTTTCCGGCTCGTCATCCCTCCAGAGTCAGTGCTAACCTGCTTTCTGACATTTACAACCTTATAAGGGAGGTTAAATCTTTCTCTGGAATAGAGAAAAGGGCATTGAGATGTCGTCTAAGATGGCGTCTGGCATTTGGCTTCTAAGATGGCATCAAGGAAAATGGTTGATTTCTCTTTGTCCGGTGGGTTTAAGTAAGAAACATTCCAAATTCTGCAGGGTGTTCCATTTAAGGGTTCATAGGGTGGCTTCAATTTGACCAATGAATAGTGTCTTTCTCCTAGTACTCATTTATGCATACATTGTCCTTGGAGCCTTGGAACACAAGTTGCAACAAAGTTTGCCAATTATTTCGGTATCAGTACTTTTATTGTCCGCACCTGCAGAGACTGACCTTGTATCAAGGGGGATGAAACCGGCCTAGCACGAAACCTTGCAGATAAGTGTATTAGTCATCTCTACTGGAAAAATACAACCTTAAAGTAAAATATACGTTTTGTTAATTCAAGTAAAAGCCACGCAGTTAGAATTTGAGACCAGGTAACTAGGCCAAAGCCTCTACTAAATTTAAGCTAAGCATAAAACAGTTTCAACAAGAAATCATAGAATACATTTGTAATTATGACGGATTACTACATTTTTTCAATTCTTCATGATTAATTAAGCTTGTTTATAATAATGGCGAACTACTCCGAGGGCACAATTTCCCACGTACATTATTTTCTTTACTAAAATCACACTACATTATACGATTTTGGTTACATGATATATGAATATATGTTAGTCCTTCTTTTTCTGCGTCATCAATCCCTCCTCTGATGACTAATTATGTCATCACATCAAACCTTCCCACAAATTTTATTCCATTAAAATTCTGTTTTAGTAATGTGGCACTTCAGTCAATTCCCTCTTCCTTTTTGTTCCCTTTGATTTTTCTCTGTATATTTCTATCATTTTATTTTGTCCTTTCTCTTCTCTTTTCCTTTTGTTTCTTGTTTTCAATATTTTAATAGCTTTCCATATTCCCCAAATACCTAATAAACAAATTATTATTATTAATATTCCTTTTACTATTTTCAGTAACAATCCATTCCAAACGTTGCTGAGCCAATTTCCCACAGAAGCAAATCCTTTTCCAACCTTCTCCCATACTCCTGGTTCTTTCAATTCCTTCAAATCTGTACTTTCATTAGTTACATTTGTAAGCATTTTTCTAATTTGCCCGCTGTTGTCCGGAATATAAGTACAACAGTGACGTGTACCAAGCATTTTGCAAACGCCACCATCCTTTGCTAAAAGAATGTCTAAGGCAAGCCGATTTTGAAGAGTCATAGCTCTCTCTGCAGCAAGTTCAGCATCCATCAGGATTATAGCTCCTGAGAATTTTGTCAGCATGTTATCCACAATAGTAGACAACTTTTGTATTTTAATTGAATTCAGTATGACTCCCACTGAAGGAATCATTGCTCCAAATATATCTCCTACCACACCAGAAGCTGTCTCCCTCTTCTGAACATGATGTGATTCAGACAGCTTTGGGAATTTCTTTAAGTCGTCCAGTTGATAAACCTTTGGGAATACTATTCCCAAATAACATCTCCCATACCATCCTTTAGGAAGACGATAATAGGCGTTAAGTCCACAAATATAATATACCCCTGTAATAACTGGGTCTTGTCCATTCAGCATGAGCGTCCATTTAGGTTGAAACAAAAACGTGTGTTTACATTCACTCGTTCCCACAAAAACTGTGTCATAATATGATTTATGTCTATGTACACAGAACCTCCCTACGTGTAACGTATCTAAAGCTATTTTTCCTTGACTCTTTATTGCAGCAAAAGCATAGTTATCTACACATGTTCTTTTGTGTAATTCCCTTTCTAATTTCTCCTTCCCCGCTTTCCTCCTATCGTCAGTGTGATCTAAAAAGCTTTTCTCCATCGGTGAAAGCAAGCATGTAAGGTTTTCTCTGTGAGCGTAGGCTGTGTGAAAAGGTGATAATGGCTCAAAGAAACCCCTCATTATCTTTATATAATAATCTCTTGCTATTTTACTCAGGTGCTCTATTATGGGGATATATGCAAATACAACATCCTGATTGGAATAAAAGTAGTGAATATACTCCTGTCCATAAAATCTGTTCATTATTAAACTACATGAAATTCCATACGTAAGAGGCATGCTATGATATGTCACTCCTTCCATTACTGAGGTAGGTACTTGTGTGCACACATAACAATCTTTCGCATCCATGGTCTCAACATACTCACTCAACAAGCGATAGAAAACGTTGGACGAAAGTTCCTTCTTATCATGCAAATGTCTTTTGTCTCGCTCGAGTTTCTTCAAAGGAGTTAGTTCAGTAATAGGTTTAGAAGTAGAAGCATAATTCGTCTCACTCTCATTCTTTCCATGCATTCCAAGAACTATTGCTATAATGATTAGTACACATGCAGTTATTAGACCTATACACACGTATTTACAACACTTCATCTTATGTCCCTGTGTAGTGTAGCCTGTCATGATCTATATAGAATCAGAAAGTTGAAGACACTTTATCAATCAGATTTGCAGATGTATATAAAGCTGAACGAGTTCAATGTTCACACGGTTCTTTTTAACAGCTTAATCTTTTATCGGTTTAGCAGCTTTGTCTCAAGATCGGTTTCAAAGTCAATCAGGTTAGCAATGTCTTAGCCGGTTCAAAAGTCAATCAGGTTGTCAATGTCTTATTCGGTAATGTTCATGGAATTTCACTTTTCAGGTATCAAAGTGACATTCTGCTTCCTCGTTCTCAAGACTGAGAGATAGGAATTCGTCTGACCAATCGTTAATGGCTATGTATGCCCACTCCGGACCAGAATATCTTCTGCTCGGTATTCCTTTCCTTTTCAATTTTGCATCTCCTTTTAATTCTCTCTTGCTGGTGCTTTCTTCCTTGGCCGGGTCTTTCTCTTCATTTGGTGTTGCTATTGCGACAGGCACTTCTTTTCTTTTCTCTTTCAACTTTGTCCCTTCACTTTCGTTTAATGTTTCTCTAATCCTTAACTTCACTGGCGATATGCTTTGTCTTCGTTTTGCACTGTTTTCACCTGATGGACCTGCAACCGCTTCTGGAAGAGTTTGAACGGTTTCACTCTGTCCTGTCTTGTCTTCTCACCCTAGGAGGTCAATCAGGTTTTCCTTTTCTTTTCCTGTATCGTCTGCTTCTGGGAAAGCCCTCCTCTGATCAGGCTCTCCTGCTCCTTCACCTGTCTCAGGCTCTTTGTCACCTTCAGGACCTTCGTCACTTCCTGAGGCTTCTCCTTGGTCCTCATCAAATGAATTGGTTGTTTCTTCCTCAGAAAATATCTCTCCTTCCTCTATTTCTGCCTGTTCGCCTCCAGGTTCTCTTTGTTCTGTCTCGGTGCCTGGTACTCTCTTGTCAGTCACTGGCGATTTCAGCACTTCAACTTCCTCTTCTGTGGGGCATGTCACCCTTTTCGTGTGACTGACGTGAATCCAGTTGGGAACTCCCGCACACTTCACAGCGGTGGTAGTTGTCAGAATCACTTGGAAAGGTCCTTTCCAACAGGGTTCCAGACACGACTTCCTCACGTGCTTCTTTATCACGACCCAGTCACCTGCTTTCAGGGCGTGTCCTGGACTTTGGATCGGTGGCAAGGTGGTTGCCTCCACCTGGTGAGAAAAAGAGCGCACCACATCAGCTAGACCTTTGCAGTAGTCCAACACCATATCATCTGTAATATTCAAAAGAGCATTTGCAGGAACTGCTGGAAGCCTCATGGCTCTGCCCATGAGGATCTCGTGCGGGGACAGTCCAGTCTTTCTATCACGGGTGTTTCTCATTGACATTAACACCAAGGGCAATGCGTCAGGCCATTTTAAGTTTGTTGATGCACATATTTTTGCCATCCTCGACTTCAATGTGCCATTCATTTGTTCCACTAGTCCTGATGCTTCAGGGTGGTAGCTACAATGCAACTTTTGCTCAATGTTCAGCGCTGCACAAAGTAATTTTATTACTTCGTTATTGAAGTGACTTCCCCTATCTGATTCTAAGGAGATCGGGAATCCGAAACGTGGTATTAGCTCTCTCAAGAGTAGTTTTGCAACTGTGAGACTGTCATGCACAGGCATCTCAATAAAGTCCATTTGCATCCTGCTGAAGGGACCACCTGCTCTTCCAATGTGGCTCAAATTTACTACTGTTCCCTTCCCTGCGTTCATTTGTTGGCAAATGATGCAACAATGGCAAACTGCTTCAGCAACTTGAAAGAATTTGGGGTTAAACCAATCAATTTTGAATAGTCTAACCATGGCGTCCCTTCCAAGATGGGCTTGTCCATGGTAGAATCTGGCTAACTGTGTCAAAAGACTGTTTGGCAGAACCAATTTCCATTCACTTGAAACCCACAAATCATCTAGTTTCTTTACACATTGTAATTTGGTCCATGAGAGTTTTTCATCTTCACTAACATCGTTCTGTAAGGACTTCAATTCATCGATTGTATCTACAACCTTTAGAGCAAAACCTTCACTTGGTTCAAGTTCTGGCTCATTTATCAAGTTCCATTCATCTCTGAGCAATATACAGTTCAATGTGCAAAACCTTGTGACTTAATCTGCATACCCATTTCCCAAAGAAACGTAGTATTGTGATTTTGAGTGTGCACTGCATTTTACCACTGCTACTTCTCCTGGTAACTGGATGGCATGTAACAATTCTCTTATTCTTGCACCATTTTTCACTGGCGATCCTGAAGAGGTCATGAAGCCTCTCTGTGACCACAACTGTCCAAAGTCATCCACTATTCCAAATCCGTACTGACTGTCAGTGTAAATGGTGACTTTCATTAATGCGGAAAGTTGGCAAGCCCTAGTAAGTGCTACCAGTTCCGCTACTTGTGCAGAGTAAACTCCTTGAAGCCAGGATGCTTCCAGAACACCTGTTATTGTACATACAGCATATCCTGCTTTCAATATTCCTAGTGCATCTCTTAAACATGAACCATCAACAAAAATAACTTGATCATTTTCTTCCAATCGGGTGTCTTTGATATCAGGTCTTGGTTTTGTACAAAATTCAGTCACCTGAAGACAGTGGTGCTCGATGTCTTCAGCGTTCTCAATTTTGGCATTTTCAATGGGAAACAAGGTTGCTGGATTCAACGTAGTGCACCGTTTCAGCTGCACATTAGGTGACCCCAGAATTATTGTCTCGTACCTTGTAAGCCTAGCACCAGTCATGTGCTGTGTTCGGGAACGTGTCAAAAGTATCTTGACTGAGTGAGGGACCATGACTGTTAAAGGATGTCCCATCACTATTCCTTCACTTTGATTTGAGCTGATACCAACTGCTGCTACGGCAAGCAAGCACCCTGGCAGTGCTGCTGCGACCGGATCCAAAGTAGCTGAAAAATATGCTACTGTTCTGTTTACGCCACCATGGGCTTGAGTCAAGACAGACAAGGAACATGCATCACGTTAATGACAAAACAATGTGAAAGGCTTTGTGTAATCAGGCATACCTAAAGCTGGAGCCCTGCACATGCATTCCTTCAATTCAATAAAATCATCCATCTCATCTCCTTTCAGCCCTATTTCATCCAGCGCATCTTTCTGGGTCAGTTTCAGTAAAGGTTTTGCTAGAGTTGAGAAGTTGGGAATCCAGTGACGACAGTAGCTCACCATTCCCAAAAACTTTCTCACCTCTCTTCTCGTCTTCGGTGGACTCATTTGAAGTACACTTGTTATTCTCTCTTTCATAATTCTTCTTGACCCTTTCTCTATTTGGTGACCCAAATATTTCACTTTCTTCTGGCAGAACTGTAATTTTGAAGGGGACACTTTGTGTCCGTTCCTTCCCAAATGGTTCAATAGGGCAATGGTGTCAGCTGTACAGTCATTTCCTGTCTTAGATGCGATCAGCAAATCGTCAATGTACTGTACCAAGGTTGATTCAAATGGTAATTCCAACGATTCCAAATCTTTCTTTAGAATCTGATTGAAAATTGATGGTGGCTCCGAAAACCCTAGAGGAATTCGACACCAACTGTAGACTCTGTCTAGGAATTTGAAACAAAAGAGAAATTGGCTGTCCTCATGCAGAGGCACAGAAAAGAATCCTTGTGACAAGTCGATGACTGAGAACCACTTAGCATCACAGGGAACTTGAAACATTATCACAGCTGGGTTTGGAACTACGGGACAACATTTGACTATCATTTCATTTATTTTCCTCAAATCCTGAACAATCCGGACCTTTCCACTCGGTTTTATTAGTCCCATGATTGGTGAATTACATGGACTACTTAACACTTCTTTCAGTACTCCCTGTTTTACAAACTCATCAATGAATTGGGCGACTATCATGAGGGTGTCTTGCGCCACATGGTATTGTGGTGTCTGGGGAAAAGTTACATTGGGTTTTACAGTCACTTTCACTGGTTCTACTCCTTTGACCAATCCTACTTCTTTCCCTGTCATATCCCACACTTCCTTTCCAACCGTTTCCTGTAACTCAGCAGGAATATCTGCTTCAGTGAACATTGGATAAAGAGTAATCAGGGGATACTCTTCATCGACAGTTTCCCCTTCATCCCCTCCTACACATCCTCTTCTTCCCCATCACTGTTTGTCTGAATTTTAATTCCATCATTTGAACACATAATCGAACACCCCAATTTGCACAATAAGTCTCTCCCTAATAGTGATATCGGGCTTGAGTAACACACCATAAATTTATGTGACCCTTGATAGTTACCAATTATGACTTGCACTGGATCTGTGATTGGGTTCGTCAGGTACCTATTTGCTACTCTAATACTTGAACTGTTCTCCCTGAAAGTGGCAAATTTGGTACCTCGATGCTCCTAACAGTAGAGCGTGTAGCTCCTGTGTCAACCAAGAATGAAACGCGGTGACTCATAACTCTCCCTTCCACATACGGACCCTTTTGATCAACTTCCAAAGATGCTGCAAGCATACAATTTCCCTCCTCATCTGAACTTTCACTCTCCCATGCATCTTTTATTCCATTCTCACTGTGTAATGGGAATTGGTGTACTGTGTCATTTTGGTTCATTCCTTGACCCGTGACCTGTTGAGGAAGCATTACTTGTTGCTGATTCATTGGTGCTAAGGGTATTTGCATTTGCTGATTAGGTACCATAGGAAACTGCTGTTGCATTGGTGCAACTGTGCCATTTGTGCACGGGGTATTTGCACCTTCTGCGGTTGTATGGGTTGTAAACCCTGCATCTGATTTACATTATTTTGAAAATTTTGATTTGGACCTCTCAGTTTCGGTCCTCTCATATTCTGAAATGCATTGACATCATTGTTTTGCTGACCTACACCTTCCTGCACCATCATTGGGCACTCCCGTTTCCAATGCCCGACGATTCCGCATGTGTGACATGGCATCACCTTCTTCATTGCCTGTATACCATTTGGAACCATAACAGTATTTAAATCAGGACCATTATTCACAAAACCTCCTCGGCCTCTGCCTCTCATCTGTGGCTGAAACATAGCATTTCCCTGCTGTTGCTGCTGCGGCATCTGTTGTTGAAAACCTTGCAAACCTTGCAAACCTGTCTGAGCTGCTCTAAGCTGCATCACCATCACCTTCTCTTTCAACCTTTTCTGTTTTGTCTCAATCTCATCACTGCAGTATTTTGCATAGTTCAACACTTCATCGATCGATTTTGACTGCCAACAAATCAAATGCATCTTAATCATCTGGCTGATTTCGGGTCTCAACCCTTCCACGAATCTGAACACAAAATGGAGCATGTCCTTTGCCTCAATCGTTTCCGTACCACTGTAATTTTTAAACGCTTTCAACAATCTCTCATAGTACGCATGTATCGACTCTTTAACCTCTTGCGCTGTTCTGTCAATCCTCTGCCAATCCACATTTTTCGACGCAACCTTGGATTTCAAGTGCTCAATCATCTTATGGTATAAACTCATTACCGTAGGTGATGGTGCACCTGTGTCCCTATCTCTTTCTGGTTCACTTGTCGGCCAACCTACAGCCCTCTTACAATCTTCCCACAAATCTGCCGGAACCACAATTTCAAATAAGGTATTCAGGTCTTCCCAAAGACATTTTGCGAGTTTCACAAATCTATCTGTTTGTTGATACCATACGATCGGTTTCTCTCTTAATTTAGGGAAATCATCCGTAAAGGACTGGATATCGCACCTGTGCCATGGTACATGTACAAGTTTCCCCCCTGCTGTTTCTCTCATTGGCAACATGGTTATCAGGTCGTCATTCTGTTGGTGCTTTGGGGTACTTTCTTTCTTTTTGTCCTTTTTTCTTAACCCATCTACTTTCCCACTTGTCTAAACATCTTCAGACCTGCGTGTTCTGCAGTATCTCCTTAAGGTGCGTTTTCATCCCTGCAGATCTCATGTGTTCAAAGTGTTTGGTCTTACCTATATCGATCTCGTTTCTGTCTGCAATTTCTTGTAACTTCTTATGTATGCTGCTTACTTCTCTTGTAATCCTAGGGCACATGTATCTCAGCTCTTCTTCTGTGTATGATTCTAACCTGTTCAGACTCATTGTTCCCTCTACCAGTTCATCTGCTTCCATGCCCAATCTTATTTTATTCAGGTATTCTTCTCCCTTCCCGCTGGATGTACTCTGTGGGGAGTTCAGACTGTTGAACCATTGTGTTAGCTGTTGTGCGTTCAGTCCCATCAATGTAGCACTTACATCAACTGCTACTGATGGTTGCTGTAACGCTTCAGTTTTTTAAGTTAATGGTACTATTAGTGATGGTTTTGACCTTACCAAAGTCGACGGAGCACAAATTGGAATTGGACTAAATTCCGACAAGGACCCAGATCCATTTGGCAGTGTTGCTATCGGAGTCGTTTCTGGAATGTTTTCTATGCATCTTCTCCCTGTCTCACTTTGTATCATTACCCCTTGATCGCATACATTTGGGTTTGCCTGTATATACAATGGCACTGGCGGACACACAGTGATAGGCAGAGAGATTGCATCTGGATTCTGTCTGTTCCCCGAAATCTGTGGCATGTTAATCCCCACATTATGGTTCATCATTGCTGGCATAACTAACTGTCTCTCTTTTACTCGAGTACACCTCGGCACTTCTTGTGCCTGCTTTTGAGGCATAAAAAATTGTGTTGATTCGGCTTGAATAAATGTCGGTCTTTGATAATTTTGTCCTCCCTGGGCCACTAAATCAGAAGTCATTCCCAAGTTATGCTCATCACAGCAGTGCCTTTGAACCTGTGGCTGACAATTATCAACAGGTTTCAATTTAGGCACGTCAGGATATATTCTCTGAATTTGTGGTATTTGTGGTGAGAAAGGCATATAGGAACTGCTCTGCCTCTGTGATATTCTCAAATTCGGTGTCACATTACCTTGTATTGGTTCTGGAGGGGCAGTACTAATGCTTTAGCCTTTGTCGCTTTCCACATATGGTGGCGGGCAATCATTTAGCAATTGTATAATGAACTCCTCATCGTCTGACTCGTCTGACCTTTTCGAGTTTCTGTTCTCTCTATCTCTGGACTGACTCCTGTTTGTTTTATAGGTAGCTTTCCTTCCTTCCGTCTCTGCTTCATCAGTAATTGCTGGAAACAATTTAATTCCCTGCAGTATGTCTGATCTCCAAACCTTTTGTGTGCTATCCCATCTAGCATCCGCTAGTGTCTTTTCTACTTTTCTTACTCTTGTCTCAAATTTCTTTTGTTGTTGGTTTCTAGCAATTAGCTCCCAAATTGCTAGTGCCTCAAATTGTGCTGGTCTTGGAGGTACTTTCATGTCGTATAGCGCGAATCTTAGATTCTCCAAAACTCTTCGATTAAATGACCCTTGGATAGGGAACGCTACACTTCCATGCTTTTCTGTTAATTTGCACCATTGCTTTAGCCAAAGACATGGTGCGACACCCTTTTCTTCAATCATGATGTAAGCTGGTGTACCCTCAGGCGGTGCTTCTTCTCCTACATTTGCTTTAATATATACATCTCCCCTCAAGGCACTCTTAAATGCTTTGAAAAACTTCATCTTTCCGTCTTTTATTTTTCTAAAATATGTAATAAATAAGTGACTTTAATTCCCGGAATACTCTTCGCTTGCCTTTCCCCACCAATTGCGCTTCACGGACTGTGTCCAATACGTGCGCGACCCTTCTCGCCAACCAACCTATCCCAGCGCGGCTCATAGTGACGTCACACTCACACACTGCGGCTGACAAAATCCTGCGGCTTGTCCTCCTTCATTCAGCTTCACTCAAAACTAATTTCTGCAATATATCGCAAGCACTAACCAAAAAGAAGAAAACAAATCTGTCGGTTTACTACAGGAAGGGTAATACAATCGCTTCAGAAACCTTAGGGATTTTTAACTAGCCTCAGCAGTTATTCCATCTTTCTCGGTCTCCCACTTTCGCAAGCAAAATTTGACCCGCAAACTTTACTCTCAACTGACCCAAGAACTATTCTAGCGCGCCTTAGAATTAGTCAAATCTCAAAGTCAAAAATTTTCTTTCATTCCTCAATACTCACTCTAACTCGTTGACCATGCCCGATCAACCTATTAAACCGAACAGATCACAACATCAATCAAGTGTCTCATACACTTTTCAACATACTCCGGAGTCTCTTGACCTCGCAGGGCCCGTCTCAACATCAACAACCACGTGGGCAATTTTTCCTGCACAAAGCGCTACACACATGTGAAGTTTGACGACTTCCCTACTCTCACACTTAGGAGTAACGCTCCTCTAAAACTTCAACTGGAGTTCGTAACCCCCCTAAAATCCTCACAAACTTCACAATTAATCTGCGGCAATAAGCTATGCAAGCGCAAAACCCTAACTTCACTCATACCGTCACTAGAAACGCCGAAAACATTCTCACACCTCCATGTCCTCCATTTTCAAGCTCCGAGATTCCGGGAAAGTCATTGGAGATTTAGGGCACCATCATCTCTCCAACTTGTTTTATCAAAGAAAATTCTAACTTAACTCCGTCTGTTGTTCGGTTGGGGTCCCAAAGGGCGAAACCATCAATCTCTGCTACCATCTACTGATAACGCGTCCAGCCCTTATAAATGACCTGTACCTGGACACATTGGAGGTCGGTGAACCTTTTAGCCGAGTTGGGCTCTCCTCATCCTAGAACAGTCGGATCACTTAGGTCAATAATCAATAACTATTGTAATAGATACCCAATACTCAATTAATAGATCGGAATAACACATTAGGAATCAATAACAGTTGGTACTTCGACGCACCATGACCTTTCAGTCATGAATAACCACACCAGTTTATCAAAAGTTAATGAGTTTATTTCCCTATATTATCAAAGCTAACACAATCTATACAAGTCTCAAAACCAAATGATATACGTATACGAACATTACTAGCTGTCCATAACGGCGGAAGAAACGCAATCTACGCACAATCTGTATTATAATGCACTCGGTTATAGCAATGCAAATCACTAATATGAGTAACTGAATTTGACTAATTGCATACATCGGTCAGCAGAACAAGATTTCAATTTAGCATGGTGCATCGGATGAAAACCCTCAACTAACCTCTAATTAGCATTGGCATGTGGGGCTTCATGCAAAACGAATTTAGTCAACACAAATTTAAGAAAACTTCTAGCTTGGGCCCTATCAAAATAGCAGTTGGTACCTAAAAGGAAAAACACAATGCATAATACAATTATCCTTTCATAATTACCAAATACAATCAGCATTCAAGAAAGTCTTCGTCCTTCAGGTACCGGTTCGATCAGCATGGGGCAGATTTCAAGGGGCAAAGTTAAGGGCAAGTTTCCTTGCAGCAGCAAGAAGAATGGGGCAAAGTTACTGCATGGGCAAGACGGGGCAGGTTTAAAGTTAAAGTCTCTAGGGTGAGAATTCTTAAAGTCTCTTTCTCTGGAATAGAGAAAAGGGCATTGAGATGTCGTCTAAGATGGCGTCTGGCATTTGGCTTCTAAGATGGCATCAAGGAAAATGGCTGACTTTTCTTTGTCCGGTGGGTTTAAGTAAGAAACATTCCAAATTCTGCAGGGTCTTCCATTGGAGGGTTCATAGGGTGGCTTCAATTTGACCAATGAATAGTGTCTTTCTCCTAGTACTCATTTATGCATACATTGTCCTTGGAGCCTTGGAACACAAGTTGCAACAAAGTTTGCCAATTATTTCGGTATCAGTACTTTTATTGTCCGCACCTGCAGAGACTGACCTTGTATCAAAGGGGATGAAACCGGCCTAGCACGAAACCTTGGAGATAAGTGTATTAGTCATCTCTACTGGAAAAATACAACCTTAAAGTAAAATATACGTTTTGTTAATTCAAGTAAAAGCCATGCAGTTAGAATTTGAGACCAGGCAACTAGGCCAAAGCCTCTACTAAATTTAAGCTAACCATAAAACAGTTTCAACAAGAAATCATAGAATACATTTGTAATTATGACGGATTACTACATTTTTCAATTCTTCATGATTAATTAAGCTCGTTTATAATAATGACGAACTACTCAGAGGGCACAATTTCCCACGTACATTATTTTCTTTACTAAAATCACACTACATTATACGATTTTGGTTACATGATATATGAATATATGTTGGTCCTTCTTTTTCTGCGTCATCAGGCCTTTCCCGGCTCGTCATCCCTCCAGAGTCAGTGCTAGCCTGCTTTGTGACATTTACAACCTTATAAGGGAGGTTAAATCTTTGTTGGGCAGCAAGGAA
Source organism: Pleurodeles waltl (assembly GCF_031143425.1). NCBI lineage: Eukaryota > Metazoa > Chordata > Amphibia > Caudata > Salamandridae > Pleurodeles > Pleurodeles waltl. Next base: position 719,076,837 of record NC_090438.1, read on the forward strand.
GCCAGAGGGAGCCAAACTAGGGTGCCTGATATTTTTCTGAAACCAAAAAGTAACATTTTATCTTTGAATGAGGACACCTGTACCATTATCTTGACTACAGGTCTGCTGCCACATGAAGCGGATGCTTCCGCTTTGATCCAATTGATTGACAACACCTTGCCCAAGTACCCTCTCTCATTGACGATTATTATCAACGAGAATGTACAATGTGCAAATAAGTTTGCCCCGACTGTTTTACCAAATACCAATCTTTTAGTGGCCGTTTCTTCTAAATCTTACCATGAATGCAACCAAATTAAAGATAGCCTTCCAGTGTTGACAGGTGGCTCTGATGGTGACACCTTCCATCGCAAACTGGATGATCTAAGAATGCTAATTATTGCTTTATGCAATAAAACAGATTCTTATGACCCAGCTTAGCGCAGTAGGTGTGCGTGTACTACGAATGGTAAGGAAAATGTCAGGGAGTCAATAGCGGGAGCTGGTTCTGCGAATGTTGAGAATGCTCAGGTTGAGGGTCAGAACCATATACAGAAGCACAAATTATTGAGTTCTAGAGAGAACTGACCATGTTCGAATTGGCACAGGAGCATACAAAAATAATGAATCAATTGCACCAACTCAACCCCTCTCCCATGCAAGAATGGTTCCACCTGCAACTTGTCACTTGCTCCCTATGAAACACTCTGAAAATCATTGCAGGAATTTCTCTTCAAGTAACTATCATGCTCCAAGTGCCTTAAGCGGGTATTCCTCAATTAAGAGATGGTAATGTGGATTCTAAGAAAATGATTTACCTAACACAGTTGCCTAAGCTGAAAGAAGGCTCTTATGAAGATAAGAAGCGTTAATTAATAAAAGCATTCACTGGCTGAGGGTAAAGCGCAAATTACTTTCTGGGGTTAGGTCTGACAGTGTTAATGCAGAAAGACACTCGGTGAATTTGTCAGATTTTGATAACATAGCTGTAGAGATGTGGTCCCATGCATTGGCTGATAACCTCATTAGCTTTGACTTGCACACTTGCCAATTTAGGGAAGGACAAATGACTGCAATTAACATCAAGCTATCTCCTCCTGGTGCTACTTTAGATGAGATATTAGGGGAGAGTTCTTTGGTGCTTGCCCCGCCTGTTTTGCATCATAGATCTAATGAGATATTGGATGTAGTGCCAAATATTGATAGGGTGGATTGACTGAACTCATGTCATGCTCTTAGTATTTGTTCCTGCAGGTGGAAGTTGTTGGATGAAAGTTGTAAAGGAGGGGTCACGATGTTTGGAGATGATGACTCAGATTTTCTTGACTCATTAGTTGTGAGTAAAGTTGATTCTGCATTATCATCGGGGGACATTTCACCAGATGTTGGTACTAAGGGCCATGTAAATGTGGAACTCCAGCTACAGGGGTTATGCTTGTGCAGTAGCACTGATTGCCCTTCTAGTATTGGTGGGGCGATTCAAGGTTTATCTTTAGGGAGTGACCTACAACACAGTGATGGTGTATGCAGTAAGGAAAATGTAGTCTCCCATGGTCGTACAAATTTAATATCATGGAATTTAGCAGGGATTAAGCATAAATTAACAGATTCAGAGTGGTTGTCCTATATTGAGAGACACTATGGCCCTCATTACGACCCTGGCGGACGTGGGAGAAGTGGCGGTAAAACTGCCAACAGGCCGGCGGAAAAAAATGGAATTATGACCATGGCGGTTACCGCCATGGTAATCCGCCACTTCTCCACTCCGACCACCAGGGTGGTGACGACCGCTGGGCTGGAGGCTTCGGTCTCCCGCCCGGCGGCCGTCACCAGACCGCCGGCAGTATCAGGACCCTGCATGCCGCCATGGATTTCGGGTTGTTTGGAACCACCACGAAATCCATGGCGGTAGGCACTATCACTGCCAGGGAATTCCTTCCTTGGCACTGATAGGGGTCTCCCCACCCCTGAGTCATCCCCCCACCCCCCACCACCCCCCAAAGGTGGCAGGGCTACCCTCCCCACCCCCATCCCCAACATGCACACACACACACACCCTCCCCACCCCCACCCCCAACATGCACATACACACACTCCTACACACACACATACACTACAACAACACATACCCGCACACATACAAACAGACATGCACACAGACCGACCCGCACACATTTCCCATACACACAACACACACCCCGCATGCATACACGCACTCACACACCTCCTCTACATACTCACACCCCCATGCATGCACACAACACCCCCACCCCCCTCCCCTAACGGACGATCAACTTACCTTGTCGGTTGATCCTCCAGGAGGGGACGGGATCCATGGGGGCTGCTCTGCCGCCAGCTCCCCTTCACCAGAAAACCGCCACACCGAATCATGGGACGTGGTTCGGTGGGAGGTGTTCTGATGACGGGCAGTGGAGGTGGAGCAGCCTCCACTTCCCCGCTGACCACCAGCTCTCCGAAAAATGACGGAGGGCTGCCAGCAGTCATAACACCCTGCGCGGAAAACTGCCTGCACTGGCGGTCTTCAGCACGGCGGTACCACGGCAGTCTTTAAAAAAGACGGCTGAGGTCAAAATGAGGGCCTATATCTGCATGTTCCAGAAGACTTGGGAAACAGTGAAAATACATCTAAATGATTACACCTCTTATAGCATTGAGGCCAAACCCCTGAGAGGTTTGGGAGAGCTAGCGTGGTCTGCGGATCCTTTTGAAGAATGACCTCCCTGCTACACGTAGGGTTATGCAGATGGATTCATCAGATATGTTGGGCGTCATTCTGTCATTTTCTTCTGGATTGTGCAGTGCTTTTATTAATATTTATGTTAGACATGCTGTAGTGAATAAGGAATCTCCTACCCTATCCCTATTGGAAAAGGTTCTTGATATTGTGCACACAAATGTTAAATTTATTATAGTCAGTGATTTTAATACCTTTTTCAAGCCCTCTCTATTCTTGAATGAGGTTATAGATTCAGAAGATGAGGTATGGAATGTTCTTATTTTGGTAGGGAAAACCCATTGTAATTACATAATCTCTGCCCTCAAAATAGTGTCATTTTTGGTTACCCTGGGCTTCAGACCTTGTAATGGTTGCACGCCATTCTGATCTCTGGAGGGCACCAACCTTTCGGTGTGGGTTTTACTCTACCGTTATTAATTATATTCTGCTAGATGTGAGATTATAGGCTTTTCTGAGAGATATGAGAGAGGATACCCATCTGGACTGCGACCACAATTCTTTGATGTTATCTTTAGTGAGGGAAGACCTGAGGAAGGTACCTAGAGGTTTTACAACGATAGTTGGGAACCGATTCTGGGTAATAACCGCTGACATGTTTCTTGGCCAAAAGTGCTGTCTAATCAAAAATTGTATTCTGAGATCTACGGCCTTTTTGTATTTCACCTTTCTAGGTTTGTTGGCTTTTCCTTTGCAGATATTTCTTTTCTGGACAAACATAACCAATTGTTCTATAAATTGCAGGAAATATTTTACAAGGTGGTCAGCAAGAAGCCGAGGAAGGTAAAACCCCTAGTTGGTTTAACACAGATTGTAAAGCAGCTAAACATAATTTGATAATTGCTATTAAACAGTAGTAGAGTGGGAATTGTGAAAGCCAGGCACAATGACAAACAAGCCCTTATTAGAGCTAAAAAGCAGAGGGACGATATGATTTGGCAGGATTTATTGGCAGCTGCCAAAAGAAAGGATAATTGACTATTCTGGAATTTGGAATCCCAAGCAGAGTCTGAAAATGGGAATTCCTATCACCACCATATCCACCCTGATAGTTGGGTTTCTCATTTTAGTTGATTGTATGCTCCCGATGATTTGAGCATGCTTATCCTTAGTACAGACGATGTTTTAATCAGGGATTCCTCCCCTGGCAATGGAGGAGTGAGCTACGAAGGCCTGATTATATTTAGTCTTGATAAAATTACTAGGGCAATCTATGTTTTGAAATGCGCTAAAGTGTCAGGACCTGACAAAATCCCATGAGATTTATATAAAACAGAGCCATTAGTCTTAACTAGTTATATTAATTTGTTATCAAATGCCACATCAGGTGGCAGAGGGGTTCCGGAGACTTTAGGAGGGGTGCAGATAATTCTGATCTACAAGAAAGGAGATGGTAGCATCCTCTCCAACTATAGACTCATAAGTCTCATCAACAGGCTCCAAAAAATTTTGCAAGGCAAATACTGGATAAACTATTAACATGGGTAGAGGATGAGAAGATTCTGTTACCCCCTGTAGGCTGGATTGCGTCCTAAAACGAGTACTTGTGACCAGATATTTAGACTGGCTGGTCTTTTTTGGAAATATGTCTTACTATCTAAACAAAGACTCTACGTAGCCTTTGTGCACCTCACGGCAGCGTTTGATCTTATTTCCTGTAATACCTTGTAGTGAGTGTTAGTGAAAATAGGTGTTCCTACAAATTTGCTTTGCCTGATTGTCAAACTCTATTCCAAGAACTATGCCCAGGTACACTGGGGAAGGCAGGAATAACTGGCAGATTAAATACCTATCAGACGAGGTGTGCATCAAGGATGTGTGCAGGCACAAATATTATTCACTCTTTACATTAATAATGTGGTGGAAGCACTGCGAATAATGAAAAGATTCCCATCTTACTTTCTGCAGATGATTTGCTGCTTATTTCATAAACCCCAATGGGGCTGCATATCATTTTTAATAGATTTGTAGATTTTTGTTCATCTCCAGGATTGGAGCTGAATGCTTGAAAGACAAAGTACATGGTTCTATGCCAGGCGGCAGTGAAAAGTATTGCAATTCGAGCTGGTGGTGAAATTTTGGAAAGAGTGAACAGGTTTGATTGCTTAGGGGTTAAATTAACTAATGACCATAGCTGTTTATCATGCAAAGGTTCAAAGTACTGCACTATTTGGTGCAGAGATATGGGGTAATCCTAATGCAAATTTCTTAGTTATTGCGGAGAACAAATTTGCAAGGAAGCTGCTTTCTGTGCAACCGAGTAATCCTTTAGTTCCTGTCTTTTGGGATTTTGATTTAAGAAGAATAACTGACTTGGCTGCCCTAAAGCCTTTAATCTACTGGGTTTGCCTTTGGTCCACTAATGCATTAAGTGACTTTAGGGATTCACTCGGGGATGTGTTAAATGTTGTTAACGCTAGACGCTTCCCTTGGGTGAAGTTTGTACATGATTGGTTTCATAGGCTGGGTTTAGGCAGGTTTTAGACAGCTCCTGACACACTCCACAAAGCTGACCTTGGTGAGTTAAAGACTCAGTACTGGGGATATATTCATGAACAGTGTGTTTAAAATTAGGATAATGGTCATTTAAGGAGCACATTTTTGAAGTTTAAATCCTACCCATTTTTTAAATCATTTTTTTACACGATTATCACTCAGATGTTTTTCCAGCAAATGGGGCAAGGACAAGAACATAGGCTCAAATGTATGCTCCGCAAGTGGACTAGAGAATGAGAATGAATCACATGTTCTTTTTTTTGTCCTGAGCAGCTGGGACCTTGCAGGAGGTGAATCCGCCCTATTTGTTTGTATTTAAAGGTATCTAGACACCAATTAGCTTCAAGAATTTTAAAAGGCAATGCGATGGAACCATTTTTTTTTCTGTGGTAGATTTTTATTGAATGTTTCGTATAAATAACAACAGCTTTTATCATTGTCTGTTTCTTAATGAGGGTATATGAGTTTTAACTGTTTCATTAGTTTTTCTATTTATCTATTTTTATGGTTTTTAATTGATGTATGTATCTTAGATTTTGTACAATACATTTTTTATGATTCTTTTTGATATTTGCTTTGATGGTTTTGGAAACACTGAATAAAGTATTTCTACTACTAAGTAGAACATTCTTTGGATTGTGTAGAGCAATTGGAAAAGAATAAAAAAATTGATGAAAGTAAAGTGGGTTTGAAGTAGGAAGTTAGTAAAAGCAAAACATTTCAACTTACTCAGAATAAATGTAAACGTGTATGTTATAGATGTGGTAATCCAGGACATGTTGCCACCTTAAAAAAATGTCCTGTTCAAAATTTTGTGTGCAAACTTGGTGGCAGGAAAGGGCATTTTGCTAAATATTGTCATTCACCAAAAGGTACTTGTAAGGTTAATGAGCCTGTAGAACTTGTGGAGGATTGTATTTTGTCTGTCTCTACAGATGTAGGGAGGAAAAAAGATCCTAAAGATATAGGGCCTGATTCTAACTTTGGAGGACGGTGTTAAACCGTCCCAAAAGTGGCGGATATACCACCTACCGTATTACGAGTCCATTATATCCTATGGAACTCGTAATACGGTAGGTGGTATATCCGCCACTTTTGGGACGGTTTAACACCGTCCTCCAAAGTTAGAATCAGGCCCATAATCTCTGTTTATAGATTATCTACGTAAGGTCTTGTGAATTCAGGAGCATGACTCACCTTGATATACAATGAGGTGTGAGATACTGACATGATACCTAATGGAGATGGTGTTCAAGCCATGGAATTAAAAGGGTTATTTGAGGCAGAAGTTTAATTCAGAAAGATTCATGGGAAATGGTATGTTCCTGTCAAGGGGGATAGTGTATTGAACTGGCCGCATCAGTGTGACTTTGTAATTCTGTTTGATCACAAGGCTTCTCCTCCAATAAGACTAATGGAAGATTACATTTAGGGAATACAAAAGAGCAGCGTGTATAGTTTGAATGATATGAAGTCTGATGGCAGAACGAGGCTCATTGATGAATTTCCAGAAGTGATTGACAAGAAACTGGGGTGTTTGAAGGGTTATTTACATTAGATAAGAATGAAAGGGGGATCAACATCTTTAGCACACAAGGACAGATTTGTGTCCATTCTTATGAGAAATTCTGTGGCGATGGAGTTGAAGAGATTGCATCATGAGGGAATTATGGAACCAGTGGAAAGTTCAGAATGGGTTGCCCATATTGTTGTGGCTTTAAACAATCTGGTGACATTAGACTATGTATCAATTTAGGAACTTTGAATAAATGAATAAATGTGTGGTCATTGTTTATTTTCATATGCCAAATATTACCAAGATGGTGTTCAGGATACCTGGGGCTCGATTTTCTCCACCCTAGTTCTGACAGCTGGGTACTCCTAAATCAGACTGCAATCAAATTCAAAACATCTTGCCACATTCAATAATCTCTTTGGCACATTTCATTTTTTGCTATGCTGTTTGGTCTTGTGGCCGCTGTGGCTGTGTTTCAGAGGGTTGTGTATGAGTTGTTTGGAAGTATGGAAGAGATGCTTCCAAGATGATATTTTGGTATTTGGAGAGACTATAAAGCAGTATGACTTAAGAGTGAGACAAGCTTTGGATGTACTTAGAAATAATAGGTTAACCCTCAAACTTAGTAAGTGCAAATTTAGTAGAGGAGAGATTGAGAGAGAGAGAGAGAGAGAGAGAGAGCATTTAGGGTACTACATTAATCGTGATGGTTTTGCTTCAAAAAAGGAGTTGGTTTCCAACATTTTGCCTCTACACAGTTCTACCAATAAAGAAGACTTTGGGCGTCATTACAACATTGGCGGTAAAAGCCGCTTACCGCCGTGCAGAAGACCGCCAACACACCACTGCGGCCGCGGAATTCCGCCACTGTCATTATGACCCACATCTCGGAATCTGCCAAAATCCAGACACCCACACAAGTCCGCCACACCAAAGGTCAGTGATAATCTGGCGATAACAAAACCTCCACCGTCACACCAACAGGAATATGTCACACTAACACGACCCACGAATCCACGCAGCGGTCTTTCAACCGCGGTATTCCAGTGGCGGTACACACCGCCACACTCAAAATACACACACATTTACAAAACACTGCCACATTGGACAATTCCAAATACACACACCTGATACACATAAACACACCACTCCCACACACCCAATACAATATAAAACACACACCCACATCACCTACAAACCCTTATGACCACAACTGCGACAGAAGGCCAGAGAGAGACACCACCTAAAAGAACAATAGCATCCACAGGCACCCTACACCATCACTCATACAACATCCACGCACCTCACACAACACACCTCTAAATATCACCCCACACATCACAACACACACCACCCCACACATCACCCACACCACCCCATGGACCGCAAAGACACCCCAGGTTCTTTGAGGAGGAGCTCTGGGTCATGGTGGTGGAAATCATCCGGGTAGAGCCACAGCTATTCGGATCACAGGTGCAGCACACCACCATAGCTAGGAAGATGGAGCTATGGCGCAGAATCGTGGACAGGGTCAACGCAGTGGGACAGTACCCAAGAACTAGGGATGAAATCAGGAAGAGGTGGAATGACCTACGGGGCAAGGTGGGTTCCGTGGTCTCAAGACACCACATCGCAGTACAGAGGACTGGCGGCGGACCCCCACCTCCTCCCCCACAACTAACAACATGGGAGGAGCAGGTCTTGGCTATACTGCATCCTGAGGGCCTTGCAGGAGTAGCTGGAGGAATGGACTCTGGTAAGTCAAATCTTTTATTACTTCATCCCCCACCCACCTGCATGCTATCACATACCCCCACCCTCGCCCTCACCCCCATCACTCCAACTCCTCACGTATGTCCCAATGTCACAAACCACACATCCCAAACCCAAGCTCTGCATGTAACACCAAAGCATGGACACCCATCACCAAAGTATGGCCACTGCACATACCCATACACCCCCCTAAACCATTATCACACAAGGTCCTACAGAGCAATGCAAGCACCTGGGTACAGGGTCACCCACCCATTGCACACCATGGCACACACCGATGCAATAATTATGCCTTTACACCCCTGCAGGACCCCTACCCAACGTCACCTGATAGGAGGGTCCAGACATGTCCACTCCACCGACAGAAGTGGCCCATTTTCAGGAGACCCAGCGACTGCAGGAGGGACAGTATTTGGGGTTCAGGGAGGAACTCAAATCCATCAATTCCAACCTTGGCACCATTGTAGGGGTGCTGAAGGAACTCGTCAACACCAGGAGGGACACTGTGGTACAACAAGGGGCCCCTGACACTAGCCTGGACGATGAACTGCCCACCACCTCCGCCGGCGCTAGTGGACAGGAGGCACCACCACAGACCATCACACCAGCACCCCACCCCCTGCAGATGGAGAACCACCCTGCAAGCGGTCCCTGAGATCCAGGACAAAGACAGAGAACAATGCCAAGACCCCCGCCAAGAAATGAGACCACCCTCATTGTCATCCTTCTGTCCCACTTTGTCACCCTGTCCATCCTTAAACTGCCCAGCTCCACTTCCTATGCCCCTTTGGACAATGCACCTGTGAGACTAATAGACTGGACTCTGCCATGGACATTCCTCCACCATCATCCCTGACCATTTTACAACCCCCTCCACTATTGAGCACTTAAATAAACACCCTTAAATCACAAAACTATCTGGAGTCAATCTGTGCTTTCGAAAATGTGTATTTGCAACAACTGTGGGAAAATGCTATATCCATTGTATTGTCAACATACCTATATCACACAGCTCTAGTCCATGAGGAAACAAAGCAGATGTCACACAGTGGGACCCACATCTATGAAATCGAAAGGGAAAGTGACAACTCAGGGTCCATACACTGTGCGAAAATGACAGACAGATGAGAGGTAGAAGGATCAAACAGATGTAGCAGGCAGTGTTGTCTTCTTACCTGTGTCTCACTGGAAATATTGTTGGATCATCGTGTTCCTGTTGTCTATGTCCTCTTCTTCTGCTTCCTCGTCTTCACTGTCCACAGGCTCCACAGCTGCCACAACACCTGCATCTGGACCATCCTCCTCCAGAAAAGGCACCTGTTGTCTCAAAGCTTGTGAAGTTGTGAAGCATACAGCAGGCCACGATGATCTGGCACACCTTCTTTGGTGAGTAGAATAGGGAACCACCTGTCATATGAAGGCACCTGAACCTGGCCTTCAGGAGGCCGAAGGTCCTCTCTATAATCCTCCTAGTTCGACCATGTGCCTCATTGTAGCGTTCCTCTGCCCTTGTCCTGGGATTCCTCACTGGGGTCAGTAGCCATGACAGGTTGGCATAACCAGAGTCACCTGCAAATATTGAGGGACAACTGTTAGACACACACTAACTCTTAGGGACATCCCCAGGCCCAGACACCTAGTCACACTCTATTGGGTCCATGTCCTCACCCAATAGCCACACACAGTGCCTCTGGAGTTGCCCCATCACATAAGGGATGCTGCTATTCCTCAGAATGTAAGCGTCATGCACTGAGCCAGGAAATTTGGCATTCACATGGGAGATGTACTGGTATGCCAAACACACCATCTGCACATTCATCGAATGGTAACTCTTCCGGTTTCTGTACACCTGTTCACTCCTGTGGGGGGGACCAAGGCCACATGTGTCCCATCAATGGCACCTATGATGTTGGGGATATGTCCCAGGGCATTGAAGTAACCTTTTTAGGCAAATCCTCCACATGAGCGAAAACGATGTAGCTCCGCATGTGTTTCAGCAGGGCTGAAAACACTCTGGACAACACGTTGGAAAACATAGGCTGTGCCATCCCTGATGCTATGGCCACTGTTGTTTGAAAAGACCCACTTGCCAGGAAATGGAGTACTGACAGCACGTTCACTAGAGGGGGGATTCCTGTGGGATGGCGGATAGCTGACATCAGGTCTGGCTCCAACTGGGCACACAGTTCCTGGATTGTGGCACGATCAAGTCTGTAGGTGATGATCACATGTCCCTCCTCCATTGTCGACAGGTCCACCAGCGGTCTGTACACCGGAGGATGCCGCCATCTCCTCACCTGCCCCAGTGGATGTGCTCTATGGAGGAGAACAACGAGCAGAGAGTAAACCAACACTGAGGTACGTAAACAAAACTTTATATGAAACATTTTCAAAATCGACATATGGCTGTCTTAGTGTATAATCAAGGCCTGTATATGTGTGACGCATTTAAAATTAATGCCATGTGGCCCCCTGAAATGGCGCCTGCATGACCTGTAAGGTGGGACAATGGGATATGAGGTAATTGCGCTGGCGTTGTCCACCGTCGCGGTAGGCGGTCGAAGACTGCAGCGCAACCCTGCATTGGTTAACATTGGACCGTATGGGTCCCAGGAGCCAATGACGATGTACGCCGGCGGAGACGGTACGCACCGCCGTGGACGTGACCGCCATTTTCTCTATGTTCAATCACTTGATACCTGATCTTCGACAGGAGAAGACCTACACTGCAAGTGCTGCTGTGACCTCAGTCTGGAAGAGACAATGGCTTGTGTATCTGGTGAAAGGGCCCCTGCCTTCAGCACGGAGGAGTTGGAGAAACTAGTGGATGGGGTCCTCCCCCAGTACACTGTACTCTACGGTCCTCCAGACAAACAGGTGAGTACACTCTGAGCATGCTGTATGGGCAATGGCTGTTTGGAGTGGTGTGGATGAAAAATGGGGGGGGAGAATGAGGCGTGCTTGAAACGACGGTGAGTGCATGTGTGACATGGCAAGGGTAGGGATGCGGGCCAATGACTGTGACGGTGCGGGCGCTTATATCTTCTCCTTTTCCCCTGTACTATTCGTGTAGGTCAGCGCCCACCAGAAGAAGGACATTTGGCATGCCATCGCCAAGGAAGTCCGGACCCTGGGGGTCTACCACAGACGGAGCACCCACTGCCGGAAAAGATGGGAGGACATTCGCCGCTGCAGCAAGAAGACGACGGAGGCCCAGCTGGGGATGGCCTCCCAACATCGGAGGGGTGCCCGTCGCACCAGGACCCCCTGATGTTCCGGATCCTGACGTTGGCGTACCCGGAGTTGGATGGGTGCTTGAGGGCATCACAGCAGCCACAAGGGGGTGAGTACACTCTCATTCAGCTGATTTTGTGCGCCTTACGAGGTGTCTGGGCGGGGGAGGTGGGCTGTGAGTTCCCCTAGGCCAGGGCGAGTTTAGTAGGCAGGGTCCCTTCTTAAGGCAGGTCCTGTGGCACCACACCCCACCTGTGTACAGGGCCAACTACACCTAGTCAGGCCCCTGTGACATCCAGGTGTGCAGCAATCGGGCATAGCCTTGTAAACCATGTCCCTGGGATTGATTAGGGAACTCCAAGTGCACGCGTAGTGCAAGGGGCTTCTGTGTCTGTAGTGTCGCCAACGGTAGCGGTATTGCATGCACTCAACATGTCTTTCTTCTGTTTCCCCCCCCTTTTTGTGGTCTCCCTGTGCTTGTGTGCATTAGCATCATCAGGCGGAGGAGCAGTGGCACTGGAGCAGGAGGGAGCTGCATCCCACATGGCCCTGCAGGGCGAGACAACAGATTCAGAAGCCACCAGTGGGACGGAGGGCGAGGGGAGCTCCACGGCGGGGCAGGAGCTGAGACCAGCGATACAGACTCCTCCTCTGATGGGAGCTCCTTTGCGGTGGTGGGCCCCTCTGTGCCCCCCGCATCTACAGGTACAGCCACCATCCCCCCTACCAGCACCGCCCTCCCAGCAGCCCCTCAGCGTTTGCCCCGTGGCCGCTCACGCAGGAGGGTGGGCATTTCCTTCACCCCAGGCACCTCTGCCCCTGCCCCTGTCACCCCTGCTGCCCTCAGTGAGGAGGCCATTGACCTCCTCAGGTCCCTCATTGTTGGGCAGTCTACCATTTTGAATGCCATCCAGGGTGTAGAGAGGCAGTTGCAACAAACCAATGCATACCTGGAGGGCATTCATTCTGGTCAGGCAGCCCATCAGCGAGCTTTTCAGACTCTGGCCTCTGCACTGATGGCAGCCATTATCCCTGTCTAGCGTCCCCCCTCCAACTTCCTCCACCCAGAACCAAACCCCTGTACCTCAGCCTATCCCAAGCACACCCTCAGACCAGCATGCACACACCTGAACACACAAGGGAAGCTCAGGCAAACATAAGTACCACACATCCCACAGGCACTCATGCAAGCATCATACACATGCAGACATACCAACAGCCACTGCCTCCACTGTGTCCCTCTCCTCCTCGTCTCCCTCCTCCCTCCCAGTCTCGTCTCCACTCACACCTGCGTGCACTACATCATCAGCCACTACCTCCATCACCAGCACAGCCACCACCACACCCCGCTCAAGTGCAGTCACTACCCCCACTACCATTCACACATCCCCTGTGTCCTCTCCCAGAGTGGCTGTGAGCCCACCTCCCAAGGTACACAAACGCAGCCACACACCCACCCAACAGCCATCCACCTCACGACAGCCTCCAGCCCATGCACCTTCACCCAAAGTCACCAAAGGGACACCGCCTACAACCACTACCTCTTCCTCCACTCCCAAACCCCCTCCATCTACCCGTCCCAGTATGTCCAAAAAACTTTACCTGTCCAACCTTAACCTCTTCCCCTCACCTCCCCCACCCCTTCAGTCTCCTAGGGCCCGCCTCTCCAGGTCCCAACCCAGCGCCTCAGCCACAACATCAGCGGGAGCAGTGGTGCTCGTAGTGACCAGCTTCTGGAGTGCGCCAGGCAGCAGGGCACCCAGTGTGCCAAGGAGCCAGAGCACGGCAGTCCCCCTCCTCAAAAACACCAAAAGTTGGCCAGTGCACGGCGGGAGAAAGGAAAAAAAACTTCAAACAAAGCCGCTCCCAGGGCTACAGATGGGAGTGTGGATCCAGCTGCGCCACCATCCAAGGTGGGGAAGGGGCACACTAAAACTGGCAAGTCTGGGAAAACTTGCATCGGCGGAGAAGCCCGCCACAAGCACTGCTGCCAAGGACACCGCCGCCACCAGCACAGCTGCCAAGGACACTGCTGCCACAAGCACCGCTGCCAAGGACACTGCCGCCATCAGCACCGCTGAACAGGACACTGCCACCACCAGCACCACTGCCAAGGACACCACCGCCACCAGCACCGCTGCCAAAGACACTGCCGCCACCAGCACCGCTACCAAGGACACCGCCGCCACCAGCACCGCTGAACAGGACACCGCCGCCATTAGCACCGCTGAACAGGACAGCGCCGCCACCAAAACCGGAGCCAATGAGCACCAAAGATTCCACGCTACTGAGGCCACCACGAGCAGGATGAAGCACTCTGGGCACAAAGCCCCCTCCAGAACCAGTGGAGAATGACATCCACTACCTTTGTCCTTGCCAGGATGAAGCACTCTGGGCACAAAACCCCCTCCAGAACTAGTGGAGAATGACATCCACTACCTCTGTCCTTGGCAGGATAAAGCACTCTGGGCACAAAGCCCCCTCCAGAAACAGTGGTGAATGACATCCACTACCTCTGTCCTTGGCAGGATAAAGCACTATGGGCACAAAGCCCCCTCCAGAACCAGTGGAGACTGTTATCCACTTGAGAGACTGTGGCTTTGCACTCCCCAGGAAGCAGCAGTGGGCAACCCACCCACTATAGAGACTTGAGAGACTGTGGCTTTGCACTCCCCAGGATGCAGCAGTGGACAAACCACCCACTGTAGAGACTTGAGAGACTGTGGCTTTGCACTCCCCAGGATAAAGCAGTGGGCAAACCACCCACTGTAGAGACTTGAGAGACTTTGGCTTTGCACTCCCCATGATACATCAATGGGCATGGAGCCGCCTCGTGGATCTGGTGTCATGCACTCATCCGGCTCAGGTGCCCCCCCCTTCCCTTCCCCCTGATGTGCCTGTTGTATTTCTATCTGATGCCCCAGCAGAGTTCTCGCCGTCTTGTTCGGGTATCTTGTGTGGGCCTCGCCCATGCATTTTGGGCCCAGTGGTCCACGGACTATGATGGTGGAATCCCTTGGAGTTATATTCTTGGTGTATATATTTGTTTATAGTGTGAATATCTTTATATATGTATATATTTTTGATTCATGTCTTTGAATATATTACAATCATTCGACTCATTTCCTTGCACTCTTCCAGGAGGGTTGGGGGGTGTAACTGTAATGTATCATGATGTATTAGTGTGTGTGTTATAGTGGGTGAGGGTGGGGGTGGGGGTGTTGCGTGTTGCGTGTGAGTGTCACTCTCTTTTCCCTCCCCCTCCCCTGTGTCGTAGATGCAGTACTCACCGTGGTCTTCACCGCCGGCATTCGTGCTCCTGGTAGAGGAGCAGGAAGACAAAGGTAGGTAGAATCTGAAGTTCCGGTTCCATGGCGTCCTGGTTCCTCGTGGGGTGTGTAGAGGTGAGCATTTTCCCTTCCAAGTCCTGTTTCTGCCGTGTTTTTGTTTGCGGTGAATCCGCCCTTGAAAAGGTGGCAGATTGGACTGTTGTAAGTCTGTGGGCGGTACATTGTCCTCCGCCTGTCTGTTGGCGGTTACTGCTGCGGTGTTCGTTTGTACCGCATTGGCGGTCGGAGTGTTAAAGTGGCTGTGTATGTTGGCGGTTTCCGCCACGGTCGTGATTCCACATTTTTCCCGCCGGCCTATTGGCGGTTTTACCGCCGCTTTAACACCGACCGACAGTTACTCAAAAAAGGGAAGGAATTTGTGTAGAGTGAAGAGTATGAGTGAGAATATGTTGATGTGAAGGAAATTCTTGGAAGTGCAAAAAACTGGCACTGTTTAATCCAGCATTAATCCAACAATCCAGCATTGTTTTGTTGCCAGCACTGTAGGTCTGGATGTGGTACAACTACAAAAAGAGTAAAAGGAAAGAAGTTTTAAAGCTATAACTCACATCTCTATGTTTTTGCATGGAGTGTAACCTAATTACTACACAAATGAAGAAAAAGGTTTGAGTGTTGTCTGAGGCATAAAGAACTTGAGAAATGTTGTTTGGGGAAACAATTTTACTGTAGTGACTGACCATAACCTTTTGGTAGAGGTGCTGAGCAAAAAGGGTCTTGATGTGATTTCCATGAGCCTAAGCAGATAGATTGCTGGTGCTTGCAAAAAGGTGACAGGTTGTGGAGGAGGTAGTAGGTGAGGGAGATCAAGAGGTAAAGGTTTGTAGTGTCAATGAAGGAGCCACTTTTCAGGAAGAATGGTTTGATGCTGTCGAGAATGATTCAGTGTTACAGAAAGTGAGTAAGGCGATACATAATGGATGAAGTTCGATGTTGTACAATAATTCTAAAATGGATAGGTACTGGAAGGTAAGACATGAGTTATCTTGTGAGAGTGGAATTATTTTACATGGAATGAGATTGGTGGTGCCAGTGGCTCTTAGGGAAAGAATCATGAAGCTTGAGCAGGAAGGTTGTCACGGTATGGGCAAAACGAAAGCAAGAGTAACATTGACTTATTGGTGACTTGGTATGGATATTCTAATTGAGAGGTTGATAAGAAAAAGCTTTGCTTGTGAGATGAATGAAAGGTGTACAAGGTGAGGAGTCCTCCCATGACATGCAGAGATATGTCCAGTAAACCTGAAGAAATAACCGCAGTGGGTATTGTTGGACGTTACATGGTAGAGTGTTGAGTAACTGTCTTCTGGTTCTTGTTGGCCAGTTTTCTAATTGGGCAGAGATTGGATATGTGGGTGGCATTGAGATTAAGAGAGTTACAGATTTTCTGAGTGAAATCTTTAGTAGATAACATTTACCTGATGCAATTCTCACTGACAATGGGCAACAATTTGTTTTGAAGGAGATAGACTATTTTCTAAGAATAAAAGGAATAACATGTAGGAGGTGCTCATTATACCATCCCAAGGGGACTAGAACTGCTGAGCAGTTCAACAGAGCAAAAAAGGATTGTGTACACTTAGAGGTGAGTGCTGACAGTAACTGGAAGTAAGGTTTGAAGAAACGTATGTATGCCTATAGATTTTCCCCACATTCTAAGATGGGTAAAGTTCCAGTTAAGTTATTTAGAGTAAGGAGAGAGAAGATGGAAATGTCACCTGGTTGGATGAGTTAGGGAAAAAGTAGTAATGTACAATGAAAATCATAAAATGGTTTAACCATGGAATTGAGATCTGTAACAAATTGTAAGTTGAATTATGATTCATGGAAGCAGTCTAACATTGCAATGTCTATATTGGTGACATGGTTTTGATAAAGAGTCCTCTAAAGTCTAAGGGTGGTTCCAAATTCTCAGGCCCACAAAGAGTTGTAAACATATTACAAAATGCCATCAAGTTGAATGACAGGAGAGTTTGGAACCAGAACAAGGTTGTGGCATTTAAGGGGTGTATATCATAAATTATTTTTGTAAGTTCTGTTATGTTTTCTTCATTCTATGTGCCATTACATTTTCCCTCAACATTACCAATTCTACTTTGTTGGATGACTATTTTGTCATTTAGATATTAGTGTATTCAGGTTTTTTTTCTCTCTTGTCTTGTTTTTTTTCCATTTATTGAGGAGGGAGGTGTGTGGTATCCTGTTTATATGGGTTTAGAATGTTAGCAGGTACTTTGAGAAGGTAACATTTTCAGCAGGACTAACTTGGTCCCTGTACCAGACCTGCCCTCCATCGTGGTCAACCTAAACTTGTGACTTTCTCCCAGTCTAGCATGATCAGATGACTGTGAGTGGCATTTTGTGCCATTAGGACTTATACCTACTGAAAATTTTAAAGTTGCATGCCTCCAGTCCCGCTGATAGGATTTTTGTAATTTCTTTTACTCTATTTTTCTAAATTGACTTGGGATTTTTTTCTGTTGGGTTTTTACTTTATTACTGTTTGTGTGTGGTATAAATACTTTACGCAGTGCCTCTTTATCAAGCCTCACTGCTTTTCTGCTGAGGGCTAAGCACAGGTTAATTTAGTGACTTTGTGGCTCACCCTGCCAAGATTTGTGGTTGTTGCTTGAATAGAGTTTTCATTCCCATCAATCAATAGCCCAATTTTTCACATAACCATTTCCTGATTTTGTTAATCATAATAATATTTTACAATGTGGCATTGTACATCAGGCCTATATAATTATTAAGATATAAAATAAGTCACTTGGCTAGCTGAATGATGAAATAAGCAATAAAATGTTGTCATGTTTTATTTCTCTGTTAGGAACAACAGTCAGATGTATCAACATTTTAACAGTCATAAATGTTTACATTAGGCATTCACCATTAAAATGTGTGATTTTATGTACTAAAAGCATTTAAAGAGTCTTAAAATGTGATTTCAAATGGATAACAATCGGTATCTGTAAGAGGTGTGTTGTACAGGTCCCTCCCAAATACCAAGTTGGCTCTTACATATCAATGGTTTTCGTCTAAAATCCAGTCTCAACATTGAACATTTACTGACGCTTCAAAGGAGATGGTAAAGCACTCGAATAAAGGGAAGGGGTCCTTTGGGCCCCCTTCCCTTTTGTGAATGTAAAAAAGTTTGTTTAATAGTGCCATCTTTTAAGCAAACTTTCAAAAAAAGAAAACAATTTTATACACAGCCCATTACCTTTAAGTAAAGCAGGCCACATTGAACAAAAAAATAATTTGCTTTAATGGACGGCCATCACAGACATGGTTATCAACTGATTCCAGCAGGCCACCATACCTGTGATTGCCTCTAATCGCAGTGAGTCATAATTGCAACATACCTTATTATTATGCATGAGTTGGGTAGGATTGTGATGAAGTAAGATTTCGATTCTTAAGAACCTACTTATTAGTGCATAGGTCAGATTTTAAAAATATTTACAGATCACAAAAATACGGGTTGCAATTTGCAACCAATATTCTGTGACCATATATGTGTACATATAGCCCCTCATTGGAATTTATCCATACATGTATGTTGTCATGGATTTTATATTGTCTTTATTGAGCAATCTAATGATAGACCTTTATATTTGATTGTTATTTCTGTTAGTTAAGAACTTCTAATTATGTTTTGATTAGTAAAATAATTTGTATGCAAGGAAAACAGTTTTCTAAAAGTATACAATGCCCACCCTCCTTGAAACAAGAATGGCAGGCAGAGGATGTGTATTCTCTGTCCGAACTTTGGGTCTGTCCTCCTTTTACGTGCCCTTCTGAGGCTGTTTTCCTCACTCATCTTTTGCCTTGAGTGATGCTTCTCATGTCAAGGCAGTCTCCAGCCTGAAGCACCCACAACACAGGCAGAAATAGGTGTGAGCATTTCACAGCTGGTTATCTCTAGCCGCATCTGACAGGGATCAGGAAGAGTGACAAAAGGCTGACCCCATTCTAAAGGACCCTTTACACTCTGCCAGAGGATAAGCCCTACCATCCATCAAATAACAGTTTGAGGAACACTGATCAGAAATGCTCTAAATCAAAAGGACTTAATCAACTTTCTAAGGGGACATCATAGTCCTCTTTCCCCACTTCAAAGACTTGGTTCTCTACCTCCAGTCTTAGGGGGGCCAGCAATATGCTCCCATAATGTGGTAAAGGCATCTCACCTTCATCTTGTGTAAATGTACCATATAGAGGTTTCCAAAATGGAACCAGCAGGCCTGTGCTACTCTGGCTTTTTCAGAAACTCACTCATGCTTGTAACACACATACCACACACAATGTACATACACGCTTGGGGTCTTAGCACAGTGAATCAGCCACATTTGTAGCAGCAGCACTTTGTGTGAGTAGACCAGTACGCTTCCACTCCGATGACACAGGTAAAAGGTCTAGTGACACTAATATTTTTTTTTCAAAAAACAGTATGATGCCAACACCATGCTACATGCATAAACCTGTGATAAGGACTGTAGTTCACTGCTACTGTGAAGAGTGTATTTAATGCATCTTTCAGTGTCCAAGATGGGTCCCCAACTAGATTCTTGTTAAGGGGCAGACCCAGGACTTTGGGATCATGCATGATGACATTTGAGGCTGGGCCCAAAATTAAAAACATCTTTATATCAGATACGTGCAGTTGGGCACAAAGGGCAGCAGATGTTCCTGTACATCATGCAGTGGACATTCTGGTCACAACAACACTACATTTTCCACATATTGCAATGCATTTGGGCATCAGCACAGTTTCCATTTCTAAATGCAGAATTGTATTGATAACTTTTGATTTTCAGTTCACCTTCATATAAGGGAGGTGAATAACATATATGTATTCATTTCTGAAATTACCTTTCTCAGGTAGGATTTAACATTCTGAGTCTTCACACAATCAATTATCCACAAGTAGTGAGAAATTAGTTTTCACAATACCCCATGCATGTTTGGTACACCATCCAATGACAGTTCAGAGGCAAACCTCTCTTTACTCTACTGTATTAAGACAAAAGATGAAAGAAATGCTGATTCTATTGAGTGTTTTTGTATGGCAGCTGGACCAGTAGAAATCTGTAAAAGGGAAACTAAAGTTTTTTTGGTTTTTTTTGCAACACCTCTCATATGATGAGCCCTTTAAGTGCACAGGGAGCAACAATCTTCCACCTTCTAGCCATATTTTCTGAAGCAAATTTTCTAATACTCTATGTCCACACTGAAAGTCATGATGAATTATTATTTTCCTATAGCTGCAAAGATTTCAAAATATAAGAGTGGTTTAGTTTATTACTTTCTTCCTTTACAGTGTATTCTTGAATATGCTGTAATAAACAAGATGCTAATCTGTCATATTCATTACATCAGGAAATAGATGTATTTCGTCATGTTTAATGTGTTTGTTACCTCAGTGTGATGATCAGTAATTATGGCCTTTCATTACTGTTTTGAAATGAAGTTGTTATCTCTTGTAAGGGATAAATGTTTTACACTTATTTTGGTGGTCTTAATGCATGTTTATTTTTTTAAATGTATAACTTAATTGCTTCTCCATATATTGTTAAATATATTTTCAAATTTCTTCTCACTACAGCCCTATCTATAATGATGGCTTAGGGTATTTCAATTTTTTTCAGTATTAGGCTAGTCTTTCCTCCACTGGTTTTCATTCAGTCAATGATTTTCTATGTTTAACTATTTATTACAAGTGGTGATTTAAGCGTTTTGCTTTTGCATTTGCTGTTATTATTCTTTAACTATTTTCATAGTCACAAAAATACAATAACCAAATGTATCAAAATCCTACATGTGATTGTACTTCAAAAGCTTCTGTTCCAACGAAGTCTGGGATGGCTGAAACACTATTAACATGTACGTAAAAGAATAAGGAATTGATTGGCATAAAATAAATTTAAGTAATATTTTAGCTCTGTGTAAATCAACTATTTTTATTGCCTGCTTTTACAGAACAATTTTGCTGGCTTGAATATTGGGACAATATCCTTGCTTTCTTTGCACAATAAGTTTATGTACTCAAGAATATATTGCCAGCCATTTCCTTTATGAATTTTTGTAAAGCTTAATATTTTGATATTGTTTTTAAATATTTTGTTAATAGTAATTATGTAGGTATTCAAGATACCACTAAATAAATACTGATAATCAAAGCTTGTATGTGGGCAGCTCTCTTTCTGATTAATCAAGTCATAGTTTCCTTCTGGCTCACGATCTGTAATGATTCTCACTAGCATCGAAGGTGATTGGGCAGCCCATGTACAATTTGGATTACTGAGAAATGTGAAACTATCATAAAATATTATATCTCTATGCTTAGAGCTACTCAATTGATTTGGTAAATGTAGTCAAAACATCTAAGTTTGCTTGACTTGATACCGTGTATTGACAATGACTATATGGAAATGTATTGGAGTGTACATTTTTCATCATTACAACTAAAGATGATATTACATTAGGACCATCAGGTAGGGGCCAAATTAAAAAACTTGCAATGCAAATGGGGAAAGAAACATGGATTTGGCATCAAACAAATGAGAGGAATAACATTCCCCAAAAAACCTCTTATAACTGTGTGGAAGGAAAAATTGTATGATGCTGTGTTCCACAACACTTAGCCACGTGAAAGCACAATACATCAACTTATAGAAGATATAATCCAGTGATATCAAAAAAGGATGACAGAACTAAAAGACCAGTCAGTAGTGACTACTGATAAAATTATACAAAAACATATTGTGTTCATGTTCCCTGACTGAACACAATCAGTGGACACAGTGTTTCTCACAATGTATTCATCTCAGAATAGTAAATGGAACTGCAATATATATTTTCCTGCAGTGATATATATAATCGGTGGTATGGCAAGAAAATATATCCACATCTGAAATGGGGACGTACCAATTCGACAGCTTAGTCTTCAGTTGCAAGTAGGTAGGCAACATATGTCGTGACCAAAAGATACCAAGCACACTATGATGTATTGAGATTTTCCACATTTGATTAAGATGTCTAATGACAACACAATGGCCCATATTTATACTTTTTTAGCGCCGCATTTGCGCCGTTTTTTGACGCAAAATCGGCGCAAACTTACAAAATACAATGGGCCCATATTTATACTTTTTGACGCTAAACTGCGCTAACGCAGTTTAGCGTCAAAAAATGTAGCGCCGTCTAACGCCATTCTGAAGCACCATGCGGGCACCGTATTTATGGAATGGCGTTAGCCGGCGCAAGCAGACCGGCGCTGCCTGGTTTGCGTGGAAAAAAACCACGTAGACCAGGCAGCGCCGGCGTTGGGAAAAAATGACGTTAGGGCGTCTTAAAATGGGGCAAGTCAGGTTGAGGCAAAAAAATCGCCTCAACCCGATTTGCGCCATTTTTTTACGACGCCCAGTCGCCATTTCATGACTCCTGTCTTACTAAAGACAGGAGTGATGCCCCCTTGCCCAATGGCCATGCCCAGGGGACTTGTGTCCCCTGGGCATGGTCATTGGGCATAGTGGCATGTAGGGGGGCACAAATAAGGCCCCCCTATGCCACCCAAAAAAAAGTAAAAAAATATAAACAATAATACTTACCTGAACTTACCTGAATGTCCCTGGAGTGGGTCCCTCCATCCTTGGGTGTCCTCCTGGGGTGGGCAGGGGTGGCAGGGGGGGTCCCTGGGGGCAGGGGAGGGCACCTGTGGGCTCATTTTGAGCCCACAGGCCCCTTAACGCCTACCCTGACCCAGGCGTTAAATAGTGGCGCAAATGCGGGGTTTTTTGACCCGCCAACTCCCGGGCGTGATTTTTGCCCGGGAGTATAAATACGACGCATTTGCGTCGCCGTCATTTTTTTAGACGGGAACGCCTTCCTTGCATCTCATTAACGCAAGGAAGGCGTTCACGCTTAAAAATGACGCTCTTTGCCAATACTTTGGCGCTAGACGCGTCTAACGCCAAAGTATAAATATGGCGTTAGTTTTGCGCCGAATTTGCGTCGAAAAAAACGACGCAAATTCGGCGCAAACGGAGTATAAATACGGGCCAATGGTATTTTGTAAGTTTGCGCCGATTTTGCGTCAAAAAACGGCGCAAATGCGGCGCTAAAAAAGTATAAATATGGGTTAATGTATCTTAAAAGACAAACTAGTATTAAAAGTGACCAAAGATATTAGGGTGACCTGAGCACTGATTGTAGAGATCAGCCTTGTCTTGCTGGAAAGGTGAAATTTAAATGCAAATTTGGAAACAAATGCTTATCGACAGCAGCTGGTCGCTTTCAAAATCCCACAGTCAAATCACTTTCTTTTAGCTGCTAAGTTACAAATGCATACTCTATGTTGATTAATTCTATAAATGTTAGACACTGGGACTCTAGTTGGCAGAGGAATGCATTCTGCCCAAGTAGGTACTGTGATCCTATTCAGGGTAAGTCAGAAACACACTCTAAATTAACCTGTGCTCACCCTCTGATAGCTCGGTGCAGAGTAATCAAGCTTAGCTAATGAAGCAATGCACATATAAAGTATTTGTGCAACACTTAATTTACAGTACCACAGTGAAAACACCACAAAAGAGACACTACAAAAATATATATTTATCTGAGCAAAATGAGATCAAAATGACAAAAATCCAATAAATAGATCTAGAAATATACAATTTTAAAGTTAGCATGTTTTATCGTGAAGTCGCTAAGATTGTAATGGGTAGAATAATATCTATACTTTTCAAGTGATGCAGATTTCAAATTCCACTGTTAGGGGAGCCTTGGGCTTCTATTCTGAGGTCTACGGTTATGCAAGGGCTCAATAGGGAATCGACAATTCAGGAGTTTCTCCACAATCTGTGGTGAACAACCATAGGGCTGGGTCCTCTATACCAGTAAGCCCAGAGCTTTCTTAGATTGTGTAGAGCGGCTCCCATCACCTTGTGGGTGTAAGTGATGTACAGTAACTCCCGGGTAGAAGAGAAGGGCCGACGCAGCGGTTTCTCCTTTCCGGGACCCAAGCAGGGTTGGTTTTCCTCCTTTAGACATCGTGGGTGGTGTTGAGCTGCCCCATGACCTGCAGGTGATACAGCAAGCTCGAGCAGCGCGCCACAAAGGTGGTTGTGTTGGGTGGAAGGGCAATGCTGCACACGATTATCACACAGCAAGGGCAGACATGACTGCCCAATCAGCACACTACGAATGTGGGTGCACCTGATGAAACCAAAGCAGCTGTGCACACACTGATCTCACAGAAATGGCAGGCAAGGTAGCCTGAAGATGTCTTTATGGCCCTGATGCTTCAGGGATCAGGGGGCACGCAAACAAGCCCTTGGAAAATCTTGGTTCCAGGATGTAGAGAATAGGTTGAGTCCTTCTCATTCCAGGTAAGGCAGGCAGCTGGCCAGCACAGCAAAGCAAGTAGCAAAGTGGCACTCCCTCCTACAGCACAACACACAGCAAGCAGGAGGCCAACACAGCAACACCATTGTAGAGTGACAGTCCCTCCTGGCAGCACTGCAGTCCTTCTTCCTGGCAGAATGTCCTAGGTTCCAGTAGAGTTCCGATTTGGTAGGGCTTGGGGTCAGTACTTATATGCAATGCAACTTTGAAGTGGGGGAAACTTGAAACAAGACTTGACAGGGCACAAGGTTGGGGTACCAGCTTTCCCAAGATTGTGCTTTACAAATAGGTCAGGACTTGAGTATGTACAATGAGACACACGCTTGAGAAACCAATTTTCCAAGGTTCTGCTATGCACATAGGTAAGGACTCGACAATATACATTCACGTAAAACAGAATTATTCTTGTTATAAGTTATCAAAAGTTCTAGGATACACCCTGTATGTTGACTAATACTTGAAAACATGACAATTTAAGGAGCAAGGTTGCATCGAGACTCAAGGTGGAATCACTGAGATTTTCAAGGTTGTGTTAGGAACATGGATCAGAGTTAAGAAACACGCCCAAGTAAATGCAGAAACACAGTTACTCAGTTACTACTGAAACACAAATTGGAGTAGCAGGCACTCCCAAGATATAATAGAAAATTCTATAAAACTCAGTTTGAATTGGGAATCGTAAATAGTCCCAAGGTATGCCAGAAAACACTGTAAAACTCACTTCACCCAAGATTATTTTGGAGACAGTCTCTCTAGTCCATGGGAAAACAGTTTGGAAAACCAAGACTTCGAAAAAGAGTCCATAGTTAGAAGCAAGGCGATAACAGACAATCCTGTAATGACTACTAAGTATTAGTGTGCACTAACCTGGGAACAATTACTTAACCAGGGAAGTACTTTACAGGAGTTTAGACGCAGCAGACAGATCATTGCTAGATGTTAGAGAAGAGGTGGAATCATACCCCATTGAGTAGAGACTCTGAGGGATCTTGGGAGTCAGGATCTCTGAATCATCGGAAAGGACCTGGAAGACTGGAACATTGTGTGGTTTCTGGAAGACTTGGCAGATGGTGCAGAAACAAAGCAATGGTGGTCAGGGTGACTCAAGACATGAGGGAAGGGATGAAACATGCACTTAACAGGAGCACAGGAGCTCCACCTGGCTCAGGAAGTGAGTGCATAGGACTTAACAGAGAATCAGGCGGGTCCAGATACAGTTACAAGGCCATGCACTGATGCAAGTTCAGATGGGCTATTCATACAAGAAGCCAAGATTGTTCCAGAACAG
The DNA here is from genome assembly GCF_031143425.1 of Pleurodeles waltl. Taxonomy (NCBI): domain Eukaryota; kingdom Metazoa; phylum Chordata; class Amphibia; order Caudata; family Salamandridae; genus Pleurodeles; species Pleurodeles waltl. The sequence continues at coordinate 719,102,633 of NC_090438.1, forward strand.
CACTTCTCTCACATGGAGGCTGCCAAAGAAACCTAGGAAGAGTCAATTGTTACATACAAATAGGCATGGCTTAACAGGCAGCAGGTGCAACAACTAATACAACGGAACACAAGTGCATGATAGTACAACCTAATGTTTTACATTGGAACGTACCGCTCCTAAAAGGGCACTTAGGCCCTCATTATGATATTGGCGGTAAGTACCGCTTACCGCCATGCTGACTGCCACCAAAATACCGCTGGCAAAGCGATTACCGCTACCCATATTATTACACACACTCAGCAATCAGTCACTATACAGCCACACACACAAGTTTGCCAGCCCAAAGCTCAGTGATAAACTGGCAGCAGCAAAACCCACACCGTTATGCCAACAGAGCTACGCCCATGGTATTATAACCCACGAATCACCGCAGCGGACATTCAACCATTGGCGGTACATACCGCTGCGCTCAAAATACACACACACATACAAAACAACACTACATTGGACAATTTGAATAACACACACCTGACACCCATACACACACCACAGCCACACACCCACACCACTATAAAACATACACCCACAGTATCCACAACCCTTTACGACTAAAAACAATTGCCACATGAGAGATAGCAAGACCACAGACAAGACAACAGCTACACACCACCATCACCTATACACCATCCACGCACCTTACATCACACACCCCAACACATCACCCAACACACCCTCACCCACACCACTCACACTACACCCATGGCACCACAACAACACCCCAGATTCTCAAAGGAGGAGCTAAGGGTCATGGTGGAGGAAATAATCTGGGTAGAGCCACAGCTATTCAGATGACAGGGTGAGCAGATATCCATTGCAAGGAAGATAGAGCTATAGCGGAGAATCGTGGACAGGGTCAACGCCATGGGACAGCACACCAGAACAAGGGATGACATCAGGAAGAGGTGGAATGACCTACAGGGGAGGGTGCGTTCCACAGCAGCAAGACACCAACTAGCTGTACAGAGGACTGGCTGTGGGCTCCCACCTCCTCCCCCACAACTAACAACATGGGAGGAGCAAGTCTTGGCAATTATGCATCCTGAGGGCCTGGCAGGAGTAGGAGGAGGACTGCACTCTGGTAAGTCAACTCTATACTATTATCACTCCCCTACCTGCATGGACATCACAAACCTCCACCCTTACCCTCACTCCCATCACTCCACCACCTCACACACACCCCACCATCACAACCCACCCCTCCCAATACCAAGCCCTGCATCTAAAACCAATGTACGGAACTCCATCACAAACCTGCATGGACACCCATCACTAAAGCATGCACACTAGAGAGAATCACCTAGCCCACCAAATAACTACTCACACAAGGCAAAGCTGCCTAGGCAATAACAACCATAGAGGGCAACACACCCATGCACAAGATGTCACACGCAGAAACAATAACACTGCATTTACATCCCCACAGGTCCCCCACCCAGCGTCACTGGAGAGGAGGTGCCAGCAACTTCCAGTTCCCCCCCAGAAGAGGCCCACAGTGATGACAGCAGCTCTGGACGCCTGGATCTGGATGACTAACCTAGCCCATCAGGGACCTCCGGACAGTCGGTTACCCAGGCACAGTCCCATACCACCAGAAAGCCTCCACCGTACCCACCCAGCAGGCCCATACCTCTGTCCCCAGGACACGTCAATCAGCAGTGTGTCCACCACTAAAGGGACCCCTAGCGCCCACACAAACACAGGATGATCAGGGACCTGGGTTCAGTGGCATTGGGCACACGGTTCAGGGGACAGAGGCACAGGACAACAGGGAAGCTGGGAGGACTGCTGTGCGACAAGGGGAGGACAGGCCCAGGGAACCAACTCTCCAGGAGGCACTCACCAAGATCCTGGGAGCATACCACCATTCCCAGGAGAAGATGGGCCAGATACTGGACAAGTTGCAGGAGAGCCAGTGGCTGCAAGAGGGACAGTACCTGGGGATCAGGGAGGACTTGAAGGACATAAACAATACCCTGGTCACCACTGCAGGGGTGCTGGCAGACATGGCCAATACCATGAGGGAGGCAGTGGCACACCAGCGGGCCCCTGACACTAGCCATACCACTGAACAGCCTTCCACCTCCGCTGCCGCTAGTGGACAGGAGGCCCCGTCACAGGAACAACAGGCCACAAGCACCCCTCCCGCTGCAGAAGGAGAAACACCCTGCAAATGGTCCCTGCGATACAGGCAGAAGCCAGAGACTATTGCCAGGACCTCTGCCAGGAAATAAGACTCTCCTGATTGTCACCCTTGTGTCCCAACCTGTCACCCTGTCTACCTTGAACTGCCAATGCTCCACTTCCTATGCCCCCTTGGACAATGCACCTGTAATCCACATAGTCTGGACTCTGTCCTGGACATTCCTCCACCATCGCCCCAGCCCATTGAACATCCCCCTCTACCTATTGGCACTTAAATAAACACCATTTGAATAAATACAAGTATGGAGTCTGTCAAATGATTGAACTATGTATTTATTTAACAATCTTTAAACACTGCAATACAACTGTACAGTAATGTATACATAGGAATGACCTGCAATTGGCTGCAGTCAACACACCAGGAGCGATAGTGGGCCACAGATTTCTGGAAATAGATATGCCAAAGGGTACAGTAAGTGGCCATAGAAGTGGGAAAATCAGCCTGCCAGTGACAATGTCAAACACAAAACTGTCAATTTAAAGTAAAGTTACACTGTCTTACTTGTGTGTCATTGGAAGTATTGTCATAATATTGCACTTCTCTTGTCCTCATCCTCTGCCTCCTCATCTTCACTGTCCACAGGGTCCACTGCTGCCACATGCCCATCTCCAGCCTCATCCTCCTGAAGAAAAGGCACCTGGCGACGTAAGGCGAGGTAGTGCAACATACAGCATGCCACGATGATCTGGCACACCTTCTTGGGTGAGTAGTACAGGGATCCACCTATTAGATGGAGGCAACGAAACCTTGCCTTTAGGAGGCCGAATGTCCTCTCTATGATTCTTCTTGTTCACCCATGTGCCTCATTGTAACATTCCTCTGCCCTTGTCCTGGCATTCCTCACAGGGGTCAATAGCCATGAGAGGTTGGGGTAACCAGAGTCACCTGCAAATATCAAGGAACAACTGTTAGACACACACTAACCTTTAGGGCCCACACCATTCCCATACACCAACACCAACTGGGTGGGAACCAGGGCTCACCTATTAGCAACAGCCAGTGCCTCTGGAGTTGAGCCATCACATTTAGTATGCTGCTATTGTTCAGTATAAAGGCATCATGCACAGACCCAGGATACCGTGCATTGACATGGGAGATGTACTGGTCTGTCAGGCACACTATCTGCACATTCATGGAGTGAAAGCTCTTTCGATTTTTGAACACCTGTTCATTTCTCTGGGGGGGGACAAATGCAATATGTGTACCATCAATAGCCCCAGTAATGTTGGGTATATGTCCCATTGCAAAGAAATCAGCTTTCACTGTGGCCAAATCATCCACTTGGGGGGAAACGATATAACTGCGCATGTGTTTAATCAGAGCAGACAGCACTCTTGTCAGCACTATTGAGAACATTGGCTGAGACATTCCTGCTGGCAAGCCCACTGTCACTTGGAAGGAGCCAGTTGCCAGGAAATGGAGCACAGATAGGACTTGCACAGGATGGGGGATCCCGGTGGGCTGACGGATGGCTGAGGTCAGGCTCCAAATGGGCACGCAGCTCTGTGATTGTGTCCCTGTCCAGTCTATAGGAAAGGATAATGTGCCCGTCCTCTATTGTTGCCAAGTCCGCAAGGGGCCTGTATGCGGGGGATGTCTCCATCTACTATTCATCCGCAGCGGTTGAAATCTAGGTGGCAAAACGGTGAGCAGCTGATCAGTATTCCATATTTACAAACACTACACTGCATTGCATGTTGTGACTGTAACAGTATATTGTCGGATAGGCCCAAATGGTGCCTATGTGTACTGTTGCACAGTTAGGTGCCATGGCCTGCCCACCCTGAAATGGCGTCCGCCCATCCTGTATGGAGGGACACGTGGAAATGAGGTAATTCCGCTGACGCTGTGCGGAGTTGCGGGAGGCGGTTGTGAACCGCAGTGCAACTCCTCATTGGATACCATTGGGCCTAATGGGTTACAGTGGCCAATGTTGATGTATGCTGGCGGTGACGGTATGCACTGCCGCAGACGTGACCATCATTTTCTATCAGTTCACTCACTTGCTATCTGACCTTCAACAGGAGAGGACCTACACTGCAAGTGCTGCTGTGACCTGTGTCTGGAACTGACCATGGATCGTGTCACTGGGGAAAGGGCGCCTGCCTTCACCACTGCGGAGTTGGAGAGACTGGTGGATGGGGTCCTACCCCAGTACCGAATGCTGTATGGGCATCCAGACCAACATGGGGGGGAACACTTTGAGCACGACGCATGGGGCATGAATGCATGGAGTGCTGTGTGTGAGGGCCTCATGTAGGGAGGGGTTAGTGGAAGGGCCTTGGGCAGCGTGCTGCATGTATTGTGGGCAATGTATGTGCGTAAGGCAATGTCAGGGCTATGATAGGCCATGAGTGTAACAGGCAGGACAGTCTGACTGATGCCTTTTCCCATGTGTATTTCTCTGCAGGTCAGCGCCCATTAAAAAAAGGGTATATGGCGTGCCATCGCCAAGGACGTGCGGACCCTTGGGGTCTACGGCAGGCGGAGCACCCACTGTCGGAAACGGTGGGAGGACCTGAGATGCTGGGCATGGAGGATGGCAGAGGCCCAGCTGGGGATGGCCTCCCAACGAGGAAGGGGTTCCCGTCGTACCCTGACCCCACTGATGGCCCGCATACTGGCGGTGGCCTATACGGAGCTGGATGGGCGCATGGGGCATCACAGCAGCCACAAGGAGGTGAGTACATTGCCCCAATATACTACTTGCCCATGGTGGGGAGGCATTCAGGTGGGGGATGTGGACCTGTGGGTGCCCCTAGGCCAGGCTGGACATACAGGGTCGGTCCCCTGTTGGGCAGGTTCTGATGTAAACCTCCTCCAACCAAGGTATTATGCATCCACTATTGGGCAGGGGTCTGTGGGTCTCAGGTATACTCAGACACCTAACAGCCATCAACCTCACAACAGCATCCAGCCCATGCACCTATACCAAAACACAGCAGACAGACACTTCCTACAACCACTTCATCTTCTTCCACTCCCAAACCTTCACCCTCTTCCCACCCCAATGTCCCTAAGAAGCTTTTCATCTCCACCATTGACCTCTTCCCTTCCACTCCCCCCTGTCCTTCACATCAGGCCAGGGTGGTCAGACCCCAGGCAAGCATCTCATCCACCCAGTCCACTGCCACAATAGTGTTGACAGCTAATGCAGGTGGGAGAGGATCCCGGGCACCAGGCAGCACCACTAAAAGGGTGCCTGCACCAGGTGCTTCAAGGAAGGGCAAGAAGGCATCACCAGCTGTGACAGGGAAGGGCAAGGAGGCACCACCAGCAGGTGCTAGGAAGGGCAAGGAGGCACCACCAGCTGCGACAGAGAAGAACAAGGAGCAATCTCAGGCTGCTGACAGGAAGGGCAAGGGGCCTGCACCAGCAGGCAGGAAGGACAGGAATCCTGGTGATGGGACTCATTCAGAGCATCTACCACCAACCATTCAGCTGTCCAAGGCTGCAGGGGATGGGCTGGAGCCACCCCCCACCACTGCCAGCACCACCACCAGCACCACTGCCAGCAGCAGCAGCTGCAGTGGGCAGCCGTCCGAGGCTGCAGGGGACTGGCTGCAGCCTCCCCCCACCACTGCCAGCGCCACCACCTGCACCACTGGCCGCAGCAGCAGCCCCAGTGGGCAGCCGTCCGGGGACTGGCTGGAGCCTCCACCCACCACTGTCAGTGCCACCACCTGCACCAATGCCAGCAGCAGCAGCACCAGTGGGCAGCTGTCTGAGGCTGCAGGGGATGGGCTGGAGCCTCCCCCCACCACTGCAAGCCCCAACACTAGCGCCGCCAGTGCCATGCCTGAGAAGCTATCACCGCCGTCGGACAGTGTGTAGTCCTGCCTCCATTGGCTGTTCTGCATCCTGGCCCATGCAAATCCTGTGGGTCTGACACCCAGGTGAGAGACTGTGACCTTGCACTCTCGAGGATCTGCATCACAGGGCACAATCCCCCTCCAGAACCAGTGAAATAAGCCATCCACTCACACCATCCTTCCCAGGATGATGCACAATGGGCAATATGCTCCCTCCAGAACCAGTGGAGAAGCCATCCACTCACCCCATCCTTCCCAGGATGAAGCACACTAGGCACAATGCCCCCTCCAGAACCAGTGGGCAAACCACCCACTTGAGAGACTGTGGGCTTGCACTCCCCAGGACCAAGCAGTGGGCAAAGCACCCACTTGAGAGACTGTGGTCTTGCACTCCCCAGGACCAAGCAGTGGGCAAACCACCCACTTGAGAGACTGTGGCATTGCACTCCCCAGGACAGTGCACAGGACATGTTGCCCCTGCAGGACCAGTGGTGTTGTAGCATCTTCCGGTTGAGGTGCCCCCCCATTCCCTGTCTCCCCGACGTGCCTGTGTATTTTTGACCTGATTCCCCTGCAGTGTTCTCTCTGTGATGTTGCAGGTGTGAGGTGGGGCATTGGCCTATGGGTTGTGGTCCTGTGGCCCATTGACATTGAGGACTGGGAAGCATCCCTATATTTGTAAATATGTATATACGTTTGTATTTTGATGCACTTATTCATGTTATTTTATCGTATTACACTCACTTCCTTCAAATCATTTTGTCCTTGCATTATTCCTGAGGGGCACGGGGGGACTATGTAATGTTACTGCATCGGGTTGTGTGTATGGTGTTGGGGGTGGAGGTGTTGCATGTGTGTGTCACTCTCTTTTTCCTCCCCCCTCCCTTGTGTGCTAGGCGGCAGTACTCACTGTGGTTGTCTTCGCCGGCGTTGATGTTCATAATGCAGCAGAAGGTTGACGAGCATCAGAAATATGTGCAACTCGGGCTCCATGACATCGTGGTTGTTCCTTGAGTCTCCACAGGTGAGTCCTTTGAATTCTGTGCAGTGTTTCCGCCATGCTTTTGATGTTGTTGGTACCACCCCGGAAAAGGTGTCGGGTAGGCTGGTCGTAATAGAGTGGGCGGTACATTGTCTTCCGCCTGGCTGTTGGCAGTTACCGCTGTGGTGCTTGTGGATTCCGCCCTGGAGGTCGGTGTGTTAAAGTGGCTGTTTGTCTGAGCAGTTTCCACTTGGTCATAATTCCATTTTGGTTACCGCCAGCCTGTTGGCGGTATTACCGCCGCTTTATCACCAACAGCCAGGGTTGTAATGAGGGCCTTAATATTTCTGTGTGCAAACTGGATAAAACTTGCAAAGCACCACACATAGGAGTGTTAATGGTTCAGACCTAACAGGAGGGGAGAGTCATGGAGCTTTTGAAACCGAAGGCCGCCACAGTCGAAGGAATGACATGAGGCCTGCGAGTAATACCCACAATGCATAGGGCACTAGATTGAGTCGTGACAGATATAAACCCTTGTTTCAGCTTTTGTTGTTTCATAGTGAAGGAATTATACTGATGTTCGACAAACTGTAGATATTGTTTGAAATGGGGTTTCTGGTTGGCTATGGTATTCACCTCAGCCAGACAGCCCCCCTCCCCCACACTCTAGTCAGGGAGAGTAAGTTACACCCTGAAAATAACCTGTGCTCATCCCTGGTAACATGGCACAGATCAGTCATGCTTACCCTCAGAGGTCATGTGTACAGCATTTGAGCAGCACATTCACAGCAGTGGCACAATAAATACACCACATAGGAGACTCCACAAAGGGTTAAAATAAAATATGCTTCTTATATTGTAAATATCATAGGTCTGCACAATAGTATAATTCATACACATAATACACCAAATGCAGCTACTGCAGTAAAGCTTTGTATCAAGATGATGCCAAGGTCACGGTGTTATACATTAAGCAACACCAATAATGCAAGTGAATGGTTCCTCTAGCAAACCAACATAAATTATGAATATTATGTACATTAGGTGAGTGTTGCAGCCATGCTCATTCTAGTGACTCACCAAGAATCAGTACAACATGCATAGCAACATCAGGGCATATAGTACAACATTTGGGTTATAACAGATACCATGCAAATCACCAAGTGTCATCATACTCTGCCTACCATGCAGGGGCTGAAAGGGTACATATTATCCTGACTAAGCCAGAGTCAAAAATAAACAACATGCACCATCGTATCAGGGCACGTAATGCAGCAGTGCAGTCAATCAATCAATCAATTGGCAATTTCTAAAGCACGACTAATCACTCGTAAGGTCTCAAGGTGCTGTTTGTGGGAGTGCTGCTCATCGAAGACCCTGGTCTTGATGTCTTTCCTGAACTGCTTCAGTGATGCGGTCTGAGAAGAACGGAGATGTCTGTTGGGTACGGAGAAGGCGAGGCGGTAGTTGAGGTATACTGGTCCTATGTTGTGAAGTGCCTTTTAGGTGTGGATCAGGAGTTTGTATGTGATGAACTTGTCGACTGGGAGTCAGTGTAGGTCTCTGAGGTGGGAGGAGATGTGCCTGTGTCAGGGGATGTTCAGGATGAGTCTGACTGCTGACTTCTGGTTTCTTTGTAGTCTTGATTTTATTTTCTCGGTGATCCCGACATAGAGTGCTTTGCCGTAGTTCAGTTTGCTAGTGATGTTTGCGTGGGTGACTGTCTTCCTCGTGTTGGAGGGGATCCACTTGAAAATCTTTCTCAAGAATCAGAGGGTGTGTAAGCAAGATGATGAGACAGTGTTGATTTGGCGGGTCATGGATAGAGAGGAGTCCAGAATGATGCCCAGATTGTGTGCGTGGTTCGTAGGAGTGGGGGCATTTCCCAGTGCGGTTGGCCACCAGTAGTCGTTCAGGCAGAAGGGGTGGAGCTTATTACGAGGATCTCTGTCTTGTCCGAGTTGAGTTTGAGGCAGCTGGCTTCCATCCAGGTAGTGACTGCTCTCATCCCGTTGTGAAAATGTCACTTGGCCTTTGCAGAGTCATCAGACAGGGAAAGGATCAGTTGGGTATCGTCAGCATAGGAGACTATGTTTAGCCCATGTTGTTTGATGATCTTGGCTAGTGGGACCATGTAGATGTTGAAAAGCGTCGGGCTGAGTGATGATCATTGGGGCACTCTGCAGCATGTGTCTTTGGGTTCTGACAGTAGTCTGACACTCTGTGTTCTTCCGGTGAGGAAGGACCTGATCCAATCCAGTGGTTTATCTTGGATACTGTCATCGTGTAGTCTGGCACCAAGGGTGGAATGGGAGATGGTATCAAACGCAGTGGAGAGGTCAAGAAGGTTGAGTGGTGCTGTGCCTCCATGGTCGTCCATTGTCTAGGATGATGCAGATGTTGTGGGTGGAGGTTAGAAGTGCTGTTTCGGTGCTGTGGTTGCTTCTGAATCCAGATTGGGATGGTGTCTTGAGGAATTTGGTGAGTTACTGGTTGACGACCTTTTCCCATTACTTTGGCTAGTAAAGGAATCAGAGAGATGTGTCTGTAGTTTTTCAGCTCCCTTGGGTTTGCAGTGGGTTTCTTGATCAGCGGGTTGATCTTGGTGTGCTTCCAGTCTCGAAGGATCGGTTGATAGTTCAGCAGAGCTCAAGTGCTATGGTGGCTCTGGTCAGGATGAAGATATGATGAGGGCACTATTCTGAGAGTGCTCCAGAGTGGATGGAGTTCACGAGTCTTTGGGTGTCCTCTTTAGTGACAGAGGTCCAGGAGTTCAGGATCAAGTGTGGTGCTTGGTCCGTGGTGGTGTTTGTGTGCGGTGGGGGTCGACTTTGCTTCCAGAAGCCTTCGTAAATGTCTTGGATTTTTCTGTGGAAAAAGGTGGCAAAATCGTTGCAGAGGTCTTGGAAGGGAGGGATGGATGGGGTGTCTGTCCTGGGGTTCATGAACTCTTTGACGATGACAAAGAGCTCTTTGCTGTTGTGAGCACTGGTGCTGGGGCGTTATTGAATGGTGGCTTTTTCAGTGGCTCTGATGTTCTGGTGGAACATGGTGACTGCATTCTTGTAGACTGTGAGGTCTCCGGTTGATTTGCTGTTAATCCATTTCCATTCCAGTCATCTGCAGAAGCATTCAGATTCTTGGAGGTCTTCCGTAAACCATTTAGGTGTTTTGCTATGTCGGTTTCCTGCTGGTTTCCTTAGGGTAGGTACGTTGTTGGCGCAATCCAAAAACCAGCGGTGTAGATTGCGTGCGGCTTCATTAACGTCCGCTGCGTCTGGTGGGGGGGAGTGGTTGAGAGCGTTGGTGAGTTGTGCTTCTGTAACTTTGCGCCAGCATCTGATGAGGGGGCAGGAGGCATAGTGGCATGCAGTGTTCTTTGTGAAGGTAAAGTGGACGCACTTGTGGTCGGTCCAATGGTGTTCAAAGGTGTGAGTGATGGTGATGCTGTTCCCTGCTGAGAAGATGGGGTCGAGGATGTGTCTGGCTCTGTGGGCGGGAACGCTGATGAGTTGTTTGAGGCAGTGTTGTGAGCTTGTCCAGGAGGTTTGTGGTCATCATGGATATCAAGGTGAGTGTTGAGGTCACCGAGTAGGATGTAGTCAGAGGATGTGAGCGTTTGGGGAGGCGACGAGGTAAGCGATGTTGTTGTAGAATTAGGGTCAGCGTTCAGGTGGCCTGTAGATGAGTGTGCCATGGAGGGAGAAGTTGGAATTGGTCTGATCAGAGAGTAAGAACAAGTGAATCATAAAACATTTCCGAACTGGATGAAGGGTGCAGTTCAGATGCACTCCTATTAGGTATTTTTTGGCAATGAAAGCTTCTGTGGTAATGCTTACGAGCACCTATGGCCCCGGCACACCAGCGCACCTACTACGTGGTTTATGGTAATTTCGCAACAGCCTCAGAGGGCTCCTCTGAAGTACAGGCTCTTGAAGCTGAAGGACAGTTCTATACTTCTTCAGTGTCAGCTCTCTTAAAGTGGCAAGTTCCTTGAGGGCTCTATCGAGAACTTACCTTCCCCGTAATATCATCATGCATAGTGCACCCCCAAGGTACATTGGCACTGGGGAACACACAATGTAGGTCATGGCGGGCAGACCCAACTTGATCTCTCGGGTGCAGAATGGTACCAGAGCAGACGCCCACAATCTCTTCGTGCCCCTGCTGGAAGCTCAAGGGCTGCAGCTCAATTAGCATGCGCAGTACCTCTTGGAGGTCCCACAATCAAGAGAGGGTGGAGTTGCTGCTGTTGAGGCTGTTGGGGCTGTGATCCTCCTCCTGGGGCCACGCAGAGCCATTTCGCCTGAGATGTTGGGGCAGTGAGAAAACAGCTGAGAGCGCGGCAGAGGAAGTGGAAGCCTGCTTGTGCCACAGGGGCACTAAGTTGTGCACCCTTCATCCCACATCGATTACAGCAGCCACATCAATGCCGAAGAAGGGGGTGAAAGTCATGCTGGTCACAGTGTCTCCACACCAGAGGTGAAGCACCCCTCCTGCGCTGGGTGAATAACATAAAAGTGTTCCTCATGCACCAGGAGAATAACAGAAAAGCACTCCTCATGCAGTAGGAAGTAGCCCAAGCACACACCACACACAGGCTTGGCCCAAAAGTGGGGCCATTGTTGTGCTCTTCCTGCACTGAAGAGGTGTATCCATGGGTAGCACACAGCATTCCTGAACGGGCAGGGCCCCTGGGAGAACACTGGGGGCACAGAGATGCAGGAGGTCAGCACAGAATGAAGTAGGGAGCCCAGATGGTGGTTCCGCCTGGTAATGTGCAGGGGATTAGGTAGTCCAGAGTCAGGAAGCAGCTGGCAGCAAGCAGAAAAGCCTCCCAGTGAGTCGTTTATGCCACCCAACCTCAGCAGGTAGCAGGGTAACCACTGAAGAGCAGTCCAGATGTGTCCTTTGTGCAGTCCAGCAGTCCTCCTGACAGAGGTTCCATCCTAGCTCCAAAAGTGCTCTAAAAATTGTGGATCAAGAGCCCCTATACTTATGTTCCAGGTGCCCAGCTTCTAGAAGGTGGGAGAAGGTTCCAGCCACATCTGCCTAGTTCCAAGAATTTCCCTTCTCCACTACTCTGGCTCCAGATATTAGTAGGGGGTAAATTAGCCCTTTAGGCGAGGGCAGAGACAGCCTATTCAAGTGTAAAATTTGAATGACCTTTGCCTCTCTAAGCCCAGTAAGACCATCAGTATGTAGATAAATGCAGATATAACCCTATCACACCTAACCCTCCCTTATGGATGACTGTCTGAAGTTTATGCACAAAGTGGAGCTGTCTCTCTGCCCTAGACGTGGATTGGAGTCAGGCTGCAAAGCACTAGAGTTATAAGCACATAGAAATGCCCACTTTCTAAAAGTGTCTTTTCTAAAACATTATTGTAAAATCCACATACACCAGTAAGCAAGATTTCTCACTGCCATTCCAAACAAACCAAACATGCCCACGCTACTCCCCATAGATCAGAAATTACCCTTTACACATATATAAGGGAATTTCCAATACAAACCTATGAGCGGAGCAGCACTCACAGCAGTGAAAATGAAATAGGCTGTGTGTCACTAATGGGACATGTAACACATAAAAATATATGTCCTACCAATTACATACACAGCACCCTTCCCATGGGCCTATCTAGGGCCTGCTGTAGAGGTGACTAAGGTGTAGAAAAAAGGGAGTTTAGGTCGTGGCAATTAGTTGACTAGCCTAGTGAGTGTGGAAGTAAACTATGCATGCAGACCATGCAGTGGTAGGCCTGAGACAAGTTTGAAAGGCTACTTCTGTGGGTGGTGCAATCTGCACTGTAGGCACACTAAAAGCATTTAAATCTGTCAGCCCTGGGTATGGTATACCAATTTACAAGGGACTTACAATTAAATAAGCAAACAGGAGTAAGCCAATTATCCCAAGTTTCAGGGGATAGAGCACTTGCACTTTAGCACTGATCAGCAGTGGTAAAGTGCCCAGAGTCTCAAAGCCAACAAAAAAGAGAGTCAGAAAAATGGGTGGAGAAAGGCAAAAGGTTTGGGGACAACCCTGCAAAAAAAGTCATTTCCAACATATATGCTAGTGACTTTAACTTCACAGTAAAATAGTTGTTCAGTCCACACAGTGTGGTACCTGTTTCTTTCTAAGGGTGGAATCACAAATTATTTGCCCTTAAAATTTTATGAAATTCCATTACTTTTTTTTTTAATTCTACGTTTAAAGCAAAATGTGTTTTTCCAGTACTTTGTTGTGAGCTTTTTCACACAAGCACACACTTTAGCTAAAAAAGGGTTTGTAAGATACCAGCAGGAGACTGGTTCAAGCAAAAATGTCTCTTGGTAAGATATTTTTTGCACAAATGAATCTCTTGTGTGCAAACTTATGTAATGATGATTTCAAGTAACTTATTATGCAAATTTCATCACTGTAATTCACATATCTCCCAGGCCTCTTTGTCTCACAAGCGTTTTTGTAGGGGGTGTTACGGTCATGGCACTGGTGCGTGAAACTATGTGGCTTTCAATTATTATAAATTGAAGATCAGTCTGATGTATTGCACTGATGCTACGGAAAAATGAAAGCAGATTTGTTGGTACTTTCTGGTGGTCAGGCAGGAAATTAGCAACACTAACTTGCACAGCAACAATGTCATATGTTTGACATATGGCACAGACTTATGGCTCTGTCCATGGTTGCCTACTTTGTCATACATTATGGCCAAAGCCACTTGGTGATAGCTCTTCTGCATGCATCTGCAAGGTTGATCATCTTGGAATGTTTTCTGTCAAATGGCCACATATACTTCCACACACAGGTGAAGACAGGCAGTTATCTTGAAATATTTTTGTCAAGGTATAATCAAAATCATTGCAAAATGGCCACCATGTGCATGCTTGCAAGCGCTTTGGGGGAAACCATCTTGCAAATATGTTTTGCTATACTTTACTATTAATTTAGCATTCTGTTAGAAATTGGGTTTTTGGTTGGGAGTAAGGGTACTCCCTGTCCAAGCAAGGACCCTCACCCTAGTCAGGGTGAAGCAGAATCACCCTTGGCTAACCCCCACAAACCCCCTTGGTAGCTTGGCACGAGCAGGCAGGCTTTACTTCAGAAGCAATGTGTAAAGAATTTGTACCAACACACACAGTAACTCAGTGAAAACAATACAAAATGACACAACACAGGTTTAGAAAAACGGAGTTATCTAAACAAAACAAGACCAAAATTAAAAAAATCCAACATACACAAGTCAAGATATGAATTTTTAAAAGAATAAGAGTCTTAGGGCCAGATGTAGCAAAGGATTTGCGCCTCGCAAACGGCGAAAATCGCCGTTTGCGAGGCGCAAATGCCTCTTTGCTATGCAGAAATGCATTTTGCGAGTCGGAACCGACTCGCAAAATGCATTTCCGACTCGCAAATAGGAAGGGGTGTTCCCTTCCTATTTGCGACTCGCAGTGGGATGCAATTCCATTTGCGACCGCGTACGCGGTCGCAAATGGACTCGCAGTTACCATCCACTTCAAGTGGATCGTAACCCACTCGCAAATTGGAAGGGGCCCCCATGGGACCCCTTCCACTTTGTGAATGGACCCCAAAATATTTTTTCAGGGCAGGGAGTGGCCCAAGGGACCACTCCCTGCCTTGAAAAAATACCGAAACTAAAGGTTTCGTTTTTTTTTTTAAGTGCAGCTCGTTTTCCTTTAAGGAAAACGGGCTACACGTAAAAAAAAAAAACTGCTTTATTTAAAGCAGTCACGAACACGGAGGTCTGCTGACTACAGCAGGCCTCCATGTTTGCGAGTGCCTATACTCGCAATGGGGCCGCAATTTGCGACCCACCTCATGAATATTCATGAGGTGGGTCATTGCGACCCCATAGCAAGTTGCAGTCGGTGTCTGAGACACCGTACTGCATACCAATTTTCGAGGTGCAAATTGCGAGTCGCATGGACTCGCACTTTGCACCTCGCAAATTTTTACGTTGCTACATCTGGCCCTTAATCCTTAGAAAACAGTGAGAATGCTGTTAAGGCTCAAAAGTACCTGGGTAGCGTCAAAATAAAGCCCTAAGGGCGAGTGTGCGTTGTTTCTTCTCTCCAGCAAGACAGTGATGCGTCAATCCGGACAGGCACATCAGGTCCGGGAAGGATTTGCGTTGACTTTCCGTGCCCAGCGATGTTGCGTTGAAATCCGGTCACACAGTGTCAAGAAACCGCACTGCATGGGGACTTGTGTTGTTAACAGCAGCCACTGCGGGTGTTGCACATCGTTGATCTATCAGCTGCTATGTAGGTGGAGTGATGATTTTACCCGCAAGGCCGGCAGCGCATGGTTTATCAGCCGCGAGGCAGGTGGTGCATCGAAAGTTTCCCCGCACTTCAGTCTTTGTGTGGATTTGCAGTTTTTAGCCATCAGCTTCACCTCTCAATAACCGAGGGACTGGATTGGGCACCACTTGTAGGGCAGGAGTCTCAGCATAGAGTCCAGGTGCTGGCAGGGAAAATCTGTGATGGCCCTGAAACTTCAACAACAGGAGGCAAGCTCAGTTCAAGCCCTTGGAGATTCTTCTCAACCAGGAACGCACAACAAAATCCAGTCTTTGTCGCCTTTCACAGGCAGAAGCAGCAACTACAAAATAGCCCAACAAAGCACAGTCACAGGCAGGGGCAGCACTTCTCCTTGGAAGAGGTTCCTCTTGATTCCAGAAGTGATCTAATTTTCAGGGGTTTTGGGTGCTCTTCTTATACCCCTTTCTGCCACTGAAGTAGGCCTACTTCAAAGGGAAATGTCTGATGTTTTCCAGATCCTGCCTTGCCCAGGCCTGGACCAAGACACACACAATGGGGTTAGAGGCTGAATTGTGTGAGGGCAGGCACAACCCTCTCAGGTGCAAGTGACCACTCTTCCCCTCCCAGCACAGATGGCTCATCAGGATATGCAGGCTACACCCCAGCTCCCTTTGTGTTACTGTCTAGGGAGAGGTGCAAACAACCCAACTTGTCAAACTGACCCAGACAGTGATTCCACAAACAGGCAGAGTCACAGAATGGTTTAAGCAAGAAAATGTCTACTTTGTAAAAGTAGCATTTTCAAACCCAAAATATAAAAACCAACTTCACTAAAAGATGTATTGTTAAATTGTGAGCTCAGAGACTCTTAACTCCATATTTCGATCTGCTCCCAAAGGTAATCTGCACATTAATAATACTTAAAGGCGGCCCCCATGTTAACCTGTGAGAGAGATAGGCCTTGAAACAGTAAAAACTGACTTTGGCAGTAGTTCACTGTCAGGAAATATAAAACACATAGGTATATGCCCCACCTTTAAAGTACACTGCACCCTGCCCAGAGTGCTACCTAGGGCCTACCTTAGGGGTACCTTACATGTATAAAAAGGGAAGGTTTAGGCCCTGCAAGTGGGTACACTTGTCAAGTCGAACTTGCAGTTTAAAACTGCACTCACAGACACTGCGGTGGCAGGTCTGAGGCATGTTTGCATGGCTACTAATGTGGGTGGCACAACCAGTGCTACAGGCCCTCTAGTGGCATTTGATTTACAGACCCTGGGGACCTCCAGTGCACTGTACTAGGGTCTTACTAGTAAATCAAATATGCCAATCATTGAAAGTCAATTACACATACATTTTACACAGAGAGCATATACACTTTAGCACTGGTTAGCAGTGGTAAAGTGCCCAGAGTTCTAAAGCCAACAAAAACAGGTCAGAAAAAATATGAGGAAGGAGGCAAAAAAATTGGGGATGACCCTGCTCAAAGAGCCAAATCCAACATATTCCAACATGGTCATTGGACTTTTTGGAATGGTAACGGCAAAGTACAACGCATGTGATGCTACACACATCAGTGCAAACAAGGAGCCTGGTATAATTTTGCGGGGAGCTTTGCAGTCCACGTCACTGGCCATAGCATAGTGTTTGGAATCAGGCAAACCATCCCAATCACAGCTGGATGCAACCAATTAAAGATGCATTGCGGTGTCAATCAGTACTGTGGTCATCCCTGTGCTCAAGCAGCCTTGTTCTGATCACCCATCCCTTCATACTGACATTTTATGTTCTCTTCTTTATTCTGCTTTTGTTTTGTTTTCATTTTTCATTAAGATGGTGCAATGCTCAGAGCAATAGGCTAAAACTAAGACAAGCACTGTTTTAAGGTGTCTTAAATGCTTATCGCATTGGTCATCCGTTGATATTTGAGCATAGGCATTTGACAAAAACGTGGACGATCACAGCATAGTTTTGCTAGCTCGCCTGGTCCTTAGTAAGTAAAACTTACAAGGGGACGCGTAGAAGTCGATGAACCTTTTGATTCGCATGGAGTATCCTAGCTACGGTGTAACCAATGTGCATCAATAACAAATACACAAGCCAATAACCAATAAGCAAATCATTAATCAACAGTTAATAAATCGCACCATGACCTTTAGTCATGAATAACCACAACGCAGTATACGTTTTAGTAATTTTTATTCCCTATTAGTTACAATACTAAGTCATGAGGTTAATTCAAACTTTCTTCAAATCAACTCAAGATTAATTCATTAGTGACCACCAATAACCCAATCTAATCAGAACTTGAGAAAACATGCGTCCTAATGACTCAACATTAGCCAATAACGATGAATATGTTAACATGAGTAGCACAGTTCAGCAAGTCAGTCCGTCAATCATTTGTCACCATATATGTTAATGTCTCAAAATACAAACCCTACCAAACCCAGATTAGCATTAGCATGTGGGACAAAACAGTTTAGAACATGAATTTGGAAAAACATCTAACTAGAAGGAAAACTGTAAAACAGCGCAGTTGGTACCTGGAAAGAAAAGGCACAAAATCAGTCACATTGTCATAGCTACCTATCCACGGTATGGATCATCAAAAAAGTCAGTCTTCGTCCTCAGGTCATCAATCGATCATCATCGCATCAGGCTCTCAAGAGCTTGAGCCCAATGACAGAATCTCGAATCTCTTCTTCCCATTATCGAAGGTCTCTCTTCCAACATCTGCCCCTAACATCTGAACTCTCTGTTTCTGTCACATCATTATATCAAAGTCACCCAGACTATCCCCCAAATCCTAATTGGTCAATTAGTCATCAGTTATGAAGCCACCCAATACTTTCAGTTCTTCAAATCTATGAATTCTAGTACTACACGATCCTCAAGGTGTCGATTGGTTCACTGCACAATGTTCTCATCATCCGGCTCGTCAGGTATCAAAAATGTTGCGTCTTCTTCTCCAGTCAGTGTCTTCATTGTTTGAGTCCTGGGAAAGTACATCTCGTCTGCTTTACACAGTCCTTGTTACATTTGTGATTCCATCATCTCCTGTCCGTTGGTTCACGCATAGGATTTTTGCTGAGTAGATTTTATTAAACAATAGACAGTTCAAGGTCAGTTCAGCACATTAGTTTCTCTACATTGCGCTAGTAATTCAGCTTCTGCAAGAGGCCTGGCAAAACTAGGCCACAACTTCGGCTACGTTAACGCTATAATATCATGCAAAATATACATTATATATCTCAATATGACATTACTACATTATTTTAATAAATGTTTCTATATTTCATACATGTTATTCATTATACTAGTAAATTTTATGAGTCTTGGTAACCGCTCTCCGAGGGCACATTTTCAAACGTACAAATTTTTTTCTATATTATTTTTCTCTACCCTTTATCATTATTATCCAAAATGCATAAACACTTATTAATATCTCTAATTAACATATTGACTTCAACAGTTTCAAAGCATGATATGCCACTACTAAGTTGACCACTCGGTTGGAGGCAGGTGTTCAAACCCTAATTTTATTTCAGGAAATGAAGCAAACTGAATTGTTTGATATTTGAAAGAGAGTTGCCTGTGCTTAAATCTGCTAACAAGATTAATATGTTATCTTTCACAGATTAATGTTCATATTTTTTGGTGTGACGCTGTTTGTAAAAGGGCCTCTTGTCTGAAAATGCAAATATATGGCCACCTTGTTGCAGTGTCATGTGAACGTCATCTATGGATATGGAAGATTTAGGCCCAGATTTACAAAACGGGAAACGTCCTCTACGCCGACTCTTTAATAACAAAGTCCTGGTTAACAAAAGCGGAACAACGCTTTCTTTAAACACAACTTTGTTATTTTGTGCCTAAACCAGGCATGTCTTGAACAACGAACATGCGTGGTTAAGGCACAAACAAGGGAGTCGGCTGAGGAGGAAGACGCTGATGACGAGGCGACGACTCAGGTAAGTGGGGGGCGGGGGGTTTTAGGTTTTGGGGCGGGGTGGAGGGGCGGGGGTTTTAGATTTTGGGGTGGGGTTGGGGTGTTTTAGGTTTTGGGGCGGGGGTGGGGGGTTTTAGGTTTTGGGGTGGAGTTGGGGGGGCGGGGCGTTTTAGGTTTTGGGGCGGGTGAGGGACTGGGGGTTTTAGGTTTTGGGGCCGGGTGGGGGGTCGGGGGTTTTAGGTTTTGGGGTGGAGTTGGGGGTCCGGGGTTTTAGGTTTTGGGGCCGGGGGGTTTTAGGTTTTGGGGTGGGGTTGGGGGGCGGGGCGTTTTAGGTTTTTGGGCGGGGGTGGGGGGTCAGGGCATTTTAGGTTTTGGGGCGGGGTCGGGGGTTTTAGGTTTTGGGGCCGGATGGGGGGTCGGGGGGTTTTAGGTTTTAGGTTTTGGGGTGGGGTTGGGGGGCGGGCGTTTTAGGTTTTTGGGCGGGGTGGAGGGTCAGGGGGTTTTAGGTTTTGGGGTGGGGTTGGGGGCGGAGCGTTTTAGGTTTTGGGGTGGGGGGTCGGGGTTTTAGGTTTTGGGGCGGGGTGGGAGGTCGGGGGATTTTAGGTTTTGGGGCAGGGTTGGGGGGGCGGGCCTTTTAGGTTTTGGGGCGGGGTGGGGGGTCGGGGGTTTTAGGTTTTGGGGCAGGGGTTGGGGTGGCGGGCGTTTTAGGTTTTGGGGCGGGGTGGGGGTCGGGGGGGTTTTAGGTTTTGGGGCGGGGTTGGGCATTTTAGGTTTTGGGGTGGGGGTGGGGGGTCGGGGTTTTAGGTTTTGGGGCAGGGTTGAGGGGACGGGCGTTTTAGGTTTTGGGGCGGGGGTGGGGGTTCGGGGGTTTTAGGTTTTGGGGTGGGGGTTTTAGGTTTTGGGGCGGGGTGGGGGGACGGGGCATTTTAGGTTTTGGGGTGGGGTTGGGGGGGCCGGGGTGACGCATGCAGGATCAATGGGTGCCTATTACTAATGCCTTTACCAGGAATGCCTTTACAATGAAATATCGTTGTTAAGGCATTCGTGGTAAAGGCATTAGTGGTAACAACGGGGTCAGTGTTCCGACCTCGTTGTTCAGGCACTCGTTGTTTCGGCAGGTGGCGTTCCGACATACAACCTTACAAAACTGTCACACAACACAAAAATGCTGCTCTACGTTGCATAACAGGGAGCGAGCAGGAAAGCACCATATTTAGAGAGATTTGGCACTCTCCCTAGCGCCAGCGCAGAATTTTGCTACCGATTGCTATGCACACACCTTTGCGCCATAGTGCACACGTGTGTGCGTGATTCTAGCATAGGTTTTGTGCTGGAAGGATTTCCTTCCAGTACAAAATACTGTGCTTAGTTTGAATTTAAATGTTTTCCTACTTTGAATGTGTGCTGTACAATGCAGCACACATGCAAAGTTCGAAAAGAAAGGAGAAATATAAACATTTCTCTTTTTAGTGTCTCCTTTCAAATGGAGCAAAAACACTGTCTAGTATTGTTAGTAGATCTGATTTTGCAATAAAAAGCATGGGTGGTTGCATGGAAACGCCCAGGTACTGCCTATGTAACGCCCTCTTGACGCTAAGTAATGCAAAGCACATTTTGTGCTGGTTTGAGCCACTTTTGTGACGCCCACCTAACGCAAAATGTTTGTAAACCTAACCCTTAGCTTTGCTTTTTTTTTTTTTTTGCTTTGTACAAAACAGATGAAATAATGCACCGCATTTGTAAGTTTGACAGTTAAGCACCTTTTGCTAAACACAATTCTGCTTGTTTAATGTTCCCTCGATTGCGACTGTCTCACGCTCACTTGGAAGACTGCAACAGCCACTGTGAAATTCAGAGTGGATGGTTTTGTAGAATAATATTTTTCGCACGTACAAAACAATGTTAGCACACAAGCTCAGTTCCAAAATCATTAACCGGTCACTCATTAAAGCGCGAGGCTCTCTGCCTAGGCCGCCCTCCCATACAGCCCCCCCTACTCCTCGCACAAAGTGAAACTATTAACCATTTACTAAAGGAACTGGTGAACTGTGACTTCTTGTCCAAGTCAATGGATCGTGTAATCCTTGCTGCCCAGTTTCCAAAGTATATAAACATTTTCTGAGTCATTAAGCCAATTTGTTTTCTGTGCTGCTTGACTCCAAGGAGTAATCAATGCCAGGTTTTGCTATTTCGGACCAGCTTTTTCCAGCCACTGTTGCTGCCTGGTCGGGCCCAGCTTTTCCTGGTCCCCCTCTGATTTAGGGCCTGGAGAAACCGGTACGGCAGACTTGACAGAGTCTAGAGTAAGTTAAAATGAGGCTTGGCATTTTTTTGGCAGCGTTTCAATCACACCTTCTCTATATCTTAAGGAGACCCTGGGGAGCAAGAATCGACTGCTAAATCTAATTGCTGGAACAATAAACAGAAACCTGCATGAATGTTTTCTGCTCTCGCCATGTTAACGACCCTGCAAAAAGCAGAAATACATCCGTTTCTCCTTAAATCAACACAAGACATTTAAAAGGTGGCATGATAATTATTCAGCCTCTACTTCTTCATAGATACTATGACAAACTATTTCTACACGGACATTTCTTACTGTAGGTAGAGGGAAGTCGGACTACAAGTAGCACCGAAGAACACAAGAAAGGGCTAGATTTCAGCGGCGGCAAATTGTAAATAAATTTGGCATGTAAAAATTGGCACATGTTTAGACCACATGGTGCCCATACACAAAATAAAGGAACCGTTTTTGTCAACGAATCCAGGTATTTATTGGGCTTAAATTATTTTGTTCTGCATGGAATTCGAGAAGAACGGATGTCCACACAATTTTTGATGAATGTATAGTTTTTTTTTAATGTTGGTGTTGACTTTGTCGATGTGAAAGTACTGCTATTCGCTGAGATGTGTTTTATTTCTTGCGCTCTTCGACACATTTACCGTTTTTGATCTTTTTAGGTTGCACCCATAGTTTTTGACTTTAGATTTGTAGTTTAGGTCTAGCATTACCCAAGACTTTTTGATTTTATTAAAATTATATATATAGTATGCTCATAAAGGCCCATATTTATACTTTTTGCCGCAAAACTGCGCTAACGCAGTTTTGCGTCAAAAAAATTAGCGCCGGCTAACGCCATTCTGAAGCGCCATGCGGGCGCCGTATTTATTGAATGACGTTAGCCGGCGTTAGCCGCCGGCGCCGTCTGGTGTGCGTTAAAAAAAAACGACGTACACCAGGCAGCGCCGGCGTAGGGGGATATGGGGCTTGGGCGTCAAGAAATGGGGCAAGTCAGGTTGAGGCAATTTTTTCGCCTCAACCCGATTTGCGCCATTTTTTTCCACTCCTAACCCCCATAGAAATGACTCCTGTCAAGGAGTCATGCCCCCTTGCCCAATGGCCATGCCCAGGGGACTTATGTCCCCATGGCATGGTCATTGGGCATAGTGGCATGTAGGGGGGCACAAATCAGGCCCCCCTATGCCACAAAAAAAAAAAAAAAAAACACTTACCTGAACTTACCTAAATGTCCCTGGGATGGGTCCCTCCAGCCTTGGGTGTCCTCCTGGGGTGGTCAAGGGTGACAGGGGGTGTCCCTGGGGGCATGGGAGGGCACCTCAGGTCCCTTAACGCCTGCCTTTTGCAGGCACAAAAAAACGGCGCAAAAGCGGCCGTACGTCATTTATTTTGACCCGCCCACTCCCGGGCGTGATTTTTGCCCGGGAGTATAAATCCGACGCACATGCCTCGGAGTCGATTTTTTAGACGGGAACGCCTACCTTGCATATAATTAACGCAAAGTAGGTGTCCACGCTAAAAAATGACGCAAACTCCATGGACTTTGGCGCTAGACGCGTCTAACGCCAAAGTATAAATATGGAGTTAGTTTTGCGTCGAAATTGCGTTAAAAAAAACTACGCAATTCCGGCGCAAACGGAGTATAAATATGCCCCAAAGGGTTTTCAGCCAGCCCATTCGTCCATTGTTGTGTTGTATCATTCACATTTTTCTTTGCACAAGACACCATAAAAGGACTACATCTACATACAAAGAACTTTCTTCCAGTTCCTGGCACTACTGTAGAAATATGTGAGTATTAAGACAAAAAATCATTTTTTGTTTTTTGCCAATGCGATTTTTTTTAAATGTTGGCGAAGGCCCAGGAGCTTGCACAACAATAACGTTTTGTAAAAGCCATAAAAAATGAACATTGACATAGCCAAAAGGCCAGGACCTGAATGCAGATCGATTGGCTTTGCAAATGCTTATTTATATTGTGATTTACATTGTGCACATCATGGCAAGTTTTCGTTGTCATGCAAACAACTCCAGAAATAAATAATGAAACAGATGTTTTCACTGTCATCGGGTCCTCGATTCGGAAAAAATTAGGAAAAGTATCAAAATGCCTAAACTTTCTGAACTGTAAACCATACAGAAAGAATACACTTGTCTCTGGCAATAATGTTTTTCAGATAGACCAAATCCTACTGTACAGACAAAGACGAAGCTTCCTTGAAAGTGAAATCTTTATTTCGCCATTGGAATTATGCTAAGATCAGCATTTTTGCATTTGGAAGTTTTGGCCTTTTACACTTTTGGTGAAAATGTGCTTTTTTGCCTGAAAATTATCCAACAAAATGTAAATTTTAAACATTTATTTT
This sequence comes from Pleurodeles waltl, assembly GCF_031143425.1. NCBI lineage: Eukaryota > Metazoa > Chordata > Amphibia > Caudata > Salamandridae > Pleurodeles > Pleurodeles waltl. The sequence goes on from NC_090438.1 coordinate 719,126,578, forward strand.
CAGCAAAGTAATTGAACAAAACTCCGAGGTTTGTTTTGCTTATTTTGCTGAAAAATACGCATTCAAAATAGTCATCAGTTGTTTTTGTCAGAGATTGTTTTCACTTTTGAAATGTGATAAAGTCAATGAAGTTCGAATGTAATAAAACTTTATGAACTTTATAAAGTGTCACAGCTTCAAAAAACCTACTGAGTGCTCAGTTTTATTTTGACTGTGATGTATAATTTTCCACCGCATATTACACATGATACATAATTGTTGTAGGTCATTCCAACTGGACAATGAGAATAAGGGAAGTTGGCATTAGGTATGTGTGAGACCAAACTCCTGTGCCTAGAACTCTATTATGACACGTGATGAGCGTGCCCACTTGGCTCTTGGGCAAGTAGACTGGACACTTAGTAGGAACAAGGGCAATGATCTGTGTTCACCAGGTAGAAGAGGGGGAGGAAGCAGTTGTTGGCTCATCTTATTTCTTGTGTCCTGTTAGGTGCCCAAGGCTAGCTCAAGCTCTATGAAGAGCATGCCCAGTGGACTGCGAAAGTAATTTATTGGATACAGTGCGTTGTCTGATGCTCATTCCTTTGCTTAACAGGCTCTGGAAAGGAGATTGCCAAGGGCTTTCTGGGCATGCTTGATAGCTGTAACCGTGGACTTCAGCAAAAGAATGATTCAGCACAAACATCTGAAAGATTTTAGAGAGCCGATATATGTTACCTTTTCCCCCAAAATAAAAAGTATTTCAAATTTAAGTAGATTCTTAAACAAACTTCAGTTTTTGGGACGAAAGAGTTGCAATCCAAAATGCTATAAATATTGGAAAAGACAACAGGTCTCACCTATGATCTGCATCATTTTATAGGCATGCATGTGTATGCTCTATTTCGCATGTATGTCTACAGAATAATGCAGGGGCATTTTTTTACTTCCAAATCCGAGATGGATAACTTAATAAAAAAATAAATAAACAGAAGATGAAGTATCGCAAAAGCACTTGAAAGGAAGAGGAGCCAGCAGCAATTTGATACTTGGTCCTCTGCAAAAAATAAATATAGAGCACAAGGGGGCAGCAACAGAGAGTAAGATTGCAAGGGTAGTAGCAACAGGGAGTCAGCAGGTGGGAGGGAGAAACACTTGAGGGCAAGTGGAACATGAGGATATGCTCCAGGGGAGGAACAAACAGAAGAAGAGGAAGGAAATCCCATGCAACAAATAAAAAGCGAGCAAATGATAGTGACAATAAAGTCAACCAATAGTAAACAGTGGTCAGGTTCTAAGGCCACTGTAATCTGATGATAGGTCTTTTTGGTTGGCAATACCTAAAAAACACTGAAATTCCTCGATTATATTTAGCTATACAATCACACCTCTGTCCAATGCACTACCAAGTACTTCAAATATGTTGTCACAGGTAGCAATACACAGGATATCATTATTATCAACATGAGCAATGACAAAGCTGAACTCTCAAATCACTTTTCTTGACACAATTTGTTTGCTCACAGTGGAAATGCAACCATGTTGCTTTATGTAGCCATTTGGGGATGATTTGTAGATTGAGAGAGTTACTGGATCCTTACCCTGTAAATAACGTACATCAAGGGAGGATAAATGAGGGCAGCAACACGGCCGTGCAGATTGAGGTGAGCGCGTGTCTGTGTTTTTACTGCTGCTTTTGTTAATTTTATCTAACCCTTGCTGCATTTTGCAATTGTAATTACTGTTGAATTGAATCGGTGTTCTACTCACTTTTAAAATACTGAGGGGCCGGTTTTTATGAGATTTTTTACTTTAACGTGCACTTTACATTCTAGCTAAATATTTTAATAGGTATTCTCTTTACCTTGCTTATATATTCTCTTTACCTTGCTGACGCTCTCCTGAGGGCTGTGGGGAGCACATTTTCGCCGGGGGTCCTTTTTAGTTTTTTTGACCAGTTTTTCAAGAAGTCTGGGCCTGTTAGAGCCCACTTCCTGTTTCCCCGGCAGGGACCGCGGTTAGCGGTTTAGTTGATCTGCTTTCTTCTGATTAAGGGGGGATAAATGAGGGCAGCAACACAGCCGTGCAGCGGGCGGGCCAGAGGCAAGCCCGTCTGCGCCCGTCCGCGCCAGAACGGGCCTGAGGGCCAGGGACCTTACACCCTGCTCTAGAAGGAATAGGTACACTTTTTCTGAACATAAGAATTTCGCGGGCCACCGGTGCACGCACACACTTATCCCTGGCATTTCCTATGCTTGGAGGTGCGCGCAGTGCAACTGGACGGCGCCTACACCACTTACTGTGGAAAAACAGAGAATCCGGGGAGCCCGGGGAGAAGGAGATAACAACTCAGAACATGCTCCTGGTGGAGGCATAAGGGACTTTCGAGCTGTGGGCTCCTTTGCCCTCATTAATGCCAGATCCCTCCACAAACACAAATTTGAAATTAGTGAACTAATTTCCACCCTTAGTATAGATTGTCTCTTCTTAACAGAAACTTGGGCGAGGCCGGACTCGGATCCTGACTTCATTGAGGCAGCTCCCGCCGGCTTCTCTTTTCATAGGGTAGACAGGACCACGGGTAGAGGAGGAGGCCTGGCTATTATCTGCAGGTCTGATCTCACCTGCATCTGGAGTAGCGAAAGTTACACGTCAGAGGCCTGTGAAACTATGGCCTTTAAACTTCTCTATGGCAATTCCTTGATTTCAGAAGGCTTGCTAATTTATCGCCCCCCTGGTCCACTCCCTAAGTTCCTCTCTACATGGACCTTCCTGTTGGAACCCCTTATCATGGCCCCTTAAGCAATTATTTTAGGAGACTTTAATATTCACTTTGATGATACGAGCGACCCGCTGGTTACTGAATTTCTTAACCTCATGGCGGCTTTGGACTGGGTCTTAAAGGATGGGTTGGCCACTCATAGAGCAGGCCATACCCTTGATGGGATTTTTACCCGTCCCGAGGAGGAACTTAATCTTTCAACTACCCCGTTAGAGTGGACTGACCACTCGCTCCTGACGTTCAAATTTTTGGTTAGACAGCCGATTCCGACACCCATTCCCCCGAAAAAACTACTAAGACCTTGTAAAAGTATTAAGGCAGACCGTTTGGAAACGGCATTAATACAGAGTTGGAAAGATCCTAAGGCGTCTACTCTGTCACCGCTTGCCAGGTTCAATCAGGGCATCGCTCTGGAAATGGACTCATTAGTGCCGGCGAGGGCCTTTGCTCCACGCACTGGGAAAAAACCCAGCCAACCATGGTTCTCTCGGGACCTCAAAATTTTACAGAGAAAATACCCTCAGAAGGAGCGCTGCTGGAATCTGAATTCTAGGGATAATGAGAGAGACAATTTAAAATTAGCCCTAAATACTTATAAAGGAGCCTGTTTGTTAGCCAAATTGGACTATTTTACACTTAAAATCAGGGAGGCAGCTAACTCTTCCAGAGAGCTATTTAGAACCATCAATGTTCTCACTACTCCCTTAGGCACACCTAAAGTGGAGAACTCCCAAGATTTCTGTAACAAAATAGCCAAATTCTTCGAAAGTAAAATTCTTAACATCTACTCTAGTTTCACCTCGGACAAGGAGCAGGTGAACTCTCCTCCCTGGACAGCTATGCCATTGCTCCCTGTGGTGGCACCTAATGGGGCTCCAGATAAGCCATGTCTACTTTCTAGGTTTAAAACGCCATCTCAAGAGGTTATTTGCAAGCTGCTTCTGGAATGCAAATCAGGTTCCCCCTTGGATCCTTGTCCCCCCGCCATCCTTCAATTAGTACCGGAGACGGTGGCATCCATGCTGGTCCACATTTTTCAGGAGGTCCTTACGACTAGCCTATATTCTAAGGCATGGAAAGAAACCATCATTATTCCCTTCAAAAAGAAGGAAACGGGTAAACCTGATGAACTGACTAATCTACGCCCAATAGCTCTGCTCCCTTATGTGGCCAAAATTCTGGAAAAATATATTAATAAAGAACTGATCGATTTCCTGTTAGCCTCCGGGTGCCTAGACAGCTCACAACACGGTTTTCGGAAATCCCATAGTACTGAATCAGCTCTCATTGCCTCATCCGATACCATACGCAGATTGGTTGATGAGGGTCAGGGGGTCCTCTTGGTTCTATTGGACCTGTCAGCAGCATTTGACACCATTGCCCCACACATCCTGCTAGAACGTTTACATCAGGCAGGCATTAGAGATCAAGCTCTCAAGCTGATTGAGTCCTTTTTATTTGATAGATGGGCCACAGTCATCAGTGGTGATTTTAGATCCCCTGCCCACCTCCTGCCGGGCGGGGTCCCTCAGGGCTCTTCTCTCAGCCCAACGCTATTCAACGTGTACGTGGTACCGCCGGCAGAGCTAATCCGCTCTTTTGGTTTTATCCCAACCTCCTATGCAGATGATACCCAGATTATCATCCTAATTAACAAAGACATGGAGGAAGTGGCGACCCGCTTTAATGCCTGCATGATAACGGTGAACAACTGGATGAAGGCCAATTGGCTAAAATTGAATTGCGAAAAAATGGAGATCCTGTGCTTTGGGATCAAGAGGGAATATTGGTCTTCCATTTGGTGGCCCAAAGAGTGTGGCACTCTCCCTGTGCCAGGGTCTACCTCCCGGAATTTAGGATTACTGTTCGACGATCAACTGTCCTTTAAACCCCAGGTTAATCAGATAATCAAAACCTGCATGTGGACATAAGAAATTAAAGAAAGTTTTTCCTTTTATCCCACAACCTTGTACAATTACTGCTACTTTGGCTCTGGTCATTTCCAGATTGGACTACGGGAATGCGCTTCTGCTCAACCTGGATAAAGAATAGCTAAATAAGCTACAGTTGATGCAGAACACCGCTGCTAGGCTTCTATTGAAGCTGCCTCGCACGGCCTCTGCTAAGAAGTGCCTCAAAAACCTACACTGGCTTCCGGTGATCCAACGGATCTCTTTCAAGGCCCTCTGCATTACTCATAAGGCCGTCCATGGGATTGGGCCTAAGGCATTGACCACTAAGCTGCAATGGTACAGACCTAAAAGGTTGTTGCGATCTGCCACCGCCTATCGAATTCAAACTCCCCGTACCAAAAAGGCGAAATGGGGCGACAGAGCTTTCACTATTGCAGCTGCTAAAGTCTGGAACTCACTTCCACTGGAACTAAGGAAAGAACATAATTATCTGACTTTCAGGAGACTGGTTAAGACCTGGCTCTTCCCGCGATAAGATTTGGAGTCTTCCCTTTAGCGGACACAGCCTCACCCCAGTTAGCGCTTCGATGCCCTCGGGCCGGAATGCGCTTTATAAATACTCAATACATACATACATACATACATTATTATATGTTTTGTGATATGACATAAGACGTCACCACGTACATTTTTTAAAGAGATCACTGTAGCATCATATGGTTGACAATTGTTGGGCATCAATGAAAATCTGTATGTGGTTATAAGTAGTATAATAGATGACAATAAGGTTGTGCGTTGGTCTGGCACAGAATTGAGATGGGGGACTGGACAGCTTGGAATTTGAAGAAGCAGGGAGGCAGGGAGAAAGGATGAAGCCTCACTATGAGGGGAAGAGAAGTTATGCACACCTAAACTAAGGGGGGGCAGAATTACCTCATATGAAAACATGTCCTGGAAGTTGGGGAAGCCCAACTGGATACAGCTGCAAGATATATGTACATGTGAGTGGAGCAACATGGACGGCCACTATGATATGGATATATGTACCATGGCATTCATTGGTTATGTATACTGCATGGTTTGACCACAATTCCCCAAACCAATAAAGGGAGTTATTCAAAAGTGGGTTGTGCAGTGAGCCATTAGTAGGTGACCGATTTCATGGGTTGGTCTGCAGCATTCTGAATGCTGGCATGAATTTGATGATCCTGACACAGACCATAAGGTGTAACGGAGGTAGTGCATGGTCTGCTCATCAAAATAGCCTTTTACCATTACAAGGACACCACATGAGTAAAATGTGTTGCAGACTAACTACATTGTTAGGAATTGGGTTCTGGTTGGCAGAGGGATGCGCCCTGTCCAAGCAGGAACCACAATTCTAACCAGGTAAATAAGATACACAACATAAATTAGCCTGTGCTCACCCTCTGGTAGCTTGGCACGGAGCAGGCAGGTTTAATTTAAGAGGCAACATGTAAAGTACTTGTGCAACACTTCAAACAGTAACACCAGCTAAAAGACTTCACACCAAGTTAGAAAAATAGATTATACATATATGAATAAAACAAGATCAAAATGACAACAATCCAATAAGTGGAGTTCGAGATATGAATTTTTGAAAGAATGCACCTAGCTGTAGTGCTTAGAAACATAAAACTCCCAACTGAGCTATCTAGTCATGCTTGACCTGGTCAAATCAGAAAGTTTAGGCTGACCTGATTGTTGGAGGCCGGTCCTCTATGCAGTGTGCAAAACCAAGCACACTATGCAAAGGGTTCAGGCAACCACACATTGGTTTCCAGAGGTAAAAATTAGACCACCTAATGGTCCAATTTTTAAGGTAGCTGGTCGAGCAGTTAGGCTGATCCAGGAGATGTGCTAAGCATTTACTGTACTCACAAATCCAATCATGCATCACACACACACTCATTGAATAAGCTGAGACCAGATTTATAAAAATACTTCAGACTTTTATATAAATTTTAAGACCAGGATCTTTACAATATGTTAAGTACTTTTCAAGTTATGACTTTGTGAAGTTTTAGCAAAGTTAGTCTTTCTGTGCGTAATTGCGCACCATTAGAATCAATGCACAGTCACCTTTAAAAATGCAGTAAAAATCACACAGTTGAGTTACCAGTCTCTTCTCTTGCAGGGTGTCCGAAGTGGTTGGTGGGCACACTGTGTCAGCTGGAGAGTCTCAGTAGCTCCTGGTTCCGGCGGGAGCAGGGTTGGAGAGGTTCTTAGCACAGGGCCAGCTGGAGGGGCCACTTAGAAAATGAGCTGGTTTGCAGAGCTAAAGATGGTGCCTTGGGGTCCCCTTGGGCTGTTGAGGTTGCAAGGAGTTGGGGACCTGGGGCACACAGCAGATCCCACAATGCAAGGCCCAGGGTGGCCAGGTGCAGGGTGTTTTGGAGGTCTTGGATGCTATGCGCAACAGAGTCCGCTGGAGGTGAGTCTCTTTGCAGGGGGCTTACATGACAACGGGGGCACTCTGGTCAGAGTTGCAGAGTGTTCCTGAAGTCCCCTGACTGGGGCTTCCTCCTGATCCTTTTTTAGCTCTGGGGAAGCTGGTTTTTGGCTGGTCCGATGTCAGCTGACCAGTACCTGGGGTATTACTGTATCTTGGCCACACCAGTCCCCGGGGTATTGCTGTATCTTGGCCACTAGGGGACGCAGTGCGCCACCAAACTTGTCACATATGTAGGTCACTTCTGGGTGGTCATCGGTGTCTCGTCGGGTCTGGTTGTGACTTCCGGTCATGGAGATATCGGCAATTCAGTGAAGTGACCTTCACTGGTTTGTTGGTCCTTAGCAAGTTTCTTGTGTTTCTTGAGTGGTGCCTCCACTCAGGAGGGAGATTTAGGCTATTTGCAAAGCCTGGAGGTCCTCTGAGGCTTTTGAGGTCAGTCCAGTGGTTAGCTCCTCCGCAGTGGCGATTGTTGGGACTCTGGTGCAGCAAGCAGGGGTCTTGGAGCGTCTTCTGGTGCAGCAGGTCCTCGGTTCTCGTCCTGGTGGGTTCTTTAGTGCTGTCTTATTTATTCCTGTTCAATCTATCTTCCTGGTCTAGGGGAGCCCACTAAACATTGGATTTACTGGGCGTTTTAGGGGGAACCTGGTAGTGTCCAATGGGACACTTAGGCCCTCATTATGAACATGGCGGTCCATTCTGGTCTTGCCGGCGGTGGCGGTAGCCACCACCAACAGAGGAGCGGGCCGGACCGCCAAATAATGAACCAAAGGAAACACAGGCATCCCGTGAATGACCCACCGCCAGGAGAGTAGTCCTGCCGACAACTGCAGAGTCCTCCCACAGGCCGTTGGAAAGGCCCAACCTGCCCATCAAATAATGAACCACCATTCCGCCGCCAGTTCCGGGGCGGGAACCACCGCCACCCAAAGCCAGGCGGAAATGAACCAAATATAAGGAACCACGCACCGGAGTCCCACAGAACATGCTGCGATAGAGAGCTGCAGATCATGTCAGCCCTGCTCCTTGCCGTATACCTCCATGACCGAGACCGCCGACAAAGACGATGACGGTAAGTTCTGCAACCTACGAAACAAGGGAGGAAAGGGCACAGGTACATACCCACCCACGCCACCCACCCTGCAACGCCCCCTTAATCCTTCACAGCAGCACAAGTCATACACCCCGCAGCAAGAGGTACTTACCTGACACAAGGCAAATCCAACATGACCTTTGCGTTGAGGAACAGTAGTTTGCCACAGAAGATGGAACAACTCCAAGAGGACAGAGGTAAGTGTGCCTGTCAGTAGCTGACACATTGTAGAAAACAGCCTGTCTGACTAAGGGTCATACCAATGACTACTCTGTATTGCACCATTTTCTAGGTGATTCTGGCTATCCAAACTTGCGTTGGCTCCTGCCACCAGTCAGGAATCCCAGGACGGATGGAGAGAGGAATTAAAATGAAGCCCATGGACTTACTAGGAGGGTAATAGACCGAACTATAGGTCTCCTGAAGGCTAGATTCAGGTGTCTACATATCTCTGGGGGTTCCCTGGCCTATGGGCCTGATAAGGTGTGTAGAATAGTGGTGGCCTGCTGCATGCTGCACAACGTGGCAGTGAGACATTCTATCCCCCTCCTGGAGGTGGAGGGTGCTATAGGTCCTGATCAGCTACCTCAGAGAGGTGAGGAGAGTGATGGTGATGATGAGGAAGGGGGAGATGTCAATTCCTGGAACCAACTGATACAACTCTACTTCCAGTAACTGTTTGGGACTTAGGCCTGTCATTGGGGTTAGTGACTACTACTTTCAGTGTGATCAGTCATATAGGGGGGGTTGGTAATGATAGGCGAAACATGGACCACTTCTGCATGGTACTGACTGAAAATACATGCATTTCCTCCTTGCCACCATATGGGCACACAGGACTCCCATCATGCACAGATTCAACAATAAAGTTGTTCTCTGCCAGTTGCATCCATACTCCACTTGGATTACAATTTAACACAGGCAACAATGTTTCAGGTGTGAAAAGTGTTTTATTGGTTGAAGTGAGTGAATTGTGCAATTTACAGTGATGGGAAGTCGTAAGGGTGGGGTGTCCTCAAGACCAACATGGTGGCAGCCTTGTTGATAGTATTGATGGGCCCATCTTGTCTAACAATATTTTGTCTTGCCTCTCAGCAATGTGTGGTAGGTGATTGGGTGGGATGGTTGCTTTACAGTTGTTGCAGAGTTAATTGTTGGAGGGGGCCTTGTTCTTAGCTGGGGTTCCAGTGCCATAACATGGCCGGAAGGTTCGTTTGGGCGCCTGCTGTTGTGCCTCATGGGATGACATGGTAGGACCTTGTGTTTCCTGTGTGGGTAGTTCTCCTGCTGCTGGGGTGATCTGATGCTGGTTGTCCGGTACTGTTGTGGGGGCCTCCTGTCCTGTGTTGGTGTCAGACTGGTTTTTGACCAGCTGCAGCAGTGCTCCTACTATGGTGGCCATTGTAGCATTGTGCTCTTTCCATTGCTCCATGGCCTGTTAGTGTTGTTCCTGCTGAATCCGCTGACCGTGCTCCAGGTTGGACGCAATCTGTGCCAACCTGTCATGGGTATGTTGTTAGGCCCCCATTACCTCAGATATCACGTCCTGGGCTGCTGCATCCATCCTGTGGCCTCCCCCCAGCCCACTGCGACCTTTGCACTTGCCCTAGCCCCATGTGCCTGTGTCCCCTGCACAGGTCTGGCAGTACCACTTGTACTGGGACCCTCACCTTTCTGCATGTTGGGAGTGGGAGACTGTGGCCTCTGTACCTGTGTTCCCTCAGTCTGTGCCCTGGTTAAACTGGTGTGGGTACCCCTGCCCTGGGCTGCTGGTCTTGACTGGGTGGTAGGGGTGACAGTGGTTTCCTGGGTGAGGCTGCTGCATGGTGAGAGTCCAGGACTGTGTGAGGGGCCTGCTTGCTCATCTGTGTCCAGGGATCCTTCACCTGTGTCCTGTGTGGTACCTCTGTCTCCAGGGGGGGCACTGGCACTCCTTGTTCCGTCTGTGAGGGTGGCATGGGTGGTGGTGCCTGTTGGGGGACATAGACATGTCTGTTACATCTGCATTAACCTTTGGGTGTACAGGACTGGCCTATTTTGTGCTGGTGTTACTTTCAGTGGCCTGCCAGGGTGCCTTTGTGAGGTTGACATTGCATTTTGCACCAGTGTGGGGTTGCATTGTGGTGAAGGTGTCGTGCCATTGTGGGTACATGCAGGGGTGGGTGACTGTGCACAGGGGGAGGGATGTGGGCCTGTTAGTGGGTTTATGGTCATGCATGGGGCTAGATGTAGTCGCTAATGCCTGGGTGGGGTGTAGGTCCTGGTGGGTGTGGGTGGGGTGGTGCATGCATTACAGATGTGGTGGGCATGGGGTAATTGTAGATCACTTACCCGAGTCCATTCCTCCAGTGAGTCCAGTGAGTCCCTTTGGGTGCAGGATGGCCAGTACCTATTCCGCCCAGTCAGTGTAGTCGGGTGGTGTTGGTGGCGGTCCTCCCCTAGTCTTCTGCACTGTGATGTGGTGCCTTGATACCATGCGCCGGACCTTTCCCCGCAGGTCGTTCCATCTTTTCCGGATGTCGTCCCTGGTGCGTGGATGGTGTCCCACTGCATTGACCTTGTTCACAATGGTCTGCCACAGCTCCATTTTTCTTGCGATGGGTGTGTGCTGCACCTCGGCCCGAATATTTGTGGCTCCACCTTCAAGATCTCATCCACCATGGTCCTTAACTCCCTTTTGGTGAAGCGTGGATGTTTGAGGGGAACATGGTGAGCGTGGGGAATGGTGTCGGCCCTGGGAAGGAGGTAGGGGTGCTCTTCTGTGGGTCGGTGTGCGTGTCCTGTATGCTGGTGTTCGCAGTCTGGCTCTGGTGCTTTCCATATTCTTTCATCCTGCTTTCATTGCAAGGGATTGTGGGGTGTGTCTGGGGGTGTCTTGTGGGGTTCTGGATGTGTGTCAGGTGTGTGGGTGAAACACCTATCCACTGTGTGCACTTCTTGCTGTTGAGTCCACTTGGTGCGTGGCGGTCGCAGCCGCCAATGGTCGTCCGGCCTCCACTGTCCGCCGAGGTGATTTGTGCATCATTCTGTAGTGAATCCTAGTTTGTTTTAATGGGATAATAGGAGTTAGCTTAGCCTCTGGCTTGCAGACTCGTGCCCCTGTCACCTAGTGACTTTTAACCTCCTTAGCTTGCTCTGTCTTAGCCCATTTAATTATTTAATTCTTCTAAGATGGCTGCCTTGTTTATAGTTAGGCCACTTGTTATGATTTACATTATCAGTGTCACCGCACTAAGGCGTCAAGATCAAGCAACAAAGACAAACAAACAGTAGGTGTTCACACTTAGGAATTTTCCCTCTCTATACTTTCGAGGGATTGTTTATATTAATTGCCGTCCCAAGCATGTCTGTTATCTATTTTTTGGGAACACACCTACGTCAGGGGTCCTTGTAGATCTGTATAAATACATCGCACATTAGACAGATAATCAGAGGGATTCCGACCAGAGCGCATCGCCACCATCGCTGATATCGATGCTGCACATCGTCTTGACGCTGACCCAGTCTTCGTGTCCCTACGGAGTCTGAGATAGAGACCTCATTCCAAGGTAACGAGGGTTGGGGCTCTTCTCATTGACATGGCATTGGCATATTAGGTTTAGCAAACACAGCTCTCCTTTAGGTAGGTGGTTAGGCCTCTCACATTAGGGTATTAGGGCATATTACATCTCGTATGTCTTTCTTATGCAGTGCAAGATGGTGGGGTCTTCGTAATAATGAATCTCGTCTTCACACTTTTGTTTCTTGCATTATTCATTATCCTAATCATTGCAGCCCATGCAACTTACCGCAAATTGCAGTTATGTTAAATAAAAACTATTGAAACTTTACTGCATCTTTGTCATTGCCTGTGTTTGTAGGAGACAAGATATATCTGTGAGAAAGGGGTAATTTCCGTTTAACCACGACATGCCCTGAGATGTCTTATTCTCTAGTCCATGAGTAAAGGCTGCCACAAATCACCTTTTACTATTGTGTTTCTGGTGAGGTGCTGCTAGTGAGCCGGTAAGGTTGGGACAACAGTTGGGATTTGTTGTAGGATAGGCATAATCGCCTACAAACAAAAGTACTGTCATCCTTTAACCAGCAGTCTTGCCCAGAGCAAGAGTCCAAACTACAACAATTCTTTGGAGGGTGTGATGTGGGTGTGCTTGGCGGTGGCGGGGTGGGGTGGTCCGGAATTCACGCTGACAGAGTCATGGCGGGGAGTGGTGATTTTTGGCGGGGTTGGGTTTTTCGTTCATTATATGGTGGGTTTCCATTCACCGCCAACGGCGGGATTCTGTTCACCACCGACACGGCGGTCAGCGGTCTTTCCCGCCGTGTTCATAATGACCGCCTTACTCTTGGGTGGCTACACTCATTACAGTGACAACTTCCTGTGGGAAGGGTCACCTCCCTAAACCTGATTGGCTGTTTTCCTCCATTCGAAGATGGAGAAAAATAAGATAGAGGGTCCACTTCGCGTGCAAGCCCTTAGGGGTGGTGCATTCTCAGTGAGGCCACTCCTCCCACCCTTTTTCTGGTTTCCTGCCTTTGCTCCCACCCAAAGTGGGGGTTTGCAGGGGAGGAAGCCGTCTTCTGCTAGCAACAGGCCTGGGGCTCGAGTTTCAGAGGCTGCAGCCCTTTGAAGCTCACAGCCAGGGTGTTGCACATTCCTGAGGGAGGGGGTGTTAGCTCCTCCACCCTGGAAGGGCATTGTCTTACAAACCAGAGAGTTATGCCTCTCCCCTAGATTTGTATATTGGCCGTCTTTAATGGCAGGCTGGATGGAACCAGTCAGCAACTATGCCAATTAGGGTTAGCTTTTGCAGGGGACACCTCTATGGTGCCTCCTGGGTACATTTAGGGTTAAATCCAACACTGGTATCAGTCTGGATTTATTATTCTGAGTTGTTTGATACCAAACAACCCAGGGTGCAGAGTAGCCATCATGTAACTGGGAAACTCGTGTTTGGCCAGTGCCCAGTACGTGTATGTAAAATGGCTGCTATGTTCACTCACTATGTCTTGGGTTTGTCAAGGACTCAGTGGGGGCATATTGCTTATGCAGTTAGGCCCTTACACAAAGTATGGTGCACCCTGCCTTAGGGCTGGAACGCCTGCCAGAGGGGTGACTTACCCATAATATATGCAGTGTAGGGTGGACAGGGAACACAGAGGGTGTGCCATGTTGAGTTTGTCCTTTTAGGTTTGCCCCAGTACACTCAGCCTGCAATGGCAGTGCTGGGTGGATCTAGGTGCAGGACCCTTGGGGGTGGCACAATTAGTGCTCCTGCCCTCAGGGGTCTACTCTTACCATCTCTTGCCCTGGGTACTGAGGTAGCCATTTACTAGGGACTTATGGGAATAATTAAGAATGTATCCAATTGTGCCAAGCATCACAACAGATTTAGAGAAAGAGCTCTGGCCCAGGGAACCTGATTAGCAGGGGCCCTGGGCACTACCAACTTCTAAAACACATCAACATCAGGCAAAATGTGGGGGCTAATCATGAAAAAAGAGGCCTCCTCTCACACTGATGGAGCGCAGGTTGGTTACAGGCACCAGCCTTAGTCCGCTCAAACTGTACCTTGGTTCCGAGATACATTGATGTTAAGAATCAAGATGCGAAAAGCAATGGAGGTGATGCGTTAGTGTCAATCCAGAAGATGTATGTTATATGTTGGCTCGAGCCACACAAAGGCAGAGATGTTTCCGGAATGGAGGTGATGCATCATGCAGTTGGCAGTGTGGTGCTCCCAATCCTAGCAGTGGCAGCGATGTGCTGGAGTCCACTGAGATGCGGTGTCCTTGATTCTCATAGAAGCGGCAATGCATTGGCATAGAAGGATTTGCCCCAGTTCCGAGCAGCATTGATGCATAGGTTTTGACTGTTACAGCACTTTATACCCACTTCTAAGAGTGCAGGACTGGATTGGCATGACGTAGCAGGGCAAGACTTGCAGCAAGCAAACTCTTGGCGCTGTGAATGATGAGTTGGAAGTCTTTTATGTCCCTGAGACTTCAGAAGAACATGAGGCTAGCCAACAAGCCCTCAGAGTCACTCTGGGTTCAAGTGAGATGGGTTTAGTCCTTCCCCAGCAAGGCAGAGGGCAGGAGGCAGAAAGGCAACACAGCAGAAAAGCAGTACTTTCAAAGCAACAGTCCAGAGTGACAGTCCTTGTAGCAGCACAGTAGTCCTTCCTGTGAGAGTCCTTCACAGGTCCATCAGTGTACTGAGTTGGTAGTGTCAGTGGACCAGTACTTATACCCAGTTTTGCCTTTGAACTGAGGGTGACTTCAAAGAAGGGTCTTTGAACTGCACAGAGGTCCTTTGTTCCTATCCTGGCTGTAAACTCACTACAGGGGGTTATGCAGCCATTTGTCAGGGGAACAAGACACTGCCTATTCAGGTGTGTCTGCTCCTCCCTCCCATCAGTCCCAGGATGGCCCATCAGGATGTTGATGGCCCATCAGTCACACCTAAGCTAAGAGCAGGAAAATGCCAACTTTCTAAAAGTGGCATTTTAAAAATTGTAACAATAAATCCAACTTTACCACTAAAGTATAGGGACTAAACGTTAAGGGCCTCATTACAACCTCGGCGGTCTTACTAAAAGACCGCAGAGGCTGCGGGAGCCAGAATACCGCCATTGCCGGCGGTATTCCTGGCTCCCTATTATGACTTTTCCGCTGGGCCAGCGGACGGTAACAGTGTTACCGTCCGCTGGCCCAGCACAAAAGTCACATCAACATTGCTGCCGGCTCGTAATAGAGCCGGCGGCAATGCTGATGTGCAGCGGGTGCAGTAGCACCCGTCGCGCATTTCACTGCCTGAAATTCGGGCAGTGAAATGCGCTACGGGGCTATGCCTGGGGGCCCCTGCACTGCCCATGCTAAGTGCATGGGCAGTGCAGGGGCCCCCAGGGGCACTCCAAGTCCCCCTTACCGCAAGCCTTTCCATGGCGGTGTTTACCGCCAAAGACAGGCTGGCGGACGGGGACTCATAATCCCCAGCCGCTGCCCTGGGGATTATGACCGCCAGGCGGAAGCCTGGCAGTATGTTGGAGGGGCCGGCGGTATGGCCGTGGCTATTGCGCCACGGTCATAATAGCTGGTGGAACACCGCCAGCCTGTTGGTGGTGTTACCGCCAACTTACCGCCGGCCGCCAGGGTCGTAATGACCCCATAAATATCTACTCATTATTAATTAGGAATTTCAGCTTATTAAATGTAATAAGGAATCCTCATTATTAACCTATAAAAGAGATAGGCTTTACAGTAGTGAAAAATACATTGAAAAGTTTTTCACTACTAGGACATGTAAAACATAAAAATACACATTCTACTTTTTGAATACACTGCACCCTGCCCTTGCGGCTGTCCATGACATATCTTAAGGGTGACTAATATGTATTAAAAACAAAGGTTTTGTCCTGGCAACGGGTTTATCTTGCAAGGTCAACACGGTAGTTCAAAACTGCACACACAAGCTCTGCAATGGCGGGCCTGAGACATGTTTGAAGGGCTTCTGAAGTGGGTGGCATAATCAGTGCTGCAGGCCCTGGGCACAGTTAGTGCACTTTACTATGGACGTATACGTAAATTAAGTATACCATTTATGGATAAGTCAACCTTACCATGTTTTAAGCACAGAGCACATGCTCTTCAGCACTGGGTAACAATGATAAAGTTCCCAGAGTCCTAAAGGCAACAAAAATGAAGTCAGAAAAAAGAGGAGGAAGAAGGCAAAATATTTGGGATAGCCTTGAGGAAGGGACCTGGTCATTTAATATATAATGAGTAATATGATATGTGAGATCGTAGTGTATGGTGGGGCACAAGTTATAGTCAGCTAGCTCAGTAACCTGGCAGATTTCATGAGTTGTTTCCATTGTAAACGTTAAATGTTGCCTTATTTCAACACTTAACTAAAATGTGACTTATAATAATTCAACAATGCCCTGACCAATTTTCCATAGAGAGCTTTCCATTTGCCTTTGGCCTGGTATTGGCTGCACATTTAGACATTATGATTGCTTGCTTTCTTATGTAAATGTAGACTAGTTTCTAGTTTTTGTTCATTCACTTCTACATGCATGTCCAAGAAATCAATGCTCTGTTTTCTAATGTAACAGGTGAAAGCCAGGTCCAGATTATTACTAAGATCGAACACACACTGTTTATACTAGGTGTTGTGCCTACTGATGTGATTCTCATGGGCTGACCTTATACTGTCAAACCCTGCAACATGTATCAACACAAAAATATAGGGAACTTGGTGGACAGGCTGGTCCGGCCTATTCAACTGGTGATCAGATCACTGCTGTGGTGGTCTAATTTAGGTATGAGGTGTGGTAGAGGTAGCTGTGTTTTTCTGTGGGAGGGGGATTTCACCTTATGGAATAGGTGGTCTCACACACATTATAGTGTCATGCTTCATCATTTGACCACCTATCTCCTCCCAGGAGGGATGATACCACCAGGGCAGACTCAACCTCGTCTTTAAAGGAACTCTGAGGGAGTGCTGAAATCACCAGTGTATCTTACAGCTTTAATAGTGTTGTTTGTTGGTAAAGTTAAAACACAGTTAGGACACTATTGAGTATAATGATTAATAGTGTCACCATAGTCCTAATGGCCAACATGTTTCTGCCTGCTTGTCTAGCCAAACTGGTCAGGGGCATTCGTCAGGGCCTCCGATCTCTCCTTTATACAGGGTAAGTGCCTTTCCTAAGCTAAGAGCGAATAGCACCGCTAAAATGCAAACTGGGGCTACCTGAGAGATAGCTCATTATGGGGTAGCCTATAATGGAAAGGGAAAGTGGTTTGAATTTATACTGTACTGTTATTTGATTTACATATGGCCTCTGGGTGTATTCTTTGTAAATGCATCAATGTTATTTAGATGAACACTCACCTGCACTATTTGTGCTTAAAATGTATATTTTGTAAATGTTGCTATTCTTGATGCACTTTGCTTTGCTGCACTTCTTTTTGGTTGGAGCAAAGTAGCAACTGAACACACTTAAGCAATTCTTTGAATAGTTCCTGGTTGTGAGCTCAGAACAGACAATAACAAACAATGGGAATTAGGACTGTGCGCTACAATTCTTGTTTTAAACTGGATGTGCTTTGCGATTTCTGCTGTGCCTTCCGATAAGCTGGTCGATTATGTGCAACTTCCACAATGTTGAGAGTGATATTGAAGCTGAAGGGTTTTAGGAAATCCTTGTACAAATGCTGGTAGAGAGCTGGGAATAGAGAGCAAGAATCTGTACCACACAATGACTTCCCTAGTTGTGAAACGTGAACCACATTTACAATCAAGTTATACTTAACTGCGTATTTGCAAGATGGCATACAGAATCTTGTATAAAACACCGGGAGACTCAGGGCCTCATTTAAAAAAGTCTGCCCGCTAAACTCCCATGTTCAGGAGACCACCAGTGCGGTCTCCTTCCCACTGGCTGAATTATGAGCTTCTCACTGGGCCAGGGGGTGGAAACACAGTTTCTGCCCGCAGGCCCAGTGGGTAACTCACAACAACATTGACGCTTGCTCGTAATGCGGGCAGCAGCAATGCTGTTGTGCATCGGATGCACCAGCACCCAATCACTCGAATCGCTCTCTGCAAATCAGGCAGTGATTTTCGCGATGGTCTGGCCAGGGGGGGGCCCACACTGCCCATGCCAAGTGCATGCTCCTCATGGGAACAGTCCAGCCAGAACAGCCAACCTCAGCAGTACCTCAGCACTCTATATGGAGTCTAGTGGGGTATATCATGCCAAGTCTCCAGACTGCGGTCTTAGCATCCTAGAACTTCTGTCTGGCCTCCTGTGCACCACAGTGAGGTCGATGTAGATGGAAATTGTAGCTCCCTGTTATTGCAAAGGAGTCTTCTCTTGGGCTAAGCGGAGCACTGTGTCGCGGTCTCTGTAGTTCAGGCGATGGGTAACAATAAGACGTGGGGGGACTCCCTGCACTGGATGCGCCATGAGTGATCTATGTGCATGCTCCACCACAAACATGAGGGCAAAGCTAGCACATTCAAGCAGCTCCGTGAGTCCAACAAAGAGGTCCATGTGCCCCATGTCCTTCTTTCAGCCACACCTGAAATACGAATATTATTGCATCTGCTCTGAGCTTCGAGGTGTTCGTTTTTAATGGAGACGGTGCGCAGGTGGGACTCCAGCACCTCTGACCTCTTGGTTATTTTGGTGGGAGTGTCTTCTGCTTTTGATATTCAGTCCTCTGTGTGCTCCAGTTGTGTATCTTGTCAGTCAAGGATTTCCCCCATCCTATCAAGACGGCTAGCTATTATGTCCAATCTGGTGTCAATGGCCCTAAAACCAGCGCAGAGCTCCAACTTTATAGTAGTGGTGTTGATTAACATATCAGAGTGATCTACTCTGCAGGCCTCCACCTCGGAAATTGTAGGGACATTCTGTTGAGGTGTTGGTTTCTGCTTATCAAATACAAACTTTTGTTGTTTAGGGTTTCCTTTAACCATCCCCTACCAGATAGTGAGTAGCCACATAGCAGGAGACAGTTGAGGAGTCACTGATGGCAGGATCTAAGGCTCCGATGTAGTCTCCACAACAGACCCCATAGGGGGTGGGAAGGTCCCTCGGTTGAAGCATAGCGCCAGTTCCAGAGGTTCACTGCCTCAGAAATATTTATTTCTTCCCATATGAAGGGGGAATTCAGGATGATAAACTACAATGCCACATTGGCATTTAATAATGTCGCATGAGGATTAGTCCAGTGGCCAGTGGTCAATCTGGGAGTAAGTACTGGCCTGGGCTGATGCCAGGAAGGTCACCCATGCCACTAGGCTGCGAACAGCATCAGGCCCTCAGCACAGGGGCGATTTGCTCATTCAGGTCAAGCAGAGACGGGAGGAGCATACCTGTCCCGCGGATCATAGTGCAGCCGTCCCTCCAAAGCGTCCCAATGGCGGCAGCCACACCCTCTCCAGGAGGCCTGTCAATTAAGAAGTTCCAGGGAGGCCCCCGATCTGAAGGCAGCGGCCGACCATGCCTTCACCTAGCCATGCAGCCACCCCAGCAGCACTGTTTTGTGGGGTGGCACCTGTGGCCAGGTCACAGATAAGAAGAGGGGGGAACTGGGAAAACCGTAACGGCGAGCTGCACTACGCGGCTCAGGCGATCTGCGCCTCGGGCTCGCCCCCAGCCCCTGTTTCTGCGGGGCCTCAGAGGTGAGAGGCCGACATGTGGAATGTGGCAAGCCCTGCGACATATAAGGTCCCAGCGCTCATTCTAAAGATGCCACACCCCCCCAGACATTTTTCTACCTGCGCCTGCTATTTTAGCGGTACCATCTGAGCTGGATCTCCAGGCTCCACAGATTCTGGGGACCAATCTGTCAGAGCTCTAACGCTAAGCGCCCATTTTTGTCGCCACCGTAACCACACCCTTGTACTTTGGAACAATCTAAGTGCAAGCAAGTTCTGACAGTAGCTTCCAGTTTCATCCAGTAAAGCAAAGGTGTTATATTTTTTTAGTCTCTAATATTTAATCACATCCTCCTCCTTTTGGTCAATGTGGCTCCTCTGATAAAAGTTCATCTCCTTCCTCTTTCTTTGAAGATTGTGATGTTTCAGACACTAGCTGACTTTTAAAATGACAATGGCTGCAAATGAATGTGTGATGAACTCCATGATGTTTTTTATATATATATATATATATATATATATATATATATATATATATATATATATATATATATATATATATAGTGACAATTGCATTGCTTTTTTGCTCATGCTAGCACCACACATGGGTTTTTAATGCAATTTGACCTTTGTGTTATACTTTGTGATTCAGCCAACAAAATAGATGATAGATGGAATGCTGAACAATGTAAACATTCACACCCAGGCACAGATTTTTTGCTCACCAAACCACCCCAGTTTGGACCCAGTTATATGCAAATTAGTTTTGACCCTGATTCCCATGGGAACAGAACAGCCAGGCCATGTCCTCCTTGGACCAGAAACTAGCATTCTGAGACCAGTGTCGGGGTATGACCACTCATTAGCCATGCTAGTTTGAATATAGTGGCACAGTGAGCATGGGACCCACATCTGGGCATGCCCTTCCAAATTTTGGGTGACAACAGCAAAAAGAACAGATGATGGACAGAATGCTGAGTAATGCAAAGATTCCACCCCAGTTGCAGATCTGGGGTTAATTTGCCATTTTTTTGCTCACCACTCCATCCAAGTTTGGACCCAGCCATATGCAAATCGGTCTTGACCCTGCTCCCCATGGGAACAGTCCAGTCAGAATTACAAGGCTAGATGCTCCTTGGACAAGAAACATGCATCCTGGGACCAGTTTTAGGGTACCACCACTCATCTTTTTTTTGTTTTAAGTTGCAAAAACCTTTATTCAATTAAAAGGGCACAATACATGTTAGCCAATCCATGTTTCAAGTGGCACGACATTTGACCAGGTGAAAACAGCACACAGTGTCAAGTTCAACACCAGGTTTACATCTAGATGGCATTGTATTATGAAATAAAAGAAACTTGGAACAAGAATATTAAAACATATGGAATAAAATGAAATTAGTGAGGCAAAAAATGAGTAAACCAAACGAATACATTAACTAATTTCCTTGAAAAAACTAAAAATCGAAAAAACAGCCAACACCTGTAATCATGCCAACACCATTCCAAGTAACTTGTCACCTTGCTCAACTGTCATATGTCTTTCCATGTGTAATCTTGGAGTAAAGAACGTCCTATTGCATAGACGTCTTGTGGGGATAAATCAACACCTAGAAATCTAGAGATTCCTGGCTCTCCACAAAGCATCTTTCAAGCAATTCTCAACAATCCAATATTTCTGACATGGGGAGCTGGATCTGATCAGACCAAATACAACAACCTTTTTATATAAAGCCAAGTCTGAATTTAGGGAAGATAGCCATATTTCTGCTTAAGCCTACACCTTTCATGCCATGGGGTAGTACCAAAATAGGTGGTCACAGGATTCCTCTGATTAAACGCTGTGTCTTGACACAAAATAGGGGTTCTAGAACATCTTCTTCCATACTAAAAAGGTGGAGAGGCAGGCAGCCATGTACTGTGGGCCATGCCAGGTCACAATGGATATTAAGCAGGTACCATACATAAACATTTCCCCAAATTGCCTTTGAAATCCGAACAGAAAATCCACTGACTGGTACCTGTAGCTGTTCCCTAGTGACTGCTTTGTGAATGAACATAGGTGAGATCAGTCCCAAAGGAATCCTTTTTAAATTGTGTTCCCTAATGAATTTCCTGGCACAAAAGTAAGATATATGACAGGACTCTGAGGGGCATATTTATACTCTGTTTGCGCCGAATGTGCGTCAAAAAGTTTGACGCACATTCGGCGCAAACCTTGCCCCATATTTAAACTATGACGTCCGCCCCGAGGACATCAAAAAACCTCAGTGTGCGTCATTTTTGGGATGCGCGAAACCGTCTTGCGTTAATGACATGCAAGGTAGACGTTCCTGTCCAAAAAATGACTTTAAGGCCTGTGCGCCTAATTTATACTCCTGTGTCATTTGGACGCACAGGAAGGGGCAGGCCTTAAAAAACGGCGCACAGCCTGATGTGCGCCGTTTTTTAACGCCTGGGTGAGGGCAGGCATTAAGAGACCTGTGGGCTCACTTCCATGGTCTCAGACCATGGAAGCAGTCCAGAGGTGTCCTACCCTGCCCCGAGGGACACCCACTGCCACCCTCACCCTCCCCAGGAGGACACCCATGGATGGGGGGACCCATCCCAGGTAAGTTGAGGTAAGTATGATTTTTTTATTTTTTTAAAGTGGCATGGGGGGCCTAACTTGCCCCGCCCCCTACATGCCACTGTGCCCAATGGCCATGCCCAGGGGACAGGAGTCCCCTGGACAAGGCCGTTGGGCAAGGGGGCATGACTCCTGTCTTTGCTAGGACAGGAGTCATTTCAATGGGGGTTGTGCATCAACAAAATGGTGCAAGTCCGATTTGAGCCATGATTTTGTACTCAAACCTGACTTACACCATTTTTTGACACACAACCCCCATTTTCCCCTATGCCAGCACTGCCTGGTTTGAGTCATTTTTTTTTACTCTGACCAGCCCGCAGCACCAGCTAACATCAATCCTTAAATAAGGTGCCCGCATGGCGCATAGGAATGGCATTAGCCAGCAGTTAATATTTTGACGCAAACCAGCGCCGGTATAAATATAAATATGGGCCTGAATGTGGCATGCTGTGAGATGTTACCATTCCGCAAGTTCTGCATACCAGAAAGTTTAGCCAAGAATTGACAAAAAGCACCATTTCCTTTCTTCCTTGTCCTGACATATACTCCCTTTTATCCTGTTGCAAATAAACAAGGATTGTAAAGTGACGCCAATGTTTGGAGCATTCTTGCCATCCAAAACCAAAAGTTTAAACATGGTCACACAAGCTACTCGTTCTTGCTGCCCTCACCAAATGAACTTGAAAAAAACACCTTTGTAGTAGTGTCAGGCAGTTGGGGCAAACCACTGGAACATATGTAAGGCTTGATCGAAATTCTGCCTTTGCAACAAGAATTTTACAGGTCACAGTAAGTGACCTCAGACCTCAAAGTGCAATCTTTCACTTGACCTTGGACATCCTTTCTGGCCAGCTCTGCAAACTACCACCCTCTCCAAAAAATAGACCAAGAAATTTGATGTGAGCTGGCACCACTTTAAGCACCCAATCTATCCTGTCTTCTTTCCAGTTCACATACAAACACTTGCTCTTGGCCAGGATAATTCTTGATGAGGATGCACAATAAAACCTACTGTAATACCGCAAAACCTGTTAAACAGAAATGTTATCTGAACAAAAAAACAGAGATATCATCCATATAAGCAGAAGTAGTGACAGAACACCTTATTCCTCCTGGGACATATGCAAATCAGTCTTGACCCTGTTCCCCATGGGAACACTCCAAAACTGGTCCCAGGATGCTTGGTTCCGGTCCAGGGAGGATGTGACCTGTCTGTTCTGTTAGGGTTTTAAATAATCTGCGCGAGGGAAAACAAGTATCACAATTGTTAAACAGACATGGTGTGCAGGTTGTGTTTCTGCAGGAGACTCATTTATCACCCACCTCCAGCCGTACCTTTGCTAAGCAATGGGGCCCCCATCAATATTACTTAAACTCATTACATACATCTCATACTCCAGGGTGGTCTGCATTTTGATCCATAAAACTCTACCTTTTCACCACCAGCACACTTTTGCAGACGCACACAGCAGATTTCTTCTTATGCAAGGCATCCTGGCTGGCCGTAGTCTCACACTACACAATCTATATGCCTCCAATGTCAACACCCCAGATTTCTTTACACTCTCCAAACACACATAGATAGAGAATCTGCAAATCATTTGATAATTGGGGGAGACTTCAAACTTCTCCAAGACATAAGCCTGGATACTACATCTCCATATCCCACTAACAAACCTCAATCCTTGAAAGTCTTATGTGACATATGCAGCACCCACTCCCTGCAAGATCCCTGGCAGCTGTCTCCTGCTACTGCTACACATTTTGTTTTGTTTTTCGTGATACCTGGTGGCATATTGATTTCTGGCTCCTGTTGCCTACGACGTGGCCTTGTCTGGGTTCTCTTTCCCATCTCTTGAATACCCTCTCCCATTATACTCCAGTTCATCTCAATCTCTGCATTCCCTGCATGGGCTACATGGAGCATTCATTTGTTTTTCCAGCCATGACCCTGCATGAAGAGGTATTCCATTTAGGCCTCCATGCCGCTATTGTAGAATACTTTACTATCAACACAACCTCAGTTCTATCCAAAGCAACACTGTGGGATGCCTTCAAGGTTTACATTAGAGGGATCACTATAGCTAAACATTTGGGTGTCCTGCAAACCATTCACGAGGATATTGGCTGTATTGAAGCTGCGCTTGCAGAGACTCCTCACTATCAGCGGGAGCACACTTACATGTCTGCATCAGATTACTGGATGAATTTCGGGAGTTGGCGGAGCATGAAGCTAAGTTCCTGGGTAAATACTCCAGGGTGCGGTGATACGGTGAGGGCGACTAGCCAAGCGGTAACTTGGCATGCCTCATACGGCCTCCCAGGTCAATTTCCTATATTCCTGAACTAAAAAGGCCCAACGGCTCAATGACTTTAAAGACTTCCAAAGTACAGACACAACTATTTAATTATTACAAGCAGCTGCATGCTGATCACGTACAGGGCTGCCCCACTGCGATCATAAATTATTTGGAAGAGGTGGTCATGGTGTGGCTGACTTTGGCGTAGCAACAGTTTCTAAGTGAGCCCTTCACTGTTGAAGAGATGCTGCTGCCCATTGATTCACTGGACGGCTCCAAGGCACCTGTCTCGGATGGGATTATTGGCGTCTTTTATAAGACATACAAGCACATCCTGTCACCCCATCTTTTGGACATGTACGGGACGCACTGGATAAAGGGGTGCATCAGTCCATCCTTGGGAAGCAATGGTCACTTTATCATTAAAACCTGGCAAGGACCCCACCTATGCGGTTCATACCGACTGCTGTCTTTTTTAAATTATGATAATAAAATTCTGGCTAAGTTGTTGACTAAACGGTTGTCTCTGTTGCTGGACCAAATAATCTCACCAACTCAATTGAGATTTATACTTCACGGATCCACCTCGCTTAACCTGCGCATACTGCTTGCAACCCTTCACAAAGTTTCCCTAAAATACTGCCCACTGTTGCTCTACTAGATGTGGAGAAGGCCTTTGATTCTTTCGAATGGCCTTTCATGGAAGCCATCCTCTGCAAACTCAGCATGCAGCAAGGCTTTGTCTCCCTAATCATGCTGCTGTACACCTCCCCTACTGCCCGTATCCGAGTTAATAGCACATTGTCACCTGCCTTTCCTAATAATGGGGACACAAGGCAGGGTTGTCCCCTGTCCTCTCTCCTCTTCCTCATCATCATGGATCCTCTGATTCGGCACCTCCAGGAGAAACACTTGCATAGAGGACTGCAATTCAAGACTGGACCTCTGTTGGTCTCCCACTATGCGGAAAAACACCCTCTTGTTTCTCCGACATCCCTCCACAAATCTGAGCCTGGTGCTTGCGAATATAGCCCGATTTGGGAATTTCTCAGGACTGCAGATTAACCGGCATAAGTCAGAACTGTTCCTTCTCACGGAGGCAACCCCCCTTTTAGTTGTGAGTTTCCCGGTTCATGGTGTGAGGACCAGATTAAATATTTGGGTGTCTAATTACATCGCAATGAGGAACAAATATTTATACTAAATTATGGACCCACATTAGAAAAATTAAACTCACAGGTTGACCGCTGAATCAGTCTCCCTTTATACATGGCTGGCTGCATTGTCCAAATTAAAATGGTGGTACTCCCATGTTTTCCGTATCTTTTTTTGCAACACACCAATCTCTCTCACCAGTTCATTCTTCACTGCACTTCAGAGTTCCTTAACACCTTTGACATGGGCATGGAAGCGACCCCGCATACGGAGGGGGGTACTTACACTTACATGGGTGTTTTAGTTTACCCCATTTTCAGCTATTTTATCTAACTCCCCAATGCCACTATGCCTATTATTGGTAGCACTCTGATGCTGGGTTACCATATGCCTTACTGAAGAGGGATTCTCCCACCCGCTTGCAGTTGCTGCTCTCATCTGGTCTCCCTCTAGACCCCACAGATATCCAACCGCTAGCCATTACTTGTTGGGCCTGGTGCCGTTAGGCTCGCCTTTATTCACACGGCTTGCTATACTCAATGGCAATCCCCCTGAGTAACAATCTTTAGCTACCCCTCACAATCAAAAAATTGGTGCAACATACCCTTCGTTCTTAAACTTTCTACCCTAGGTGACCTCTTCCACATGATCATGTGCTCTCACGAACAGAGGATGGTCGATTTGCATCCACCATGTATATGGATCAGTTTGTTTTTTCATCACTTGCAGAGTACATTGCGGACACTTACATACTCACTGCCATCCCCAGACTTCTCTCCCCTCACCCTAATTATCATGGCTGACTCCGGCACTGGTTTAATTTCCAAGCTGTATCATGCATGCCTTGAGCTTCTTCCCCTTCTGGATCAGAGGGTGTGTGAGGCCTGGGAGGTGGACTTAAGCCATTAGTTATCCCATAACATATGGTATTAATGGTATTAATGCTGTTCCCAAACACACAGTCTCCCTCAACCACAGGCACAAGCTTTTATGTTATAGATTTCTCTGTAGAATCTACAGAAGACCCAATGCCTTAACCAAACTAGACCCTTTTCGATCCTCTGCATGCTTAAAATGAAAGGTAGATCATGCAGACTTTTCCTATTTGACATGGACATGCGGCGGAGTGGCGGAATACTGGAGGGACGTTTTAACCATACTTACATTGATGTTAGATACTACTGTTACCCCTGATGGCGTTATTGGGATATGTGAAGGGAGTTGCTAAACATGTTAGATGCTTCACAGCTACAGCCCTTTTTCTGTCCAGGCACAAAATAGCTGTGCATTGGGGATCTGGGAGGCTGGCTCTGCCGTGGACCTGGCTTTAGAGCTTCATTTACTGTGATAAAGCAAGTGAGATATAAGCTTCTCTGCAACCCCCTACCTCATGCCCGAAGGATATTTGGTAGCCTCTGAGGGACTTCCTGCTGACTCTGAACAATCCTGAGTTGTCGGCCATTCCTGTCCACTAACTCCCTGCTGCCCAGGACATGCTACTATCCGAGACATAGGTCTCATCACATGTTGACTCTTTAAACTCTCACTGTTAACAATACAAAACCTACATATACTGTTCTCCAACCTATTCACTTTTCATATGTACAGTTGAACATATATATATATATATATATATATATATATATATATATATATATATATATATATATATATATATATGTAGATAGATAGATATGTTTGAATATTGCCCCACATGGGGTGCATGTTTGTCTCTGTTAGGTCCACAACCTTTTACTATTTATTTTCTGGTTGAAAAAAGTCAGATACACACCATAAAATAGCTAAGTCCCACTCTCTGGTAGCTTGGCACTGAGCACTCAGGCTTAACTTCAGAGGCAATGTGTAAAGTGTCCATTTAATTATAGCAAAACAGTGAAAGCACCACCAAAAGGCCTTCACACCAATATAGAAAGATAGATAATGTTTATCTGAGTAAAACAAGATAAAAACTACACTACAAGAATCTAATCAGTAGAAGTCGAGATATTAATTTTTATAGATTAAATGTGAACTGGTGCTTTGAAGTCACTAGCGGTCAAAAGGTTACCCGTAGTCACAAGAGACCTGTGAAAATCTAAAGCTCAGGCCAACTGCGATAGAGGGTAGGCCGGCTGCAGCACCCAGACAGGTCCCGGCAACAAAGTAATTTGTTTAGAGCTTTGGTCGACATTGAGAATCTACTGTGTTGCTAACGAGTCGCACAAAGGGGGTCTGCCTCGTTGTCGAGTTCCGTTGAAGTCAATACAATACATCATCATAGAGCCACGCTGAGTGTCATCATTGAGCCACACAGTCTGTGGATCCGATGTCATCAAGCAGCCTCTTCATCAGAATCAAAGGGTGATGTGGAGATATTTTATACACACTTGAGGTGATGTGTCGGTTTTTGCAGGAATCAGTGGCAGAACCCACTTCTGAGGCCCAGAACTGGAGAGGGGCACCTCACTCAAGGGTATGACTCACAAGTGGCAGAGTCCAGAAGCACCAGGAGAGTTGCAGGAAGTTGTTGATGTCCCTGAGACTGAAGGAGAACAGGTTTAAACAAGTAGGCAGAGTCCCTCTGGGTCAGCAGTATGGGTCCAGTCTTTGTCCAGCAGCAGGGCACAGATCAGCAGACAGCAGGGCAGCTCATCAAAGCAGGGAAGCAGTTCCTTGGAATGGTCAGTCCAGGGAGAGTGGTAATCCTTGTGGCACTGCAGTCTTTACTCCAGTAGAGTTCTCCCCAAGTCAAGTCTGGTTTTGTAGGGTCAGAGCCCTAGTACTTATACCAAAAAGTGCCTTCGAAGTGGGGGTGACTTCAAAGCAGCTCCTTGAAGTGCACAGGTCCTCCTTTCACCTGAGTCCTGGACCCAGACTATCAGTAGTGGGTAATTGGCCCTTTGTGTGGAGAAAGGCACTTCCCTACTGAAGTGTAAGCATGAGCTCCCCTCCACTCTTTCAGACCAGGAAGGCCCATAAGAATGCAGATGAATGTTGATGAGTCCTCTGTCACAACCACCCTTCCTGTGTTTGTGGCTGTCTAGAGGGAATGCACAAAGTATACCTGTCCTGTAGCCCAGACATGGATTAGAAACAGGCTGTAAGTCAACACAGCAGTAAGAGCAGAGAAATGGCCACTTTCATAAAGTGGCATTTCTAAAGTAGCAATGTTAAATCTGACTTTACCAGTAAAGAGGATTTGTCATTACCATTCCAATATTATGAAACATGATGTAGCTGCTCCTTTCTGATCAGGAGTTATAGCTTAAAAGTACATTTAGGAATTCCCAATGCTGGCCTATGAGAGCAGGATGTCTTACAGTAATGAAAAGCAACTTCAAGAGATTTTCATTACCTTTACATGTAAAGCTTAAGAGTACATATCCTGCCCTTTACTTCCATAGCACCCTGCCGTATGGGCTACAGAGGGCCTACCGTAGGGGAGAGTTATATGTAATAAAACAAGAATTTAAGGCTTGGCAAGAGGTTTTAAATGCCAAGTCAAAGTGGCACACACAGGCTCTGCGGTGGCAAGATTGAGACATGTTCACAGGGCTACTTAAGTCTGTGACACAATCAATGCTGCAGGCCCACTAGTAGCATTTAACCTAAGTTGTCCTATGAGTAATGTCTCTCTAAATGAAATCTATGTTTAATTGTATATAGCATTGCATGTGTTTTTTTATGAGATGGTTAAGGTTATGCTCCACAGCCTTGGCTAATGACAATTCAGAAGCCCCATAACAAAGGTCAAAAGAATCATAATTTCTGGAGATCAACCTGCCTGTGATGCCCAACCTTTTTAGGACACCATCTCGCTCATCATGGAATATGACAGCCTCCACAACTCCTGATCAGTATTGAAATGTCTCCTCTGGCACTGGCAATGGAAGATGACATTGCTGGGTTTCTAGATGATTCAACAGAAACTGGATATGGATCCTCAACCATTCATATAACAGCTGAGTACTTTGAGTACCCCGCTGGTATTTTTCAACTATGAGTAGTAGGCGCCCAGTAGCGAATGGCTGAGGAAGTCCAGTTGGGTATGAATACCACAGTGGGCACTCTTGAAGGAGTCTGTGGGTGTCTTAGCCCTAATAAGGTGTTGACTAAGGCAATCACAGACGCCTTCTCTTGGCTCCATGGGATTGATGAATCCTTAGCTGAAAATGCTGTTGTCATGATGCTGAAAGAAAAACAATAACAGTTTTCTACAGCTGACACTAATGAATCATCAGGCAGTAGGGAGTCTGCAAAATGTCCATCCAGTACCTGGAGGCCAAAATTGACTCCTTCATAGCATCAGCGAGTGCGCTCATTAGCAATGTCCTTGATTTGTTGAATAACCAGTAAACCCCTGCCAGGGACTACCATGCTGCCTTACTGACACTCACAAATATTGTTCGGGACATGGGCATTATATTTTCTGCCCCTTATGTGTGTGTGTCTGAATATAGTAACAACTCTCAGCTGACTCCCATTCCAGCACCACAACTTACAGGGGAGGCAGAACACACATCAGAGAAGGAAGATGTATAGTTCCCCAGTTTTCGCTAACAGACATCTTGATAAACATTTGTGAATGCCCTCTGGCCAGTTTCCATATGTGCACTGTGTAGGGCACTGTGTCACCTTTTTTGGAATCCAGTAGAGTACTTTTTGTTTATGCAGTAGTTTATCTTGTCCACTTGTGCTATAAATAACGTGCTACACTTTAAAATGGTGATTTGTTCCTCCTCACTGATCTCACTGCACACCTGTAGATGTGAAGTTACATGTGGAACCAAATGCACTTTGAATAATAAAAAAAACAGTGGTCCCTACTGGGGGAAGTGTACACCTCAACTTCTTCGGAAAATAGCCAAAAATGTCCAAAGAATTGGACCTCCTACAAATATTACAATTTTTATGTAATTATTCCATTTGAAAACCACAAAAGAAAAACATATTGACTTTTCAAATATAATAAGTGAATACAAATTGTAATATTTATAGGCGGTCCGATTCTTTGGATGCTTTTTGCTATTTTTCAGATGTTGAGGTTTACACTCCCCCTTTAAGGACCACTATTTATTTTATTACTTTGCTACCCAGGCCTCATGGTTACTGGGTTGCTCCTTGTTCTTTGATTATGCAAATCTATATTGAGGTACAATACATTACAATGTGCCATAAGCGTTGCCCAATGCAATCAACTACTCACATGTTGTAATGTGAGGATATGAACCTCTGGAATAGTAAATACAATATTTTAGAAACATTATGAGATTTGTAGGGGCATTCCTCAAAAGTCTACATTCATAAACTATAACACCCAGAGTCTTTTTTGAACCTGAAGAAGAATGAGTTCACGTTAATTGCACATACTGTCTTTTTTATGTGCACCTGCACCGATTACATCCATTGTAATGGTATGATAAGCAATGTGTAGTTTATCAATATAATATTAGAGAGTTGCAATAAGCTTTATTTCCTTGACAGACATACAGCGAGATGTTTTTTGCAACATACACAAAAACTTACCACCTATAAATGGGATGCATAAGGCATGTGAGGCCATACCTATATCACAATGATCCACATAAATGTTGCAAAGTAAAGATGACAACATAATTACCTAATGTCAATACCTCACTGCTTACACAAAAGATAAGTAACAATACATAACTCTGGATGGTTTTACCAATAGTAGCTAGATATGAATACCTGGGATTTTAACCATACTTGTGCCACGAGGATGCACAAGGGAAACCCAATAACATGAATGACAGTAATAAATACATGCAAGTGCACCTTGCCTCACCATGTACATACCAATAAATGTTGAGTAATTAAACACAGGTCAAAATAGCTGACTTATGTTACTCTGCCCCAGAGTGGCCTCATGTGTTGAATGTGAGAACATCCAAACATAACATAATTCACATGTACAATTTTGTATTAGTGGCAGACCAGGGATCCTGTACCAATATTACACCTTTCTGAAGGGGAGAGTATGTGATCATAAATGATTTTTGTTACTTTTCTTTGAGTGAGCTGCATGATGTGGCACACTTAGCATGAAGTATATGCCAGTGATGATGAATGTTGTTCAGGCAGGTAGGACTTCCTGCACAATTACAAACCAGCCAACAACCCAGACCCGCTTGCACAATGTTGCTAGGGTGTCTGCATTAGTACTAGGCAGCCGTTTGTGTTCCTGTGCCGTAAGGGAGCAGCAATCTGTAGTAAAATGTTAAATCTATTACTCACCAGCCCTCTCTCTATCACACAGGGCGCAACACTAAGGAGACTACCTGTGTGAAAAATCAAATACTGAGCTCTGCTTACAGTGTGTAAAGTATGGAAAGGGTTCCATATATAACTCCCATGTAAGACCTACAGTTGTCCACTGCCGCCTACAATGTAATCAGGGTAAACTGAACATCATGTGCTCATCTAACACAAAAGTACCAACTCATGGCAAATGAATAATCTTCAACTATTGAATAATGATCAGTGAATTTAAATGCAAAACCTAATACCTAAGAACACTAGATAACCCTAACTAACATACTCTAAATAACATTAACACTAGCCTATACTACCTCATCTAAGAATTAACCTTGCTTTACCACTATTGACAAATGACAAGTAAAACCTCAACTTTCGCCCCTCTAATACAGAGAGCTCAGTCCAATTCAAACATCAACTATATCCTGAACATGTACTAACTACACATAGAAACCTACACAAAATTATGTTGACATTTATTTAGTTATGTATTTATTTATTTTTGTATTTTGTTATGAACACAAAACATTAACCCCCCCCACTTAAAAGCTGTTAGAAATGGGGCCTTTGGTTGGTAGTCAGGTTACCCCCTGTCCAAGCAAGGACCCTCACTCTAGCCAGGGTAAAATAGAATCACCCTCAGCTAACTCCTGCTTACCCCCTTGGTAGCTTGGCACAAGCAGTAGGCTTAACTTCATAGTGCTAGGTGTAAAGTATTTGTACCAACACACACATTAACTTAATGAAAACACTACAAAATGACACAACACAGTTTTAGAAAAATAGAGAATATTTATCTAAACAAAACAAGACCAAAATGACAAAAATCCACAATACACAAGTCAAGTTATCAATTAAAAATCAAAAAGAGTCTTCAGGTAGTTTTAAACACACACGAACACTGTTAGCGTGAAAATGTACCAGGGTGCGTCAAAAATAACCCTGCACGGGTGAGTATGCGTCAAAAAGGGCTATCGATGAGTTGATTTCACTCACGAGCGAGGCCTTGCGTCGTTTCTCTTTTCGTCAGGTCAGGGCGTGTTGTTTCTTCCCTCCGCAGGAAAGCGATGCGTCGATCCGGTCAGCACTCTCGGGTCCGGGCAGGCCTTTCATTGTTTTTACATGCCCAGCATTGTTTGCGTCAAAAATCCAGCAGGACGATGGTCCGAAAACCACATGGCACGGATTGCCATCTCCCAGCCTCCGTCAGCGATGCTGTGCATCGTTTCTCCTGCTCTGTGCGTCAATTCTTTGGTTGCGTTTCTGGCAAGCGTAGATTTTCAGCCGCAGAGCCGGCGGCGCGTCGTTTCTTCAGCCGCAGATCGGAGTCACATCGCTATTTTCCCCGCACGGCGCTCTGTGCGTGTATTTCCTCCTCTTAGGCTGCCAGCTTCTCCTTTCAGGGTCCCAGGAACAGGATGGGCACCACAGGGCAGAGTAGGAGTCTCTCCAGGGACTCCAGGTGCTGGCAGAGAGAAGTCTTCATAAGATGGAAGGCACACAAAGTCCAGTTTTTGCCCTCTTACTATGGCAGAAGCAGCAACTGCAGGATAGCTCCACAAATCACAGTCACAGGGAGGGCAGCTCTTCTTCCTCAGCTCTTCAGCTCTTCTCCAGGCAGAGCTTTATCTTGGTTTCCAGAAGTGTTCTAAAGTCTGTAGTTTTGGGTGCCCTTCTTATACCCAATTTCTCCTTTGAAGTAGGCCTACTTCAAAGCAAAGTCTTTCTTGAATGTGAAATCCTGCCTTGCCCAGACCAAGCCCCAGATACTCACCAGGGGGTTGGAGACTGCATTGTGTGAGTACAGGCACAGCCCTTTCATGTGTGAGTGACCACTCCTCCCTTTCATCCTAGCACAGATGGCTCATCAGGAACTGCAGACTACACCCCAGCTCCCTTTGTGTCACTGTCTAGTGTGAGGTGCAACCAGCCCAACTGTTAAACTGACCCAGACAGGGAATCCACAAACAGACAGAGTCACAGAAATGGTATAAGCAAGAAAAGGCCCACTTTCTAAAAGTGGCATTTTCAAACACACAATCTTAAAATCAACTTGACTAAAAGATGTATTTTTAAATTGTGAGCTCAGAGACCCCCAAACTCCACATGTCTATCTGCTGCCAAAGGGAATCTACACTTTAATCAGATTTAAAGGTAGCCCCCATGTTAACCTATGAGAAGGACAGACCTTGCAACAGTGAAAAACGAATTTAGCAATATTTCACTGTCAGGACATACAAAACACATTACTATATGTCCTACCTTAACCATACACTGCACCCTGCCCTTGGGGCTGCCTAGGGCCTACCTTAGGGGTGCAGTACATGTAAGAACAGGAAAGGTTTAGGCCTGGCAAGTGGGTACACTTGCCAAGTCGAATTTAAAGATAAAATTGTACACACAGACACTGCAATGGCAGGTCTGAGACATGATTACAGAGCTACTTATGTGGGTGGCACAACCAGTGCTGCAGGCCCACTAGTTGCATTTGATTTACAGGCCCTGGGCATCTCTAGTGCACTGTATTAGGGACTTACTAATAAATCAAATATGCCAATCATGGATAAGCCAATTACATACATATTTTGTACAGGAACACTTGCACTTTAGCACTGGTTAGCAGTGGTAAAGTGCCCAGAGTAACAGAAAGAGTAAAATCAGAGTCCAGCACACATCAACAACCTAGGGAACAGAGGCAAAAAGTTAAGGGAGACCACGCCAAGGATGAAAAGTCTAATAAACACTAACAACGTTCTCACTGTTTTCAAAAGGATTTAAGACTATTTTCCTTTTTAAATTCATAATTTGACTTACGTATGTTGGATTTTTGTCGTTTTGGTCTTGTTTTTTTAGATAAATATTACCTATTTCTCTAAACCTGTCTTGTGTCATTTGTAGTGTTTTACTGATTTCATACTTTACGCATTGCTTGTGAAGTTAAGCCTGCCTGCTTGTGCCAAGCTACCAAGGGGGTGAGCGGGGGTTCACTGAGGGTGATTCTCTTTTACCCTGACTAGAGTAAGGGTCCTTACTTGGACAGGGGGTAACCTGACTGCCAACCAAAGACCCCATTTCTAACATTAAGATATCACAGTGTAATTATCACAAACAATTAAACATTCTTATAATAAGGAAATCGTGTAATAATCAAGTACTGAATCACATACACACATTTCCTGACAGAAAGTGGACTGGACAGGTCTGTTGGACCTAGTCAGTTTTCCAAACGTAATCTGGTTGCATACAGAAAAGGGCTCCATTTCCATTCCTATGTGTTATTCTAAGTTCATCAAGACAACTTGCCATGGCAAAAACAATACCTGAAGGATGATTGATCCATGTCATACGATTTTTTTTTATATGAAAGTATACATGCAAACTCATGCCTAACTATATAAGGCTGTGCAATACCTTGTAGGCAAGCAAGCCCATCATAGTTGTAAATGTGACAAATGTATGTGTGAGTGTCAAACTTACTATCACTAGTCCAACCTGTATATAGCTAAATGCCCGTAAGAGTCTCTTCTCTAAAGTTGGATACATTAGAGACAGATAGTGCCCAATTCACATGTAGCTGATGAAAAATAGTCCATCTTGATTATTATACCAATGTTCAGTGTAAACAAAGTGATCCTTATGTTGATGTGTTGTATTCCTTACATGCTCTACAATATATAAAATTAACCAAAATGTTAAAACAAACATGTGTAAAGCCATATTCAACAATACCTAAGACTATCAGTATTAAATGAAATGTTTTTGATGATGCCTGCATACAAGTGACACCTAGGTAGTTATGTAAAAGTAACAGAGATTACAAGACTTCACTTGCAATATTTTCTCTTTCCAGGTGACCAGGGATATGGTTTGCAGCCATGGCTGATGACCCCATGCACAAATCCCCAGATGGTTTGGCAGAAGAACTTCACCGCAGCTCTGTCCAAAGCTCACAATGTGGTAGAGCATATGTTTGGGGTACTAAAGTCCTACTTCTGGTGCCTGGAAAAATCAGGGTGCAGGCTACTTTATTCACCTACCATGGCCTGCTCAAAGTTAGATAGTATCTGCCTATGGACAAACGTCCCATGGGACAATGATGGGGCAATCCCCCCGACCTGGAAGGGGAAGAAGACTCTGAGGGATAGATTGTCCACTTATGGGCAGTCATTGTCAATTTAGAAAAATAACTATCACTTATTCATTAGTTGTTAGCCCAAAACATAAATCTTTAATAACAACACATATGATCCTCTTGTTTGTGTCATTTAGATCATTTTGAAAATGTTTAGCTAATCACTGTGACAGTAATCCAAAATATATGTGAAGACATGTCTAACAAACGTGACATACCAGGTTATCTTGTACAACCAACATCTGTAAGTGATGAAGTCAGTATGTGTCATATCAGATACCCAAGACTCAAATATGGTTTAGAAATCCCAGCTTTATAATCCAAATATAGAACATCACCCTCAATGCATGGATCATATGAATTATAATCCCATTACTTTTTTGGTTCAGCTTTCAATGCTTCTACATACACATACTACTTACATCATTAAACTCAACAATGGAAACTGACTGTGTAATGTCTGAAACATTTTCATAGGGTGACAAGTGCAAAAAAAAAGTCCCCATATAAACCCAAGGAATATCAAGTCTCACACAGCTTGAGTTATGCACTATCAGCTGTGTATTGCAGTGGCAGTCACAAAGATGCAACATGCAAAGCACTATCACCGAATGAGTAATGTAGATGTTTGTGCATCCAACTGTGCATATCCATGCTGGAGGTTAACATGTAATGATTACCACACTAAGGTATGAAGGTAATATATAGTGAAAAATCTACACTAGTGTATGAGCACTCACAACATCTACTTTAAAGGGACAAAGGACCACTACAGCTGCACCATGCAAATACATAATTCATTAGTGAATTACAAAGACATCAAACTCAGTGGTGTGAAAAGTTAGACACACAGGATTTTGTGCATACCAAATGACTCTTTACCAATGTACAGTGGTGATCACACTGAACTAAAAAAGTTGTTACACAAGCATTGATATGGCACGTGATCAGAGTGATTACAAAGCATGGGAACTCAGAAGAACAAACTCAAAACATCTCAGTGTCTGGTCTGCCACCAAGTGACATATATAGAACCTACATATTCCACCAAACAGGTACATCATCAGCAGTATGACCACTTATCACAAACAGCTCGGAATCATGTTGAGTGCAAAAGAGGCAGATGTGAAATAGATGAAGCTATTTAAGTCAATTATGGCAGTCTTCACACAGCTTAATCCGATTATATTGCTCACAGAAGAACACATGCATCTATATTGTGTTATGCCATATTATTTGGTTTAACTATACATGAAGACACATTAATGCTCCACAATTCATGATGTTCAGTTGCATGATTTTATACCTAGACAATACACATAACCCAAATGTGACCACCACATTGAAACACTGGTATTTATGAATGCTGTGAGGTCCACTTGTGCTACAGAAGGTGAAGAAGGGTGATGTCTATTGCATCCTCCCCAGCAGGGGTACCTGCCAATAACTATACCACACACATAGCTTGGTATTACACTTTTTCATTAGTCTAGGTGTTATGGTGAACTCAACATTCTAAAACTGCCTTCATTTCTTTACACTTAAACACTTACATCACAATTCTACGGAGTACATCAGGAGCCAAGAAGGTTCCATTGTTGCTAACTCACATGACGCTACAATGTCACCCTTACAGTGATCAAGAACCATACTCCCATGTGCTGCTGTACATATCTTAGACCCTGAGCCACAAAGTCCTTCCAAAGTGGTAACTGTGTGTGGATTGTGAGATATTACACATGCACACATAGTCAGAATAGCATGAGTCACACCAGAACCCTTGTAAACAATGAAATGATCAGCTACATGAATAACTGTGAATGATACCTACACAACCTCGCAAAGCATGTAAACACTTTTACCCAGATCCATTAAGTGTTATATTTTATGTATGTAGCAAACATATTGATCTTTGAGAGCATTGCTGTGTAAGCACACATGTCCATGTGCAATATGTATCGATGCACATATGGTCCAGCTTTCATACATTGCTGCTAAACCATATAGCAGAAAAGCATCTACGCATAATATTGTTTCCTTAAATGTGATGGTAAATCGGACACCATGAACATATGAGTTGTTTGGTCCTTTAGTTGCTGTGGTTGGGACAATGTGTGGGCCTTTGCGTAGCTGCATAAGTGCTA
This sequence comes from Pleurodeles waltl, assembly GCF_031143425.1. Taxonomy (NCBI): domain Eukaryota; kingdom Metazoa; phylum Chordata; class Amphibia; order Caudata; family Salamandridae; genus Pleurodeles; species Pleurodeles waltl. The sequence goes on from NC_090438.1 coordinate 719,164,633, forward strand.
CTGCGTGCCTATATGTGTAGCGCTAGTCTACTAACAAGTAAACATATGTGTTGCGTGGGTATTTGCTATGTTAAATATAGGTCATTGACTAGGTAACATATGTACAGGGTGGGTTTTTGCTGGATTCTATATAGGCAAGACAAATAAACGTCTGCCTCATGTGGGTTTTTGCTGCACTCTAAATAGGCCATTGACTAGATAACATATGGACTCTGTGGGTATTTGTGGCGCAATATTTCGGCAATTGTGTGCACCTTTGCGAAGATCAATATAGGCCATTGTGTGGCTATTTGCTGCACTTTGGATAGGCTATTGAATAGGAAATATATGCATTGTGTTCCTAGTTCATCACACAAAGGACATATGTGTAGCAGTGCATCAGAAAAATCAGCGCAAATTATGTCAACCTGCCTGTCACATCCAGGAAATTCTGCAATGGGGGTGGCTGCATACCAGTAACTGTAGACTTTACTTTCACTTTCTGCTAGTGTCTGTTGGTTGGTGCTGGTGATTTCAGCAGTGTTGTGCCTGTTTTAAGGAGTGTTTGGCTCTTTCTGGTGTAGTCTGTGTCTGGTATGTCCTTGTTATTAATATATATTGTAGCATGAACAGAATGACTTGCCTGAATTATGCCCATGCGAAACATTCTGCAAAATCTCACTGAGTTTTTATGTAACTCTACGGAATTCCAAGAGTGAAACTCTGTGAGTTCCGCCCACCTTTACAAGTTTTGTGAAACACGATATACATATGAAACGTGCACTAATATGGAGTCCAATTGACTCCCAGAAGAACCCTGCAGAAACAGGCTCTCAGGAGCTTGCTCAGTAGCAAGGCAGGTCATAGCCCACTCCTGAACCCTCAAATAGATAGCAGCTGGCACGCACTGGGCAAAACAGGTACAGACATGAAGCATCCTTCAGGTTCTACTTGTTGCTGGTCTGATGTTTGCACTGAATGGACAGAAGGATGGCCGGGATAGAAAAAGAGCAGCTCAGCATTCTCAAACTTTTGCATACATGCAAGGAGGCATTAGAATGGATGCCACCCAATTCTGACTCTCTCTCTCTCTAGACATCTCTTTCCCTATTTTTTATCACTTGAAATTGATTTTTTAGTAGGTATAGGTATAGTTAGTGTTTACATGTAGACATGGTTTGGGTTATTTTTTAGATAAGTAAGCAGTTTTTATGTTGTAGATTTAAAGTATTTGTTAGACTTTTCATCCTTGCTTGGCATATTTGATTCATTAGTAAGTCCATATTAAAGTGCACTAGAGGTGCCAGGGCCTGAAAATCAAATGCTACTACTGGGCCTGTAGCACTGGTTGTGCCACCCACATGAGTAGCTCCGTAATCATGTCTCAGGCCTGCCAGTGCAGTGTCTGTGTGTATAGTTTTAACTGTAAATTCGACTTGGCAAGTGTACACACTTGCCAGGCCTAAACCTTCCCTTTTCTTTAAAGGGCTACTAATGTGGGTGGCACAACCAGTGCTGCAGGCCAAATAGTAGTATTTGATTTACAGGCCCTGGGCACCTCTAGTACTGTATTAGGAAATTACCAGTAAATCAAATATGCCAATCATGGAAATTCAATTGCACATACATTTTACATAGGAACACCTGCACTTTAGCACTGGATAGCAGTGGTAAAGTGCCCAGAGTAACAAACACAGCACACATCAACAACCTGGGAAACAGAGGCAAAAAGATAGGGGAGTGCACTGCAAGGATGCCACAATATGACTTAGGTTTGTTCCTACTGTGTGACTTCCTTTAAGGCCTATTTAATAATTGTGTGGCAATTACATTGATTAAGTGAGATGCATAAAATGTAGGCAATGTGCAGCATGAATGTAATCACCAACTAACTGAATGAGGAATTACAATGTGCTTTATTATGTATGTTGACTTTGAATGTTTTAATGGTTGGTAAATGCCTATCATTTGCTCCTTTAGTATGACATATGTACACAGAGTACATATTTGTCATACTATTTGATCCTACACTTTCAGTGCATGACAGCCATTGATATTTAATGTTATTTTCCCATTCATGGTCCTAGGAGATTGGTCAGCCTACAGATATACTGCCATGTGTGAAACATGTAATTAGGGTAACACAATTTGGGCAACAACATTTTGAAAACTGTCAGTACTGTCAATGGCAGTGCATGACAACCATTGATCTTTAATGTTCTTTTCCCATTTATGGTCTTAGGAAATTGGTCAGCCTACAGATATGCTGCCATGTGTGAAACGTATGATTAGGGTACCACAATTTGGGCAACAACTTTTTGAAATCAAGAGAATTACCAAACATTTGCAACTTGACACACCATTGTGCACATACACATATCAAACATTTTTTAGGTTGTTTTTCTTTTCCTTGCTTAAAAATATTGTGGCCCATATGATTTGTCATTTGCTGAAATTGAACAAATTGAGATTCTTACCACTAAAACAGTATGACCTGACACAATAGCACTGTGTATTTTTTCCTACTTCCATTGCAGAATCAATAAGAGAATCACACAATGGGCCATAAGTGGCTACATGTTTGAGTGGAATACTACCACTAGGTGCATATCACACACAATCCATACACAAACACAGAGAGGGGTATTCTGGCATTCTTTACAATTTACTCAAAATTTGGATAATTCTGCTTTACTTACCAATTATTAGGGAATTACCATATCTGCCATTCTCAAACCACTCATTGATTGTTGGTTCTGTGGCAGAAAAGGTAGGCATTTTGGGCACTCCCATGGTATTTTCCTGGGGTATTTATGAACATTCCTTGCCGTCCATTATTGCCTGGGCATTTATGGAGTAATTATATTTGCAGTTCCTGTAAAGGTGTGCAGTGACTGCATGGGACACAAATTGCACATTTGTGCAATCAATGGCACCAAGCACATGGGTAATCCTGCAATATTGTAGAACCCTTGTTTGGTAGCCAATTGCTTTTGGTTAGTTTTTGGGAATAGAAGGTACTGTGAGCACAGTTTTAGTATGGCATCCAACACAGATGGCAGAAAAGCAGAAAATGTACCCTTTGAAATGCCAGCCAACCGTGCTAGTTTGGAAGGATCCAAAGGTCAACATGTGCAGCAAAGACATCAATGTGATGTGTCTTGGAATGGCATGGGTCCTTAAAGTTGCTGGCTGGAGACTTGGCAGGATCTTCTCCACAATTCTAAAATGGACAGTTTCTTTAGGCTGTAAAATGAATGATCCCCTCCTCCCTGAGGTCAATGAGGGATATGCATGGACAGAAAACACGTTCCTTCTCCCTTCGCTGCCTACAAGGCTGTCTCTAGCTTGCCAAAGTGTTCTGTGATCTTGGGGATTTTATACTATAGCCACTGTGTCATTTTCTATCCCTAAGTTGCTGATGCACAGCAATTCTGACACATTTATTCTTTTGGTGGTGCAATGCCTTGAAGCATCACGCAGTGATAGGATGTTAAATACCACTGTAGTATGGTTGCGCTGGATTGTGCACGGCTACACCTACATTGCATATAGTAATTTCTGCGTGACGTAGCAGCATTCAGCTCAGCTCTTGCATGATGCAATTTACAAAAACTGTCCCATTTGTACTGTTGCGTCATTTCATAAATATTACTTGGTGCTTGTGTCACCCTTACATCACACTACATGGCGCAAGGTCAGAGGAAGCCCTTAATAAACATGCCCCATCTAATGTTAACAATTCTGAAAATAAGATGCCTTCTCAGGGAGTGGGCTGAGTGTGCAAAGCAATAACAGTTTTTTTTCTAAAATATCAAGTATTTCATTTTTGTGATTTCATTAATATTCCTACCTTGTTTAATAAATAAAACTTAAAGCAGAATAAAGTTTGTTTCACATCCCATGATTGGGTCACAGTACCCTCTTCCGCCACTGAATATATTTAAAAAATATAATTTATAGATTTATCTTAGTAATTTTCCAAGGCCTAACTTTATCCTTTGAGATGAGAGAAAATCTAAACTTGTTCTGTCTAGAAAGACCTTTAAATATGTAATTTTGTTTTGGAAGAATTGATTATTGTGTCTGTGAAAGGCTTAGTATGAAGCTCAGCGTTGCTATGTAAATGTATTAAAATATTGGTAAATTCGCAGAAATTTGAGCTTGAGAAGCTAATTTGAGGAATATTTGAACTGTAGATGATAGTCCTGCTACTATATGGTGTACAGTATCATAATCCTAAATTGTTTGAACAATATTTATTATTATTTGTAAGTTTACTCCAACCGCTCAACTAATCAGAAGTGTTCGTATTAAAGACACCTGTTCTATTTAGAGCTGATGGTCTGACATCCTTTTTTCTGTTAGCTGCTTACACAGAAAACCTAGAGATCACAGATACAAAATAAACATATACCCTGGGACGAAACACTTAGGGTGTAGGGATCATTGTTTGTTATTTTCTTCAAACCCCAACATTTGTGCATTAAAATTTAGTTAATGAATAAAAAAACAGGTTGTTGAATGGCTGCCTCACATATAGTGGATGACTATCAAACTGCTGTACTGATGGCTCCTCTGAAGGCAAAGGGATGCCTGCCGGGACAGTGGGGATTTTGAAATTTTGGTGCAATTAGTCCAGCCAGGTGGTGAAGGGGATGACCTCTAGCACACTGACAGATGTCAGTTTCTGTGCCAAACCATAAGTCAGATCCTAAACTGAAAAACAGTATATTATGATGATTTAAAAAATGTTGATAAGAACAATCAAGCACAATGGCCCTCATTACAACATTGGTGGTAAAAGCCGCTTACCGCCGTGCAGAAGACCGCCAACACTCCGCCGTGGCCGCAGAATTCTGCCACAGCTATTTTGACCCACAGCACCGAATCCGCCAAAATTCAGACACCCACACAAGTCCGCCACACCAGAGGTCAGTGATAAACTGGCGATAACAAATCCTCCACCGTCACGCCAACAGAAATACGCTCACACTATCACGACACACGTATCCACGTGGCGGTCTTTCAACCACGGTATTCCATTGGCGGTACACACCGCTGCCCTCAAAATACACACACTCTTACAAAACACAGCCACATTGGACAATTCCAAATACACACACCTGATACACATACACACACCACTCCCACACACCCAATACAATATAAAATACACACCCACATCACCCACAAACCCCTACGACCACAATTACCGAGAGAAGGCCAGAGAGAGACACTACAAACTAATACCAAGCATCCACAGGCACACAATCCCATCACCCACAAAACTTCCACGCACCTGACACAACACACCACTAAATATCACCCCAGTTATCACTATACACACCACCCCACACATCACCCACACCACCCCATGGCACAGCAAAGACACCCCAGGTTCTCTGAGGAGGAGCTCAGGGTCATGGTGGAGGAAATCGTCCGGGTAGAGCCACAGCTATTCGGATCACAGGTGCAGCACACCTTCCTAGCTAGGAAGATGGAGCTATGGCGAAGAATAGTGGACAGGGTTAACGCAGTGGGACAGCACCCAAGAAATCGGGATGACATCAGGAAGAGGTGGAACGACCTACGGGGGAAGGTGCGTTCCATGGTCTCAAGACGCCACCTTGAGGTTCAGCGGACTGGCAGTGGACCCCCACCTCCTCCCCCGCAACTAACAACATGGGAGGAGCAAATCTTGGTGATTCTGCATCTGAGGGCCTCGCAGGAGTAGATGGAGGAATGGACTCTGGTAAGTCAAATCTTAACTATTACATCCACCACCCTACCTGCATGCCATCACATACCCCCACCCTCACCCTCACCCCATCACTCCTACTCCTCACAAATGTCCCAACATCACAAACCATGCATCCCTACACCAAGCCTTGCATGCAACAACAAAGCATGGCCACCCATCACCAAAGCATGGCCACTGCACGTACCCATACACCCCCCTAAACCACCATCACACAAGGTCCCACATAGGAATACAAGCACTAGGTCACCCACCTATTGCACACCATGGCACACTCAGATGTAATAAACATCCTTTTATACCCCTGCAGGACCCCTACCCAACGTCACCGGACAGGAGGGTCCACACATGTCCACACCAGCAACAGAAGAGGCCCACAGTGATGACAGCAGCTCTATCCAACTGTATCTAGATGACCAGCCCGGCCCATCGGGGACCTCAGGACAGTCGGTTCCCCTCACACAGTCACAGGCCACTACAGACCTTCCCCCCTCTGGAAACACCAGCACAGCACCCACCCAGCGGGCCCATACCTCTGTCCCCAGGACACGTCAATCAGCAGTGTGTCCACCACTACAGGGAACCCAGGCAAATCCACCATCCCAGCAACAACAGGGACCTGGGGGCAGTGGTAGTGGGCACACAGTCAAGGGGACGGAGGCCCAGGAACACAGGGGAACTGGGAGGGTTGCTGTGTGATAGGGGGAGGACAGGCCAAGGGAACCCACTCTCCACGAGGCCCTCTCCTCCATCATGGGAGCCTACCACCACTCCCAGGAGACGATGGCAACGGTACTGGCCAAGTTTCAGGAGACCCAGAGCCTGCAGGAGGAACAGTATTTGGGCTTCAGGGAGGAACTCAGATCCATCTATTCCACTCTGGGCACCATCGTAGGGGTGCTGATGGAAGTCCTCAACATCAGGAGGGACTCTGTGGCACAACAAGTGGCCCCTGACACTAGCATGGACGATGAACTGCCCACCACCTCCGCCGGCGCTAGTGGACAGGAGGCACCGCCACAGGACCACCACACAAGCACCCCAACCCCTGCAAAGGGAGAACCACCCTGCAAACGGTCCTTGAGATCCAGGACAAAGACAGAGAACGATGCAAAGACCCCCGCCAAGAAATGAGACCACCCTGAATGTCATCTTTCTGTCCTACTATGTCACCCTGTCCATCCTCAAACTGCCCCAGCTCCACTTCCTATGCCCATTTGGGCAATGCACCTGTGAGACAAATAGACTGGACTCTGCCATGGACATTCCTCCACCATCACCCCTCACCATTTTACAACCCCCTCCAATACTGAGCACTTAAATAAACACCCTTGAAGCACAAAACAATCTGGAGTCAGTCTGTGGTTTCGAAATAGTGTATTAGCAATTACAGTGACAAAATGCTCTTTCAATTGTAATGTCAACATACCTATGTCACAGCTCTGGTCCATGAGGAAACAAAGCAGATGTCACACTGTGGGACCCACATCTGTGAAATCGTAAGGGAAAGTGACAACTCAGTGACCATACACTGGGTGAAAACAACAGACAGTACAGAGGTAGTAGTGTTAAAGTACATGTAGTAGGCAGGTGTGTATTCTTACATGTGTCTCAGTGGAAATATAGGAGGATCACCAAGTTCCTGTTGTCCATGTCCTCTTCTTCTGCTTCCTCTTCCTTCACTGTCCACAGGCTCCACAGCTGCAACAACACCGCCATCTGGACCATCCTCCTGCAGAAAAGGCACCTGTTGTCGCAAAGCTAAGTTGTGAAGCATACAGCAGGCCACGATGATCTGGCACACCTTCTTTGGTGAGTAGAATAGGGATCCAGCTGTCATATGGAGGCACCTGAACCTGGCCTTCAGGAGGCCGAAGGTCTGCTCTATAATCTGCCGAGTTCGTCCATGGGCCTCATTGTAGCGTTCCTCTGCCCTTGTCCTGGGATTCCTCACTGGGGTAAGTAGCTATGACAGGTTGGGGTAACCAGAGTCACCTGCAAATGGCGAGGGACAACTGTTAGACACACACTAACCTGTAGGGATATCCCCAGACAACCATTCCCACTGACTTGCTTCCAGGTGCTCACCTAATAGCCACACACGGTGCCTCTGGAGCTGACCCATCACATAAGGGATGCTGCTATTCCGCAGAATGTAAGTGTCATGCACTGAGCCAGGGAATTTGGCATTCACATGGGAGATGTACTGGTCTGCCAAACACACCATCTGCACATTCATGGAATGAAAACTCTTCCGGTTTCTGTACACCTGTTCACTCCTGCGGGGGGGGGGTACCAAAGCCATATGGGTCCCATCAATGGCACCTATGATGTTAGGGATATGTCCCAGGGCAAAGAAATCAGCTTTCACTGTAGGCAAATCCTCCACCTGAGGGAAAACTATGTAGCTCCGCATGTGTTTCAGCAGGGCAGACAACACTCTGGACAACACGTTGGAAAACATACGCTGGGACATCCCTGATGCTATGGCCACTGTTGTTTGAAATGACCCACTTGCAAGGAAATGGAGTACTGACAGCACCTGCACTTGAGGGGGGATTCCTGTGGGATGGCGGATAGCTGACATCAGGTCTGGCTCCAGCTGGGCACACAGTTCCTGGATTGTGGCACGGTCAGCCTGTAGGTGATGATCACATGTCTTTCCTCCATAGTCGACAAGTCCACCAGCGGTCTGTACACCGGAGGAAGCCGCCATCTCCTCACATGGCCCAGCGGACGGTGCCTATGAAGGACAACAGCGAGCACAGAGTCAACCAACTCAGAGGTACGTACCCACAGCTTACACAGAACACGAATCATAATCTGAAAAGTGGCCTGCATGTGTGTTGAGGCTAGGCCTAGGTATATGTGACACAGTTAAAAATTAAGCCATGTGGGCGCCTGAAATGGCGGCTGCCTGACCTGTAAAGTGGGACAATGGGATGTGAGGTAACTACGCCTTGCGTTGTAGACCGTCGCGGTAGGCGGTGGAAGACTGTGGCACAATTCTGCATTGGGTAACATTGGACCCTATGGCTCTGAGGAGCCAATGACGATGTACGCCGGCGGTGACGGTACGCACCGCCACGGTCTTGACCACCATTTTCTATCTGTTCAATCACTCGATACCTGATCTTCGACAGGAGAGGACCTACACTGCAAGTGCTGCTGTGACCTCGGTCTGGAAGAGACAATGGCTCGAGTGTCTGGGGAAAGGGCCCCTGCCTTCACAACGGAGTAGTTGGAGAAACTCGTGAATAGAGTCCTCCCCCAGTACGCACTACTCTACGGTCCTCCAGACAAACAGGTAAGTACACTGAGAGCATGCTGTATGGGCTATGCCTGTGTGGAGTGGGGTGGATGAAAGATGGGGGGGGGGATTGAGGCGTGCATGAAACGACGATGAGTGCATGTGCCACATGGCAAGGGTAGGGAAGGGGGCAAATGACTGTGACGGTGCATTTGGTAATAACATTTCTTTTCCCCCTGTACAATTAATGTAGGTCAGTGCCCACCAGAAAAACTATATTTGGTGTGCCATAGCCAAGGACGTCCGGACCCTGGGGGTCTACCACAGACAGAGCACCTACTGCCGTAAGAGATGGGAGGACATTCGCCGCTGGAGCAAGAAGACGGCGGAGGCCCAGCTGGGGATGGCCTCCCAACGTGGGAGGGGTGCCCATCGCACCATGACCTTCCTAATGTTCAGGATCCAGGCGGTGGCGTACCCGGAGTTAGATGGGTGCTTGGGAGCATCACAGCAGCCACAAGGGGGTGAGTACACTCTCATCCTGCTGATTGTGCACGCAGTGGAGGTGTCTGGGTGGGGTAGGTGGGCTGTGGGTTTCCCTAGGCCAGGGCGAGTTTAGTAGGCAAGGTCCCTCCGTAAGGCAGCCCATGTGGCACCCCACCCCACCTGAGTACAGTGCCAAGTACACCTAGTCATGCTCCTGTGTCATCCATGTGTGCAGATGTCGTCCATAGCCTTGTAGGCCATGTCCCAGGGAGTGAACAGTGGAGCCCAAGTGTGTGGATTAGTGCAGGGGGCTTCTGTGTCTGTCGTGTCCGCCAACTGTAGTGGTAATGCATGCACTCAACATGTTTTTCTTCTGTTGTCCCCCCCTTTTTGTGGTCTCCCTGTTCTTGTGTGCATTAGCATCATCAGGCAGAGGAGCAGTGGCACCAGAGCAGGAGGGAGCTGCATCCCACCTGACCCTGCAGGGCGAGACAATGGACTCGGAGTTCACCAGTGGGACGGAGGGTGAGGGGAGCTCCACGGCGGGGATAGGAGCTGACACCAGTGACACAGACTTGTCCTCTGATGGGAGCTCCCTTGTGGTGGCGGCAACATCTGTGCCCCCGCATCTACAGGTACAGCCGCCACCCCCCCTACCAGCACCGCCCTCCCAGCAGCCCCTCAGCCTTTGCCCTGTGCCCGCTCACCCAGGAGGGTGGGCATCACCTTCGCCCCAGGCACCTCAGGCCCTGCCCCAGTCACCCCTGCTGCCCTCAGTGAGGAGGCCATTGACCTCCTCAGGTCCCTAACTGTTGGGCAGTTGCAACAAACAAATGCATTCCTGGAGGTCATTCATTCTGGTCAGGCGGCCCTTCAGCAAGCTTTTCAGACTCTGGCCTCAGCACTGATGGCAGCCATTGTCCCTGTGTCTAGCCTCCCCCCTCCAACTTCCTCCACCCACACCCAATCCCCGTTACCTCAGCCTATCTCAAGCACACCTTCAGACCAGCATGCACACACCTCAACACACAAGGGAAGCTCAGGCAAACATAAGCACTACACATCCCACAGGCACTCACGCAAGCATCACACACATGCAGACACACCAACATCCACTACCTCCACTGTGTCCCCCTCCTCCTCCTCGTCTCCCTCCTCCCTCCCAGTCTCGTCTACACTCACACCTGCATGCACTACAGCTACAGCCACTACTGCCATCACCAGCACACACACCACCACACCCTGCTCACGTGCAGTCACCACCCCCGCTACCATTCACACGTCCCCTGTATCCTCTCCAAGTGTGTCTGTGACGCCACCTCCCAAGATACACAAACGCAGGCACACACCCACCCAACAGCCATCCACCTCACGACAGCCTCCAGCGCATGCACCTTCACCCAAAGTCACCAAACGAACACCTCCTACAACTACAACCTCTTCCTCCACTCCCAAACCCCTTCCAGCTACCCATCCCAGTGTCTCAAAAAAAGTTTTCCTGTCCAACCTTGACCTCTTTCCCACACCTCCCCCACCTCGTCCGTCTCCTAGGGCCCGACTCTCCAGGTCCCAACCTAGCACCTCATCCACAACATCTCCGGGACCAGTGGTGCCTGTAGTCACTGGAATCTGGAGTGCACCGGCCACCACTGCAGCCAGTGTGGCACGGAGCCACAGCACGGACAGTCCCCCACCTGTGAAGCATCAAAAGTTGGCCAGTGCCCTTCGGGAGAGGGGGAAGACACCAGCCACCAAAGCCGCTCCCAGGGGTCCAGGAGGGAGTGTGGAGTCAGCAGCGACACCTTCCAAGGTGGGGAAGGGCCACAAGAAAGTCAGCAGGTCTGAGAAGAGCAGCACAGCGGAGAAGACCGCCATCATCCCCGCTGCCCAGGAGGCCACCGCCATCATCCCCGCTGCCCAGGAGGCCACCGCCATCATCCCCATTGCCCGGGAGGCCACCGCCATCATCCCCACTGCCCAGGAGGCCACCGCCAGCACCTGTCCTGCTGCCTAAGAGGCCACCGCCAGCACCTGCCCTGTTGCCCAAGAGGCCACCGCCAGCGCCTGCCCTGCTGCCCAGGAGGCCACCGCCATCATCCCCGCTGCCCAGGAGGCCACCGCCAGCATCTGTCCTGCTGCCCAAGAGGCCACCGCCAGCACCTGCCCTGCTGCCCAAGTGGCCACCGCCAGCACCTGCCCTGCTGCCCAAGAGGCCACTGCCAGCACCTGCTCTGCTGCCCAAGAGGCCACCGCCAGCACCTGCCCTGTTGGGCCAGAGAGGACCGCCAGCACCAGCCCCACTGGGCCAGAGAGGACCGCCAGCACCAGCACAGCTGGGACTGCCAGCACTAGCCCCGCTGGGCCAGAGAGGACCGCCAGAACCAGCCCCGCTGACCCAGACACGACCGCCAGCACCAGCACCGCTGGGTCATGAAGGACCGCCAGCAGCTGAGTCACTGCAAAGGACCCCACCGCCACAAGCACCGCTGAACAGGGCACCGCCGCCACAAGCACCGCTGAACAGGGCACCGCCACCACAAGCACCGCTGAACAGGGCACCGCCGCCACAAGCACCACTGAACAGGATACCACTGCCACAAGCACCGCTGGCCCATGAGCGCCCAGGGCACTGACGCTACTGAGTCCATCACAAGCAGGATGAAGCACTCTGGCCACCAAGCCCCCTCCAGCACCAGTGGAGATTTACATCCACTAACTCAGTCCTTGGCAGGATGAAGCACTCTTCGCACTCCCCAGGATGGAACAGTGGGCAAACCACCCACTGTAGAGACTTGAGAGACTGTGGCTTTGCACTCCCCAGGATGGAACAGTGGGCAAATCACCCACTGTAGAGACTTGAGAGACTGTGGCTTTGCACTCCCCAGGATGGAACAGTGGGCAAACCACCCACTGTAGAGACTTGAGAGAACGTGGCTTTGCAATCCCCAGGATGGAACAGTGGGCATGTGGCCCCCTCGTGGATTTGGCGTTGTGCACTCAACCGGCTGAGGTGCCCCCCCTTTCCCTGCCCCTGATGTGCCTGTTTCATTGCTATCTGATGCCCCTGCAGTGTTCTCTCCGTCATGGTCAGGGATCTTGTGTGGGCCGCTGAACAGGATACCGCTACCCCAAGCACCGCTGTCCCATGAGCGCCCAGGACACTGACGCTACTGAGTCCGTCACGAACAGGATGAAGCACTCTGGCCACCAAGCCCCCTCTAGAACCAGTGGAGATTTACATCCTCTAACTCAGTCCTTGGCAGGATGAAGCACTCTGGGCACCAAGCCCCCTCCAGAACCAGTGGAGACTGTCATCCACTACCTCAGTCCTTGGCAGGATGAAGCACTCTGGGCACTAAGCCCCCTCCAGAACAAGTGGAGACTGTCATCCACTTGAGAGACTGTGGCTTTGCACTCCCCAGGATGGAACAGTGGGCAAACCACCCACTGTAGAGACTTGAGAGACTGTGGCTTTGCACTCTCCAGGATGGAACAGTGGGCAAACCACCCACTGTAGAGACTTGAGAGACGGTGGCTTTGCACTCCCCAGGATGGAACAGTGGGCAAACCACCCACTGTAGAGACTTGAGAGACTGTGGCTTTGCACTCACCAAGATGGAACAGTGGGCAAACCACCCACTGTAGAGACTTGAGAGACTGTGGCTTTGCACTCCCCAGGATGGAACAGTGGGCAAACCACCCACTGTAGAGACCTGAGAGACTGTGGCTTTGCACTCCTCAGGATGGAGCAGTGGGCAAACCACCCACTGTAGAGACCTGAGAGACTGTGGCTTTGCACTCCTCAGGATGGAACAGTGGGCAACCCACCCACTGTAGGGACTTGAGAGACTGTGGCTTTGCACTCCCCAGGATGGAACAGTGGGCAAACCACCCACTGTAGAGACTTGAGAGACGGTGGCTTTGCACTCCCCAGGATGGAACAGTGGGCAAACCACCCACTGTAGAGACTTGAGAGACTGTGGCTTTGCACTCCTCAGGATGGAACAGTGGGCAACCCACCCACTGTAGAGACTTGAGAGACTGTGGTTTTGCACTCCCCAGGATTGAACAGTGGACATGTGGCCCCCTCGTGGATTTGGCGTCATGCACTCAACCGGCTGAGGTGCCCCCCCTTTCCCTCCCCCTGAGGTGCCTGTTTTATTGCTATCTGATGCCCCTGCAGTGTTCTCTCCGTCATGGTCGGGGATCTTGTGTGGGCCTCGCCCATACCGTGTGGGCCCGGTGTTCCACGGACTTCAATGGAGCACTACCTGGACTACTATTCTTGGTGTATATTTTGTTTATAGTGTATATATGTATATTTTTGCGTACTGGATTTTAATATATTACAATGGTTACACTCATTTTCTTTGGTCTTGCATTCTTCCGGGGGGGTGGGGGATGTAACTGTAATGTATCATGCTGTATTAGTGTGTGTGTGTTGTCGTGGGTGAGGGTGGGGAGTGTTGCGTGTTGCGTGTCCCTGTTTTTTCCCTTCCCCCTCCCCTGTGTTGTAGATGCAGTACTCACCGTGGTCTTCGCTGCCGGCGTTCATGCTCCTGGTAGAGGAGCAAGAAGATAAGGGCTGGCAGAATCTGCAGCTCTGGTTCCATGGTGTCTGGATTCCTTGTGGGGTGTGTAGAGGTGAGCGTTTTCCCTTCGAAGTCCTTTTTCCGTCATGTTTTTGTCCACTGTGAATCCGCCCCGGAAAAGGTGGCAGATTGGACTGTTGTGATACTGTGGGCGGTACTTTGTCCTCCGCCTGTCTGTTGGCGGTGACCTCCCCACTGTTTGTTTGTACTGCCGTGGCGGTCGGAGTGTTAAAGTGGATGTATTTGTTGGCGGTTTCCGCCACGGTCGTAATTCAAATTTTTTTACCGCTGGCCTGTTGGCGGTCTTACCGCCGCTTTAACACCGTCCGCCAAGGTTGTAATGACCACCAATGTGCTTATAACATTTTGTGTGGCAATATGCAAACCTCAGGGTCAGCGTGCTTTCAGTTGGGTGGTGATTTTTTAAATGTATTTTAGACAAAAAAGTTTGGGTTGAAATAACAAAACTTGTATTTTAAATATTGGCAATGTTGAACCTGTGGATTAAACAAAAACAACATAGCACATTACTCAAAGAGGCATAATAGAAATGATGTAGCACTATTAATTTAGAATGGGAAAATGAAATATTGCTGAGTATCTGCTACACAGAAGCTAATTGTCAAAAACTATCACAGGTTTTGTGACTGTAGCCAGAAGTACATTTTATAATTGGAAGACATACATTAAACTAGGCAAGACAAATTCTACTAAGCATGAATGTTCTGTTCACCATTTACAGACAAGCAGAAATTTACACATATTAAATGTAACATGATGTTGTTTCTCAATCCCCCTGCCCTACAGCACTTTCGACTGTCTTGCATGAACACAAATAGCCTTGCACATTACATTACAATAAGAGTGTGTACATGATGAGAAGCATATCTTTAGTACTGGAAGGATCCATTTTTATTAAAAAATAATTTGCTTTGACAAATGCAAACTCTTAACAAGGGTATAGTACAGTGCAGCACACATGTGAATCATGACAATATTTTGGAATAACATACATATTTCACACATTCAGCCTTTCCTGATGAAGCATTAATGTTGAGTTGCAAAGTAAATTTGATCTGTTGCAGAAGATAGAGCTTATCAGACAAGAGATGGGTGGTGGGATGCAAGCATGCATGTATCACCCTCTTAATCGAACTTTGATGCAAAGTTAAGAAATATAACACAATGTTGTTGTTGAAGTAGGGTGCTTATCAATGGTAATACATTTAACATTGGTATGTTAATCCATATGTAACATTATGATGTGAGATGGCAAAAATAACAAGACACACATGTGGCTCAAAACATTTCCATATTTTATTCTTACTATGAGAGGTAGCGCCACAATAATATGCCACATTTTTGAAGCCCAAATCTAAAATATTAACTGCCTTATTTATAGTGTGACATAGACGGTAATCTGTGACAATTACAGGTGAATCTCCATCTGCCATATTGCAAAGATTCTAATCCACTTGCATTTCAGCATATAGGACACTTGCCACGTTTGCGGTTGAGTATCCTGTCCACCACACCCCATCTAAGGACTAAAATGATTTCATGGATTTTAATCAATGCAAATGTAAACATACATAAAAGAACCCACAAGACCCATATAATATATCTAAAAGAGTATGATTTTTTTTTAACAGATTTCAAGACAATCATATAGGAAATGTGTTTTTGAGTTAGAAGGTTGAAGGCACTTCTCATGAAATATCCACAAACCCTGTTGTTGTGACCCAAAACTAAACTGTGCTTAACCCTCTGGTAATTTGGCACAAAAGCAGTCAGGCTTAACTTAAAGACAATGTGTTAAGCATTTATGCAGCACAGAAGCAGTAATAATGTGAACATATCACACAAGAAGATCCCACACAGATCTAGAAAAATTAAATGATACTGGAACAGCAAAAATCTAATTACTAGAATCAGAGACATGTAGTTTCCAAGTTTCAGGTAAGTATAATGCCTAGAAACACAAATTGCCATTCACGGTCACCTAGTCATGCTAGACCAGAGGAAAGTCACACATTCAGGCTGATTGCAGTGGAATGTGAGCTGAATTCCGGAACCATCTCAATCCAACTGAAAAAGTTGTGTTCTCAAAGTCAAGCATAAAGAGTCCAGTTCGCGGTGGAGGAGGATGCAAGGAGCAAGGAGAGTGTTGTGGATGGTTGCTGCTATAGCATGAAGAGCATGCCTGGCATCACAGACGATCACCAGTGTAGCGCAAAGATCTGGTCTGGCATTAAGGATAGTAAGTGCTGGAGGTTCGTGTTGACAGTCAACCTGGGTAGTAGTTGCTGTAGCGTGAAGTGCAGATCTCGCTTTGACAGACATCTCTGGCAGTCGCTGTGCGTGAAGAGTAGGGTTCACTGGGGCTTTACGTTAGTATCTCGTGCAGGCAGCAGAGACTCAGCGCAGAAGAGCCTGTTTGCTGTCGCGAAGATTTCAGAACTTCAGGAATTAACCTTTATGAAATTAAATGCAAATTATACCATGAGCGGCTACTCCAGGGAGCGTCCATGTGCTTTGATCAAGGTCACAGCCTGGAGTATGGTCTTATTGTCAATTCCCTACATGAAAAGCCAGGTTTTCAACCTTTTCTTTTAACACTTAAATAGCATCCACAGCATATATCTCCCAGAGGAGCTTATTCCATACCACTGCTCCTAGACTGGAGAACAAACATCCCCCAGCTCTAGAGTAGCAAATTCTGGGGATCCTAGCTTAAAGGCTATTGGAAGACTGCAGATTTATTGAAGGGACATAGAAGCTGACTCTTGTTCTGAGGTATCCCACACCTGTGTGGCAAAGTGCCTTGTGAACCAATACTAATGCTTTGAAAATGATTATTTTCCTTACTGGAGACAGTGGAGGGCATGGTGGTGTGAGACACATGCCTTCTTCAAGGTAGATTCAGGAGAATGTAAGCTGCCACATTCTGGACAACCTGAAGTTTGTTAATCAAGTATTTGGGAAGTTCAAGATAGAGGGTATTTCCATAGTCCAGTCTTAGGTTTTCAGTGCCTGGACAACCATTTTTCTTGCCATAAATGGGAGAAACTACAATAACGTTTTTAGTGAGTGAAGTAGTTCAAAACATGTGGCTACAACCAATTTGATTTGTGGTTGGAAGGACAGACAGCTCTTGGCTGTAATCCTCTGTGGGTCTTCAGGCCACAAAATGTGCCATGTTTCTGGGGGAGTGTTACCAAAATATAGAAGTTGGTTTTGTCTCATTGCACTTTAGTTGATGTAAGGCCAACCAGTGAAATACTACTGTCAGGCAGGCTTTAATAGATACATCTGGGATCTCTTCTCCTTTGCCACACAAGAACAACAACTGAGTATCATCAACAGATGATATCATTTTAGCCCCAGGCATTCTGCTCTCTGGGCAAGTGGAGTGACATACATGTTAAATCAATGCACTGAAGAAACACAAAAAGTCTGGAGTGGTGAACCATTTCAAAGGCCACTGACAGATCTAACATGATCATCACTGCCTTCCCACTGGCATAAAGGGTGCCTCTGATGTACTCTGTCACCTCCAGTACGCTGACTCCCTACTGAAGTTGGGTCTAAAGCTGGACTAACTAGGATGAAGCAGGTTGTTGGTTTCCAGGTATAGGGAGAGCTGTTGATGAACATGATTTTCCAGTACTTTAGATAGGGCTGGTATTAAAGATATACATCTATAGTTAGACAGCTCTCCTGGGACCACTGTTTCTTTAACTGAGGCAAGATTGTAGCCTCTTTCCAGGAGAGGGCTACAGTAGCTGTCAACAACGAAGCATTGAGCACCCTATTGGCCAGAGGGTTGATGGTGAGTGAGGGTAAGGGTCTGATGGAGACCCATATTTAAGGTTGCGTATGACTGTTAAAGCTCTCTCCAGAAGGATTTGTTGAAAGCTACAGAGTTTAGCTTTAGTTGAGGTACTACTACTGGATTACATTATGTTCAGCAAACTCTCTCCTATCTGGAAGCCAGAGGACAGACTGGCTTGAATAGTTCTGAAAATAAATTGCCAGCTGTTTACCACAGTCCATTGAAGGATATTGGTATCTGGTGCAGTCGCCTGGGGAGATAAAGGGGGTCATTACGACCTCGGCGGTCTTGTAAAAAGACCGCTGAGGTTGCGGGAGACAGAATACCGCCATTGCCAGCGGTATTCCTGGCTCCCTATTATGACATTTCTGCTGGGCCAGCGGACGGTAACAGTGTTACCATGCGCTGGCCCAGCAGAAATGTCACATCAACATTGCTGCCGGCTCGTAATAGAGCCGGCGGCAATGCTGATGTGCAGCAGGTGCAGTAGCACCCGTCGCGCATTTCACTGCCCGAAATTCGGGCAGTGAAATGCGCGACGGGGCTATGCCTGGGGGCCCCTGCACTGCCCATGCCAAGTGCATGGGCAGTGCAGGGGCCCCCAGGGGCACCCCAAGTCCCCTTACCGCCAGCCCTTCAATGGCGGTGTTTACCGCCACGGACAGGCTGGCGCTCGGGGACTCATAATCCCCAGGGCAGCGGTGCTTGCACCGCTTCCTTGGGGATTATGACCGCCAGGCGGAAACCTGGCGGGAAAGTGGAGGGGCCAGCGGTATGGCTGTGGCTTTTCCGCCACGGTCATAATTGCTGGCGGAACACCCCCAGCCTGTTGGCGGTCTTGCCGCCAACTTCCTGCCGGCCGCCAGGGTCGTAATGACCCCCAAAGTTTTTAACAACTATAAATATATCCTTTGCTTTGTTTCCTGCTCCCTCATCCTTTCTTCCATATAAGTTTGCTTAGCTATTTTAACTTCAGGATAATATTTTTGAGAGCCGTCTTTAGTATTGTATACTTTCCTCCGTTGTCTTTCCAAGGTTTTACACCATTTCTTTACAGCCTTGAGACTGTCTGTGAACCGTGGGCTAGATGGCTTATTTCTGCAAGGTCTATGTTGGACAACTGGCACTAGTTTATGAGTAGTATTCCAAATTCATTTGTCAAGGAGAATGACATCATCCTATTCTGAGCCTGAGAGAGAGGGGGTACTTTCTTCCAGGGAGCGCATTAACTCTACTTGATCAAAGGCTCTTGCGGCGCATGGGGACCTGACTGTCAGAGGTTGTAATTTTCATGGCTGGCCAAGATAATTTAATCAGACAGTGATCAATCCAAATTTGAGGAATAGGGTCTCTTATTTGCAAAGTGACTTTGGAGAACAGTTGATCAAGCAGATGGTCAGCTTGATGTCTCAGACTGAACAAATGTTGGATAAGTTCTAAAGATGTCATGGTATCCAGAAGTGCCTTCACCTCACTCTCATCCATCTTATCTATGTGTAGATTGAGATCCCCCAAAAATATGAAATGAGCTTCTCTAAGTGCTAGATATGCTAGAGCATTTCCCAGGGATTTACAAAATGGACCTGAAGGGCCAGGGGTTCTATAAATTAGTACCCAACCCAGTGATTGCTGAGGTATCATGGTAATGCAGAAGACCATCTCTTATGCTCCGATAAGGCCATCAATTGGGATCATCTGGCAGTCATAGTCTTCCTTATAAACCAAGGCTAGCTCCCCTCCTCTGCTGCTCAGGCGTTTTTTGTATTTTGTATCCATTAGGAATGTCAGTGCCAATGACAGGGTTGCTCATCTCTGAGACAATATGTCCAGGGTTTCCTCACTCAAAAAGTCAAAAATGGTGACTGCATGTTTCTGCAGCGAAAGGAGTTTAATTAAAACTTCAGAGAACTGAGCAATACTTTTCTTAATCATTGGAGTAAAAGCAGTGCACCTGTCCCATGGTGAAAGATTTAATTGGAAACACAAAAGGAACACAGACGCGGATCTTTAAGTGAAAGTGATGGGACTTGTACACCCATTTTTTCACAGGAGCAAGACTACATGAGAAGTCCCTCCTATAACAGATAGGCAATTTAACTTCTGATGAGCAATACGCAGAGTGGCTGGCATTGGTCTCTTCTGGGACACTGACAGGAGCAGATGGGTTTGCCTTTGGCACATCTCTGCAGAGGAGTATAATCTGACACCAGCCAATGGTCCAGGGCCTGGGAATGTACCTTTTGGCGATCAGGGAGTCACTCTAGCAGAGGACAGCAGGGCTGAAGCAGGTCCAGTTTTAGGTTCAGTTACAGCAGGTCAGCTGGGCAGTTGCAGGAAGCCCTCTGGAGCGTGTTGTGTTTCTGTAGCTTGAAACAGAATGCCGGTCAACTAGCCCTTGAAGTCACTCTTCTTGGGTTCAATGAGAAGGGCCAGGCTTTCTTCCTCAGGGAGCAGGGCAGCAGAGCAGTCCTTCTATAGGTAGGGTAACAGGACAGTCCTTCTTCTGAGTCTCCTATAGGTCCAAACGTTGTCTGATGAATGATTCAAGAGGTCCAATATTTATATCTGGTACCAACCATTAAATTGGGGAGACTCCCTATACTTCCCTGGTTCTAGACATTTTCTCCCTTCCGCTATCAAGGCTCCAAGTAGTCAAGGGTAACAAAAGCTGGTGCCAAGACCCTTTGTGAGTGTGTATGGGAGATGGTCCTTTCAAAATATAAGTGAGCCAGGGAACAACTCCTCCCCAACTACTCTGGCAGTATGGCCCATCCTACCAACACATACCCCCCCCTTTGTCTCACTTTCTGGGAGAAATTTACAAAGGCCAACTTCAAAGCTATTCACAGTCGGCTTTAATTCAGGGGGCGTGGCTTGAGCGTCAAGAGGGCGGCCGCACCTTAAAGGTGCTCCGGACCCCTCCGTCATCCGCTCGAGAAACGCGCACAAATCAGCCCTCCCCGGAGGAGGGAGAGACGGAGGAAGATCAGGGCAGCCCCCGGGGCAAAAGAGTCGTAGTCCGGAGTTCGCAGACTCAGGGGGAGCAGAGAACAGACGGAGCGTCCCGCACTCAAAATGGTGGGCGCTCCGAGCGCATAAACGCTGCTGGTGAAGTGACGGTCATCGGGATCACGAGTGACCGGCATGGAAAAGGAAAAGAGAACCATAATGACAGCGCGCAAGTCCGACGATACTTGACAATCCGAGGGGGAGAGAGGAGACCCTCGCATACGATGTCTCGCGCCCAAATGGCAGGTGCGCAGAAGACGGGAAGCGACAGAGCTTAGAGACCTCGGCTGGGTGAGGCCCGTACCCCTGTGAATGGCGGGGGCTGCACCGTATCGGAGGGACTGGGACGAACCTGAGGACCCGGAGAGTGCTGGAAGTGCCCCGAAAGACGGAGGCAGGTAGTGGTGGCCTTCTAGCTGCTTCCTCCTCTTCCCCTCTGCGCTGGTGAGGGGCTGCTAACCCTCCCCCCCCCCCCCCTTTTCGGGACATACTGGGGAAGACGCCGGGGGCCTTGAAGGAAGGGGGGAGCGACTTGTCTTCCCCCCCGTGACTAATAATCCTCGGTCATTGGGAGATCAAGATCAGGGGGTGTGAGGTGGACGAGGTGAAGAACGGATCCTATCGGCAAGGCTGGCATGAAGAAAGACTGAGGCCCTTGTGACCAAAGGACGAATTAAGAGACACCAGCGGAAGTGAGCACAATGGTAGAAATGGGCACTCCAGCAGAAATTGAGGAGTAAGCGGCATGGAAATAACCCACAAGCAGGCCCAACAAGGTAGTTAAAATGGGTAAAGATAGGCAAATCCACCCCGCCGCGGCGCAGACACGTATCGACCAATTCGCCACGGGGCCCAGTGGAGCCTCGAAAGATGACCGAAAGACACAAAATGGTGAAAGAAAACAAACCGGGAACAGTGACCTGGCAGCCATTCTTCAAGCAATACAGTCCTCCTAAGAGGCGGTGGAAGGCAAAATTGGAAAGGTGAGGGTGGACGTGGCCCTGGTACGCCAAGACCTTTGCAACGCTACAGCGAGGATAGCATAAACGGAGTCGAGGATCTCCACGGTGGAAGACGATCTGGCGGCCCTCAAAACACAGGTATCAACACTAACAACTCGGACAGCAGAACTATACCGAAGGGCAGAAGATGCTGAAAATAGATCCCGCCCCAACAACCTCAGAATTGTGGGTCTGCCCGAAAACACCGCCGCATCCTCCCTGGCCATATTCCTGGAGGACTGGTTCCGGTCCTGGTTGCCCCGGGACCTTTTGACACCCTGGTTTGCGATCGAACGCGCCCATCGGGCCCTGCTAGCCAGACCCCCCCCAGGCTCTCCACCGAGGCCAGTGATCCTTAGACTTTTCAACTTCAGAGACAGAGATGCGATACTCCAAGCGGCAAGATCAAAAGGAGACCTGCATTGTGACGGGACCAAAGTTATGGTGTTTCCAGATTACACCAAAGATGTTCAAATGCAACGCCGCTCGTTTATAGAAATTAAACAAAAACTAAGGGGCATATTTATACTCTGTTTGCGCCGGAATTGCGTAGTTTTTTTTTACGCAAATCCGACGCAAAGCTAACTCCATATTTATACTTTGGCGTTAGACCCGTCTGGCGCCAAAGATCTTGGAGTTTGCGTAATTTTTTCGCGTGGACACCTACCTTGCGTTAATGATATGCAAGGTAGGCGTTAATGTCAAAAAAATGACTCCAAGGCATGTGCGCCTTATTTAAACTCCCGTGCAAAAATGACCCACGGGAGTGGGCGGGTCAGAAAAAATTACGTCCAGCCGCTTTTGCGTCATTTTTTAACGCCTGGTCAGGGCAGGCGTTAAGGGACCTGTGGGCTCGGAAGGAGCCCAGAGGTGCCCTCCCATGCCCCCAGGGACACCCCCTGCCACCCTTGCCCACCCCAGGAGGACGCCCAAGGATGGAGGGACCCATCCCAGGGAACTTAAGGTAAGTTCAGGTAAGTATTTTTTATTTTATTTTTTTGTGGCATAGGGCCTACATGCCACTATGCCCAATGACCGTGCCCAGGGGACATAAGTCCCCTGGGCATGGCCATTGGGAAAGGGGGCATGACTCCTGTCTTTGCTAAGACAGGAGTCATTTCAATGGGGGTTGGGAGTAAAAAAAAATGGCGCATATCGGGTTGAGGCCAATATTTTGCCTCAGACCTGACTTGCCCCATTTTTTGACGCCCAAGCTCCATTTTCCCCTACGCCGGCGCTGCCTGGTGTGGGTCATTTTTTTTACGCACACCAGTCAGCTGCGCCGGCTAACGTCATTCCATAAATAAGGCGCCCGCATGGCGCTTTGGAATGGCGTTAGCCGGCATTAACATTTTTGACGCACAACTCCGTTGGCGCAGTTGTGCGTCAAAAAGTATAAATATGGCCCTAAGGGCGATGGAGGTGCCGTACCGTCTTCTCTTCCCGGCCAAGCTAAGGGTGGTTCACAGCAACAAGACCTACTTCTTTGAATCCTCCGATCAGGCCTGGAAGTGGCTAACCGAAGAGGTCCCAATGGGTCTTAGGCCCTGATTCTAAGCTTGGCGGGCGGCAGTAGCCGCCCGCCAAGCGGGAACCGCCAGAAGACCGTACCGCGGTCAAAAGACCGCGGCGGTCATTCTGGGTTTCCCACTGGGCTGGCGGGCGACCGCCGAAAGTCCGCCCGCCAGCCCAGCGGGAAACACCCTTCCCACGAGGAAGCCGGCTCAGAATGGAGCCGGCGGAGTGGGAAGGTGTGACGGGTGCAGTTGCACCCGTCGCGAATTTCAGTGTCTGCAAAGCAGACACTGAAATTCTTTGTGGGGCCCTCTTACGGGGGCCCCTGCAGTGCCCATGCCATTGCAGGGGCCCCCAGGGGCCCCACGACACCCCATACCGCCATCCTGTTCCTGGCGGGCGAACCGCCAGGAACAGGATGGCGGTATGGGGTGTCAGAATCCCCATGGCGGCGCAGCAAGCTGCGCCGCCATGGCGGATTCCCATGGGCAGCGGAAAGTCGGCGGTACACCGCCGGCTTTCCGCTTCTGGCCGCGGCTGTACCGCCGCGGTCAGAATGCCCGGCGGAGCACCGCCAGCCTGTTGGCGGTGCTACCGCCAACCTCCGCCCTGGCGGTATTTACCGCCAGGGTCAGAATGACCCCCTTAATGAGGGAGAACGGCGGCTGGCAATCTCGGGTCAGCAAAGGAGCAACCAGCCGCGACGGCCCCGGGGGTCTCGCCGGAGAACTCGTTCCAGGAGGCGCAGGGAAGGGGGAGAGTCGATCTCGGGTTCCCCCCGAGGCTCCGCAGAAGATTCAACCCAAAGGCCTGGGGTAGAAGTGAGACCGAGAGACAAGGAAGTGAACCGGAGCCCCCTGGATCCTGGAGAGCAGCTCCCCGGAACAGTAGATGACACTGATCTCTCACAGAGTCCAGTGATGTGAGTCCTCCTCCGGAGAGAGGAAAACTGGAACAGAAAGGCCAAAGACCAGGAAATGGTCATGGAGCTTGGGTTCAAGCATTACAAAACTTAACACTTCTTAATCTGCAAAAATGGAGGGGTCCACCATAGCTCAGACACTAACAGTTATCAGCTCGTTATGTTTGGGAATGGGCTGTTGGTATTTGGCGACAGATGCTTCTGGGGGGAAGTATGGGGTTGGATGGGAGTTGGGGGACTTGTTTGGTTATATTCAGCCAAGAGGCTGTTGTTATTGTTCTGTATAGTTGTAGGTCTATGGTCTCCACTACCGGCCGGGAACAATAGTAATAGGACATCCAGACACAGAAACACTAGGAAAGAACCAAGGGAGAAATCACTGGGGTCAGGGTACGGATGGGTGAGAGGGGAAGAATAGGGATGACTCACATAATATCATGGAATGTTAACGGGCTCCTTGACAAGATTAAGAGATCAGCAGTACTCACTTACATTCATAGACAAACCTAACATACTCCTGATGCAGGAAACACATCTCATGGGGAGTCACTGCCCCTTCTTAGCCCGCAAGGGATTGGACAGGGTATTCCATGCAGGGTTTACGAGAGGCTCAAGGGGGGTTGCTGTACTGCTGCATCACTCCCTACCTTTGGTGGTGAGACAAGAATGGAGAGACCCGCTAGGGAGGTACGTGGCAGTCTCAGGCATGGTAGAGGGCCAGACAATGAATATTGTGAGTGCTTACGCTCCCCCAAACATGGTGCGTAAAACCCTAGAAGATCTGACAAGGTTATTAGCAGAACTACCCCCTGGGAAAACGGTAATAGGGGGTGACTTCAACGCAGTCCCAAACCCAGGACTAGATACGAGCAGGGGACCCTCAGCTCATAGACAGGCATTGGCCACTAGTCTGGAAGGATGGATGGCATCAACAGGGCTCTGCGATGCATGGAGGGCGTGGCACCCGAGAAGCAAACAATTCACACATAGGTCGGCAGCCCACAGCACACAGTCCAGAATAGACCTGGTGTTGGTGTCAGCCAGGGAATGTGGACACCTCTCCCACATCGAGATCCTGCCGCGGGGGATCTCGGACCACGCACCGGTTCGGCTCAGGATGGGCCTTGTCCACCCGCTGATTCGCCCCATATGGAGACTAAACGCATGGCACTTGCAAGACGAGGAAGTTGTAGATAGCTTAAGGGTGTCGTTGCAAGATTACTTCAACACTAATGAGGGCTCAGTGAAATCGCCGGGAACCCTATTGGCTGCAAGTAAGGTAGTAATGAGAGGAATAGCCAAGGGCCTGATCCGTGCTCGGGAGCGCACTCGCGACTCCCGAATCACTCAACTGGAAGCTCGTGCCACTCTTCTTGAGATAGAACAGGAATCACACTCAGACGAACAAATAACCAGAAACTTCTTGCTGAATCAGGAGGAAATACGTAGTCTATCCCTAGAAACGGCAAAACACATGTGGCGCGCCTCCACGGCTCGAGTATACGGTTGGGGTAATAAAACAGGGAAACTATTGTATTGGTTGATTTCCCAACAACAGGCTCCCCGAATCGTCCCTGAGATATGCAATGAACGAGGAGAACGAGTGGTGGAGCTCCAAGAGGTGGCCGAAACATTCACCGAATTCTATAAGGCCCTATACCGAGCGACAAGTCCAGAAGTTAGGGACTCCCCAGATGGGTTCCTGGCGGACTCTTCCCTCCCGGTTCTGCCCACTGTGGATGCACGGGCTCTGGAGGAACAGTTCACGGAGGCGGAGATCAGCGAGGCCATATCGGCAATGGGGGTGGGGAAAACTCCCGGGCCCGATGGGTTTCCCCCAGAATACTATAAAAGACTCAAAGGGGAACTGGTTCCCCACCTATTGAATCTCTATACTGAGGTGGACCAAAAGGGGTTCTTTCCAGACGGACTAGACATTGCCACCATTGTTGTACTGCCTAAGACCCAACCCCCCTCCCTCTCCTGCGCTGACTACAGACCCATATCTCTCATCAACAGTGAAGTAAAGATCTATGCCACAATGCTGGTCTCCCGCCTAAAAAGGGTGATGCCCTTACTGGTGCACCCAGATCAATGCGGCTTCATGACCGGACGTAGCACACGCCACTGTATACGAAGGCTCCAGGTGGCTCTTGCAGGGCGGCACGGTTTGCCCCAGCAACTGGCTCTCCTATTCATCGACTCTGAAAAGGCATTTGACTCAGTTGACTGGGAATTCCTCTTCGCGGTGCTCCGGCGGGCCGGCTTTGGGCCACGGTTTCATAGACTGGTTCAGGCCTTGTATGCCAGACCCATGGCGCAGGTGCGGGTCAATGGAGTCTTGTCCTCGGCCTTTACGATACATCGGGGAACACGACAGGGCTGCCCCCTCTCCCCTCTCCTCTTTGCTCTGGCCATTGAGCCATTGGCGGGAATGTTGAGAGAAGATCCGATTTATCAGGGTTGGAGATGGGGCCCCTCTTGTGAAGACCGAGTGGCCTTATACGGGGATGATGTCCTGCTATATATGGCGGATTCGGGAGTGACCGGACCACAAAGCTTCCAATTACTGCGACACTTCGGGGAGACCTCGGGGCTCAAAATGAACCCGTCCAAATCGGTGCTGGTCCCTCTGGCGCAGTCAAGAGATTGCTTTGACTGGCAGAGGGCGGTTCCACTGCGTCGGCTAAGTTTTAAATACTTAGGGATATGGGTCGCGCTGCTCCCTGAGCTGTCCTGGTCCCTGAATCTAAACCCACTGGTGTCTCGTATACGGGAAGACCTTAAGCATTGGCATTCACTGCCTCTGAATATTCTGGGCTGTATAGCCCTGTACAAGATGATGATCCTACCACGCCTCTTATATGTGGTCCAGAACTTACCATTTAATATCCCACACTCGTGGTTTAAAAAGCTGGATGGAATCACCACCTCCTTTATGTGGGGAGGGGCGAGACATAGAGTAGCAGCCCGGAACTGCCGAAGAGAAGTTTATGATGGGGGATTGGGCATGGCTGACCCCTACGTGTACTATCTGGCGACACAACTCCTGGTGGTGCATGATTGGTTCAACGGAGGTTGGTCAGACCCAGCATATCAGGTTGAATTAGACGCTTTAGGATATCCCCATATCTTAGATATGTTATATGGGGCTCCGATCTCCAAGGATCTAGAGCCCATCACCAGAGCGGTATTCTTGCCATGGAGAGCGGCTCTAAGGCATACTGGTTGGAGCAAAGTGATTACCCGGCAAACACCGCTATGGTATAGCAGTAGGCTGAGAGAGACGGCCAGGTTGGAGGGATTCGGGAATTGGGACACACTGGGAATATCCTTGGTTAGGGATGTATGGAAAGGAAGTTTGATGAAGTCCTTTCAAGAAATGCAGCAAGAGTTCCATCTATCCCCGAAACAATTCTTTAAATACCTCCAGCTCCGACATGCCCTTACTAGGCACTTGAAAGAAACATCCCAAATACCGGAGTTCAACCCGGTTGAAGCCAAAACACTAATGGGCAGCCTGGGGAGGAAGAGGGTCTCCCAAATCTATAAAATGCTGACCACAAACGCACCCAGGGATCTAGACCACCTTAAGAAGGGTTGGGAGAAATGGGTGGGACCACTTGAAGAGGAAGACTGGCTGGAGGCACTGATGGCCCCCCGGACGCTGGTGGTGTCGACGAGGTTGAGAGTGACACAATTCTACTTCTTACACAAAGCATATCTGACTCCAGATAGAATGTACAAGATGGGTGCCCTCGGTTCTAGTCGATGCCCAAGATGCAAAGAGGACAAAGCTGACTTCTATCATATGATATGGTCCTGCCCCGTGATTCAGAGGTTCTGGAAGGGAATAAATCAAGAGCTGAATAATGCCTTGGGATCATCACAGGTACTGACCCCCAAAACGATACTATTGGGGATGATGAGTGACATGGAGGGGTCTAGAACAGATAAAACATTGGTTGGAACGGCGACTGCGGTTGCAAAGAGAGATATAGCAGCCGCTTGGAAGAGTACCAAAGGTCCCTCTCTTCAGAAATGGAAAAGGGGGGTGGACTGGTGTGCAGCCCAAGAAAAAGTGGTGTATGAATCAAGGGGATGCCCTCATAAGTATGAAAGAATATGGGGAAAATGGGTTGAACTCCTAAGCTAAGTAAAAGGGGCTCAGACCAAGTGTATACACATGCTCCTCTCTCTTCTATCTTTGTCTTGGCAAACTGTAATGAAGTGACTTTTTATGGATGCCTCGAGCATTTAATTGCTAAATCAGAATTAACTGTCCAGTCGGTGTATAATAGACCAAGGTTTGTAAGTTATTTGTATATTTTATTTGTACCCTTTTCTAAAACAATAAAATTTGGTTATAAAAAAAAAAAAGCTATTCACAGTCATCTGACCCAGGACAAAGGCAGTAGGAACCAAATAGGCAGGCCAACTTTCTATATTGAGTAATTTCAGAACTGTAACTTAAAATCACATAATTTAATAAGGTAACACAAAGATATCCTATGGGAGAGATAGGCTTTGCACTAGTGCAAAATTATTTTGGGAGGTTTTCACTACTAGGACAGGTAAAATGTAAACTTTAAGTCCTACATTTTAAATACAATGCACCCTGCCCTATGAAATCTGTACTGCTAACCTTAGGGTGACATATTTATTAAAAAGGAATGTTTAGGACTGGAAAATTGTTATTTTAGCAAGGTCAAAATAGTGGTTTAAAACTGCACTACAGGCAGCAATGGCAGGCCTTACATGTTTAAAGGCTACTTTGGTGAGTGGCAAAATATATACTGTAGGTATACTGGTAACATTTATTTTACAGGCCCGGATATAGGGAGTACCAATTACTAGGGGCTTAAGTGTACTAATTGGGTGTAGAACAGTCATACCATGTTTAAGAGAGAGAACGCAAGCACTTTAGCACTGGTTAGCGAACACAAATGAATTCAGCAAGACAGCAGAGTGAAAATAAAAGTTCTAGGGAACTACCACCCAACAGTGTAAAGCCTAACAAATCATAATTCGTTTTTTTTTTAAAAACAATTAATATACTTTATGTGCCTGTCATGCCTACCTTTGCAATGTTATTCCATTGCAAAACTGTAATGTTTTAAATGATATAATAAAAACAAAAAAGCATACATGTGTTTTTTTAAAAACATATTTGCATTAGTTGTTTCATCATACAAAAGAGTGTGACAAATATGTGCAACTTTAAGAAACACAACAAGAATAGCCCATTTTTTGAAGATTTTTACATTGACTGCTTTGCAAAGTAGGACCCACCCCTTAGCAATATAGATTCCAAACTAAGGTCCAAGGTTGTGGCCTCGACCCCCGCCATAGTGTGTATGAACTCTTAAATCAACTGAAATGTTTGCATTACAATTTTTAATAAAATTCAAAGAAGAACATACAAGATTACTGAATGCAGCAATTTCAGTTACTTCAAGGAGGAAGAGGTTGATCCATGTCAATTACTAATATATTATTTATCAAACATTATATGAGAAAACAGAATATCAATTTATCATTTGGCATAAAAAACAAATAAACAATGCTTTTATTTTTTTTCTATTTCATAGTTTAAAATGATTTTTTTTTTTTTTTTGTAAAAGAAATTATATACATTATAGCTAACCAACTTCACCAGCAACTTGAATGCCAACATGGTGGATAAGGTCACACCCGATGGACCCCACAGTGGCTCAACAATGCAGGATCTACTGCACAGATCCTTTTTTCTTTTAATATCTCTTTACTGTTTTTTGACGTAAAACACAAGTTTACAACACAATGCATTAACACCAGCAAATGATATTATTAACAGGATTATTGTGGCTACAAATAGTAATGTAAAGTAACATGGGCAACATTTAAAAGATACATTAAGTGAGGATAATGTCCGCTTGATGCTATTGGCGTCACCATAGATTTCAGGAAGGAAGTGAAGGTTACCTGTCTTAAGTAAATGTACCAGGTGGTGTAGTACCATCCATATTAAAGTACGTACACCCTTTCCTCGAAATAAACCTGCCTCATCCCCTGCCTACTTCTACATGACATTCTAACATTGTAAACTTCTAAATAATTCACAGACAAACTAGCTGTATAAAAACAAAGATAATGCAAACAATGACAATCTTACAATGCTCTAAAGGACTCTAACCAACAAAATGATCACTAAAATGCAAACTACAAAAAAATACCTAACAATGCTAACAAATTAACACTGAAAATCATTCAATATCAGACAATGGGGGTCATTACAACCCTGGCGGACGGTGTTAAAGCTGCGGAAATACCGCAAACAGGCCGGCGGACAAAAAAAGGGAATTATGACCCTGGCGGAAACCGCCAACAAAGACAGCCACTTTAACACACCGCCCGCCACGGCGGTGCAAACAAGCAGCGCGGCGGTCACCGCCAACAGACAGGCGGATGACAATGTACCGCCCACAGTATTACAACCCGCCAATCCGCCACCTTTTCCGGGGCGGATTCACCGTGGATAAAAACACGGCGGAAACAGCTTTTGCTATGGGAAAACGCTCACCTGAACACATCCCACGAGGAACGAGGACTCCATGGAGACGGAACTCCAAATACTCCCTGCCCTTGTGTTTCTGCTCCTCTACGACCAACAGCTACGTAGGCGCTGAAGACAACGGTGAGTACTGCACCTACGACATGGGGGAGGGGAGAGGAAAAAGTTAGGGGGACACCCACCAAACACCCCCACCCCCACCCTTGCATATTACAACATACACACCAATGCATTCACAAAAATCACAACCCACAATCCCCCCGGAAGAATGAAAAGACAATGCGAAATTCAGTGAATTTTATCTTCAACAAACGTTGTTTCTTCAGAATGCGTGTTCCAGTGAATAGAACATATTTTGGTGATGAGTTGACCTCAGCACCGTACCCTCGCATATTATACTCATCTGTGAGGTACCGTATTGCATAGAATTTCTTCAAGACGCAGTGAATTATTATCCCTGTGCCAATACAGACATATCTTTTCTTTAATTGTTCAACAAATTGTAAGTAAGCTTTAATTTGTATTACCTACTTTAAGCTGTCCAGCATTTTCTACAATTAACAGACACATGCACTCATGCACCTCCGTGCACTTACACACACGTCGCATAGACGCGACAACATCACCATAGCTATGCCTCATCAAGCACATAACATCATACTTCTGAGTCACTGTTACCCTAGCAACAAAGAAGCTAGTCGGGTACACAGTGAGCGCTAGATGTTCAGTGATAAGCACGCTTTGAAATATCTTTCCCAAATACACCATCCGTGTTTTGGCGTGTGCGCTTAACGTTTCTTCAAATCACAGTGATGCACACACTTTGTATTGGAAATAAAAAGTGGTTTGTGTGCGTTTAACATTTCCTCAGATCACAGTGAGGCACAAGCTTTATATTGGAAATGAAAAGTGTGTTTGTGTTTGTTAACAAGTACAGCGATACACACGCTTTGAAACAACAGAGATAAAATTCTGTTTCACAAGCACTACTCCACCAATGTGCATGCGTTAAAGGGACTGGCACACTACATTTCTCTAGTTATAATCAACATGACATTATTGAATGGTAAATAAAGTGATATTTGATTAATACTTAATTATTAAGTATTTAATTAAAAGTGAAAACACAAACCACTCAAATTTTAAGCGACACTAACTTGCACTTGATCTCTACTGTGTCATAGTGATGCCCACGGATTAGTATCATGCAATAACAGACGTTAAGCATTGTATGTCCTACAGCTGTGCATTCTTCATCTTTTTCACAAGAGTATTTTAATTTTATGTTTCCTAAACTTCTACATATCTTTTTGCTGCTAATAATGGCTTACACCAATCCATTGAACCTCACACCCCCTCAACCATTCAACTATACTTCCGGTACTTGTTCACTGAAATGGCAAGAATGGCATCAGTATTTTACAAATTACATTTCGACATTTGATGACAATGAAGATTTCACGCAGTATAGGAAGAAAAAAGTTATTTTACACTGCTTAAGACTATCAGGGCTGAAAATATAAAACCCCATTGAAACAAAATCTGTAATAGACGATGTATGTTCCAAAGTGCTGGAGGATTTGGATAGGTAATTTGCACCAACTGTTTGTATAGTTATGGATAGATACAAATTTGTTCATAGGAAACAAAAGAAAGAAGAATCGATTGATGACTACGTTGTGGCATTAAAAAACTTAGGCCCTCATTTCGAACTTGGCGGTTCAGCCCGCCATGCCGGCAGTGGTTGCTAAAGCCGCCAGCCGGCATGGCGGGCCGAACCGCCAGCCGGCATGGCGGGCCGAACCGCCATAGAAAGAACATGGTGACAGCCGCCAGCGGCAGCCGTCACCCACCGCCATACTCCTGCCGCCAGGCAGCCTGGCGGCGGGAGGAAACACCATCCGCCAGGGTAGCTGTGCTACCATGCGGATAATGTTTCCATTGCCGCCAGCCTTTTCCTGGTGGGATATCCCGCCAGGAAAAGGCTGGCAGAAGGGGTGCCCCGGGGCACCCCTGGGGGCCCCTGCACTGCCCATGCAATTTGCATGGGCAGTGCAGGGGCCCCGGTGCAGGCACCCGTCGCGCATGTCACTGCCCGATTTACGGGCAGTGACATGCGCAACGGGTGCTGCTGCACCCGCCGCACAACAACATTGTCCGGCGGGTTTTCCAGGAGGCTGGCGGGAATTCCCACCATATTCGTAATGAGGCCCTTAGTGTTAACTTGTCGCTTTGGGGCCTTACCTGATAAACTAATAAGAGACCAAATTGTCATGCAATCTTCTTGTCAAGAGAATTTGTGGGCCAACAGTGTATCACCGTTGCATGAAGTCATTGAATTAGTTAAACGCACAGACCTTATGGGCATATGTGCAAAAGCTGTTGTATCTGAATCTAACAAGGAGCACCCAGAAGAAAATTCACATTCTGAAAATGATGTAATCCACAAAGTCAAACAAGGCAAAAACAATTTGACAAAGAGGTTATAAGGAAGAAAATTACATCCAGTGGACAGAAGAAATTGAGGAGAAATGTAATGTTACTTGTTTCGGATGCAGATTTTCAGGACACCATGCCAACGATAAGAAATGTCCCGCAAAAAGTCAATGATGTTCAGCTTGGTGCATTTTAGGTCATTTTAAAAAAGTGTGCAAAAAAATGAAAAGTAGTGCAATAAAAATGCTATCCAAGATTCATCTAGTGATGAAGATAACAATACTAACATTTGTAATGAACAAAGATTCTGATCAAAATGCTTCAAAAACATTTAGAAGCAGATCAAAATGTGAAATTACAATGGGTGGAGTCAAAATTTGGGTTACAGTTGACTCTGGGTCACCCTATACTATTATAAATGAAGGTGTTTGGAATAGTAAATGTGGATCTGTATTGAGAAGTAAACTGTCACCATCTGCTATTTCACCTAAAAGTTTCACTGAGGATACTATTGATGTATTGAGATTCAAAGAACTTCCTTTTGTTTTTAAGGAAAGAGAAACATTATGTACACTAATTGTTTGCAAATCTGGGCCATCCGTTTCAGACTGGTGAGATCAGGGAGATTTAGGTATCATTCTTGACCCCAATAGCCCTGGCCCGGTGTTAGATGTGAATGACACTAAGAACAACATTGATATTGCTTCAGCTTTCCCAGACGTTTTTTCAGATAACATTGCATGTTTAAAGGGGTTCCCACACAAAATTATTTAAAAACAAAATGCCATTCCCAGGGTACATAAAGGCAGACACATTCCGTTGTGCATCAGAGAAGAAGCACGTTCGGAACTTGATAAATTACAAAAGGTTGGAATTATAAAACCGGTGGAGTCGTCCGATTGGGTTGCTCCACTGGTTGTGGTAAGATGTTCCAATGGGAAACTAAGACTATGCATTGATTTAAGGGACTTAAAAAATACAATTTTGGTTGATCAGTTTCCCCTCCCCAAGATTCACAAAATGCTGTCCAAGACCAAAGGAGTGAACTGGTTCACGACCATTGATTTGAAGTTCGCATATCATCAGGTCACTCTCCATGAGAAAAGTCCCAGGTTTACATCATTCATAATGCCGTTTGGATGTTTTCAATTTGTAAGAGTTCCTTTTGGACTAGCGTCGGCAGCTGCAATTTTTCAATATCTTATGTAGTCGATATTCAAAGATTCAGGTAATATTTTACTTTTTCAGGATGATATACTGATTATGGCCAAAGATGACAATGAACACGATGCATATTTTATTAAGTGCTAAAAAAACTGAAGGAAAGGGGTTTAACAGTAGAGTATAGTAAATGTAAAATATCCAAAAGGGAAGTAACTTACTTGGGTCATGAAATCATCAGCAGAGGGATTGCACAGAAACAATCCTCAATTAAAGCCATACACGATGCACCCACTCCGTTTAGTGAAGATGATGTCAGGGCTTTCTTGGGGTTGGCAGAGTTCTTTTCAAAATATGTGGTAAATTTTTCAACCAAAACATACCCATTAGACAACTTCCTAAAGCAAAAAGTGAATTTGGATGGTAGAGTGAATGTGAGGGTGCATTTGTTTCCATTAAGAGAGGTATTTCCAATGCCCCTTCATTGCAGGGTTTTGATCCA
The DNA here is from genome assembly GCF_031143425.1 of Pleurodeles waltl. Taxonomy (NCBI): domain Eukaryota; kingdom Metazoa; phylum Chordata; class Amphibia; order Caudata; family Salamandridae; genus Pleurodeles; species Pleurodeles waltl. The sequence goes on from NC_090438.1 coordinate 719,199,635, forward strand.
TGTCGTCAAAGTATAATCACCACAGACGCAAGTTGTAAGGGGCTAGGGGCTCTACATACTGAGGTATGTTTGGCAGGAAAAGGATGTGTAATAGCCGTTGTGTCTTGTTCTTTATCACCCCCTCAGGAGACATTTTTGGTGATTAAAAGAGAAGTATTAGCTTGTGCATGGGAACTGAATCATTTCAGGACATTTATTTGGAGATCTCAAGTGGAATTCCATAGTGACCACAAACCACTTACGAAGGTCCTCAATAGTAAGGGTTCATACAATGCATCTCCACGGTTAGCACGTATGTTCATAAAACTACTAAATCATAATTATATCATTAATAATATGTTCCGGGGGTTAAAAACAAAATTACTGATTTTCTGAGTTGACTTGGTGAAGAGGTGATTGGACTTATGAATACTGAATGGATGATGGTGATTGAAAAGGATCCAATTTTGCATAAAAAATTATGACTGGTTAAAGAATGGTTGGTCACTTAGAAGTATAACGGAAGTCAACAATTGTGTATTTTGCGAGTTAAGAAAATAATTATCTGAGGAGAATTGGTTGTTGTTACGAAATGGCAGAATGACTCCAACCAGGAGTGCTAAGAGACAAAATTCTGGACATTTGTCATGAGAGGCAAATTGGCATTTCTAAAACCAAGAGTAGAGTAAAGGAGCATTACTAGTGGCCGGGTGTTGACACAGCAGTAGAGAGGAAAGTCAGGGATTGTGACCTATGTAACAATTCAGAAAGAAATTTGATCACACGCAATACCTATAAAAACCCAATAAATGCCAGGGGAGTTAGCTGGACTAGACATTGTTAAACCAATTTCAGATGTTTCCTTACCTAAATATATTTTACTATGTTATGTTCATTTTTCTAAGTGGCAAGAGATTGAAATTGTGTCTATGTTGTTGTAAGTTTTTTAGACTGCATATTTTTGGGAGAAGAAGTACCAAAATGCATAATAACTGATAAAGGGCCACAATTTGTTTGGAATGTCTTCAATAAATATCTAAGTAGGAATGCTATTATTTATCACAAGACTTTTGTGTACTATCCTGCTGGAAACGGTGTGGTGAAACGTTTCAATGGTGTTATGAAGAATAGCATACAGCTTACAAAAGCTTCTGGTATTAATTAGAAAAAGGAAGAATGGAAGACTGTATGGGCAAACGGAGTTACAACTTGTTTGACTACGGGTTTTAGTCCTTTCAAACTTATGAGAGGTAGGATTCAATAAAGAAAAGATAATGTTGGTTGGATGAGTAAAACTCGAATCAGTGAATGGACACCAGAAATAGTAAAGAGAAATTTGGACAAGGCAAAGGAGAATTACAAAAAAATCTATGAACAGAGACATGGCTGCAAGGAAATTTAAGTGAGATTAGGAGATTTGGTTAAGATAAAAAGGAACTGGTGTGTATAGGAAGGGTAAAGGCAAATTCCAAGACCCTGTTAGAGTAGTGAAAGTATTTTGCAGCTCTGTTTTATGGATGGATGGAAGACTTTGGCATATGAGTCGTGTTTCTTTATATTAAGGTAACAATACCCTAGGAAAACCAACTATTAACAGGAATAAAGTTCTAGAAAGACCCTGTAACAGTATGGTTTGGTAATCACCAAACACGAGCTGAAGAAGATGAGAATAGGGAAAAAGCTGTTGGTGAGTCCTCTCATGAACAAGTCAATTATCGTCCTTCTAGGAAAACAATGTTGAGGTACTGGATAACAGAAGAGAAATTAAAAGTAGTAGGTTTGGAATGAGAATTGTCAAATCTACCAAATTCAAGGATTCTGTTTGCGTGTAACTTTAATGTATCATATTCATTTGGTGTGTAATGTAAAGAACATGTTATACTTTAATTATTGTAGTGTTAGACACTTTGTATATGTTTGTTGTATGTGTATTTATTATGATATATGTACCACTCAATGGCCTTTCACTTATTAGAGGGGAAGATGTGTCATGAGTGATGTCACTTAGAATTAAATGATGTCACAGTTGGAATAAGGATAAATATGCTAAGGATGGAATGTTGGGGACAGAAGGGAAAAGAGTAGGTGATGTGATGGAACGGCTGTACTGTTTGTTAGATGCTGGGGTCATTTTAACTTTAATAAATGTTTTTTCTTCAGAGTGTGTGTTTCATTGAAAACAACATAGTGGAAGATCCCTAGGGTCCACAAACCTGTGGTAATTGACACTGGTTGGTCTTGAGCTACCAGTTGAGGGATTTCAGATCGGAATTCAGCTACTAGAGTCGATGACCAAGAAAGACATGCATCAAATGTAGGTAAATGTAGGTCAGAAACTATATCCCACTGTCATTGTTGATAAGATATAAAGGCTGCCAAGGGTGAACATGGTACTAACAGGTATTCAACACTACTCCTGACAGTCAAGATGACTTAGATCCCAAATAATATTGCCAGATTGTTAATGGCCACATTCATTTGTTAGCCTCACATTAGTGATGTTTCTGGTGCTATTAAAATACCAATTAGGTAGGTCACTCAAATATCTCTTGAAAAACAGCAGAACTATGCATATATTCTCCTAAGAGAACATCAACGCTAGTACAATCAAAAATCTAAAATCCCATGCAGGTTAGTTTAAAGATAACTTAACATGTTTTTTTAAATCTCTGCCACCTTCTTCATAACCCTCCTTAGTACAGCTTCCTAACAGATATCGCAGTTGACAAAACATATTGCCAACTGCGACAGTGTACCTCTTTATCATCTCTTTCTCATAATCTCATTGAGATATATTGTAATCTTAACCTTGTGAATAAACTGTAAAACCTAACTAGTCATTTTTGCTGGGTTCCAAGAGGAAATAACTTATAACGGCAACAGAATTTCTTTATAGCAAACATTTTTTAAATCAGAAGAAAGTTCCATTTAACTTAAGGAAATCATGTAAGGAATATGCATGTATTCTTCTCTCTGTATTGAATCCTGAAATACCTCACAATAATCCACCAACAGAGAGCAAACCACATGAATGGCAAACTGAGCCATGCTTTACTCAGACTGGGTAATAAAAGATCAGAGGTTTATTAAACAAAATCTTTTGGTGGTAGGGTATTCACTGAGAAACTAAAAGGCATCTATAATAGCCAGAGAAGTCCAGTGCATGCAGTTTAAATAGCTTAAAAAACAGCCTTGCTAAAGAAATGCATGGCAACAGAGAAACCCTCTTCATCTATTCCCAGAATTCTATCCATTTTGTTGGGTCTATTGGGCTCAGAGTAGTATTGCACTTTTAACTGTTGTGGCCATCTTATGGGGTTGAAAGCACTTGTTACAGTGGTTGTGTGTGTGTGTGAGAGAGAAAGAGATAGAGATAGAACTTTTTTATAATGCATAAGATCCTCATAAGAATTGAGAGGGGGAATTCCGTTCTCTCCTAGCTGTATGGTATCATATTATCACAAGCAGATATTATCTGACGAGAATATTGTGTTCTATGAATAGTTTAGAAAAACATCACCCAATTAGAGTTAATAATAAAAAATCTGCACCCGGTGGGGCAATACTTTTGTAAACCCTACTGAGGAAAAAATATTTATGTAAGACAATATGGGCCAGATGAAACAAAATGCAAAATTGCGACTTGCAATTTGCGAGTCCATCCGACTCGCAAATTGCAAGTCGCAATTTGCTATGCAGTACGGTGTCTCAGACACCGACTGCGACTCGCAATGGGGTCGCAATGACCCACCTCATCAATATTCATGAGGTGGGTCGCAAATTGCGGCCCCATTGCGAGTATAGGCACCCTTGGACCACTCCCTGCCCTGAAAAAATATTTTGGGGTCCATTCACAAAGTGGAAGGGGTCCCATGGGGACCCCTTCCAATTTGCGAGTGGGTTACCATCCACTTGAAGTGGATGGTAACTGCGAGTCCATTTCGCAAATGGAATTGCATCCCACTGCGAGTCGCAAATAGGAAGGGAACACCCCTTCCTATTTGCGAGTCGGAAATGCATTTTGCGAGTCGGTTCCGACTCGCAAAATGCATTTCTGCATAGCAAAGAGGCATTTGCGCCTCGCAAACGGCGATTTTCGCCGTTTGCGAGGCGCAAATCCTTTGCTACATCTGGCCCTATGTTTGTTCAAGATAAATCAAATCAAAATCAAATCAAAACATTTATAAAGCGCGCTACTCACCCGTGGGTTCCTGCTGCTCGGAGAGACAGGTTTTGAGCTGCCTCCGGAATGCAGGGTGGTCCTGGGTGGTCCTGAGGTTGGCGGAGAGGGAGTTTCATGTCTTGGCTGCCAGGTAGTAGAAGGATTTCCCACCTGCCGTGCTGCGGCAGATGCGAGGGGCGGCACCTCACGCCCCCAGCTGACCCCTACTCCCCCCTCCTCCCTCTTATGGCGGCCGCTGCGCGGCAGAGTCAGCAACCTTTGACCCTAGGGTAGGTCGCTCCCCCTGCCGCTGCAGCTCCACCTGCTCAGGCTCCTGACAACTCCCAGCAAGACCAGCTAAAACCGTAAGTACTCCCCCCGCCCAGCCCCGCGCTACTCACCTCTCTTTCCCTGTACTCCTGTCCTCTGCCTTCCGCTCTCTCCTCCAACCTTTCTCCGCAGCTCTGCTGTCCATTACCCTTTGCTTTCTGCTCCTCCTTCTGGTTGTGCGGCATGTTTCACAGACCCCCGAGTAGGGTGGCCCACTTCTTATCAGTGCAAGGGTGGGGTAGATCCACCTCCCGAGGCTATCACAGGGTGAAGAGCTGTGGAGTGGTGTGGGTGTGGAGAGAGTCAGCAAACCAGTGTGTAACATGTCTGCCCCTCCCCATCACATGTAAGTATTGGGCCATAAGATGCATAGGTAGTTTGGTGTTCAGGTCCCCCCAATAGGCCCCTAGTGTGGTGACAATGAGTTATGTAACAAAAATTGCCCGGAGGTAGGCCATCTTCTTCCATCAACATCTCATGTGTCGCCAGGGTGCCATCCCTATACAGGTCTTCCAAAGTGTGCAACCCAGCAGAGCGCCATGCTACCAGTTTGGCCACCGATGTTAGCCCTCCAGCCTGAGGTGTGCCCAGTAGTGCCATGCCCGGTGCATACAGGTGTCATGGTTAGCAAAACCGAGGCATCTGCAGAAACACTGGTATGCCACTCCCAGCAACAATGAGCTCTGCACCCACGCTTGCGCGCAAGGGTGAAATAAATGGATGATAGCAGGCTCACGGATCTGTAAGTCCAGCGCACTGAAAAGTGCAACAGGAATGTAAATAGGAAGATTAGTAAAGTAATATGAAAGGCAGGGTAAAAACACTATCTTTAATAATGCCACCCTTCCTGCAATCTCCAGGGGTAGCATGCACCAGAAAGCCATCTGGGCACGCAGAGATGTTACTGTTCGAGGGACTTTGCCTTCTAAAAGTTTGGTCATGGAATGATATACCCACATCCGAAGGCACCTGAACGTGTGTTGCTGCCAATCCAGTTGCACCCCACCTAGCTCAAAGCAAGGATTAGGATCTTCGGCAAGAAAGGGGAACAAGCATGATTTAGTCCGATTTACTCTTAGACCAGAAAGAGTTGAAGCAATTGTGGCATGAATATCATGCATGTCCCTGATGTAAATTAATATATTGTCTGCTTATAAAGATATCACATGTATCCAATCGCACAGTGGAATGCCCCATAATATCCCATCCTGTTGCATTGCCGGTGCCAGTGGCTCATTTGCTAATGAAAACAGCAAGGGAGACGGTGGGCATCCCTGTCTCATCCTTCTATGTATGGCAATAGATCCTGAGATAAGAGGCCCTGTCTTAATCTTAGTACAGGGTTAGTGTATAACAGTTTAACTAAATGAATAAAACGATGGCCAGTGCCGTAGCGTGACAACATATCAAAAAGATACCACAATTCCATGGAGTCAAAGGCCTTTTTAAGATCTAAGACTAAACATCCAGCACGGGCCATATATGACTGGTGTATTTCATGACTCTAAAGAAGTGCAATAAATTTACAGAGGTGTTGCAAGCAGGGACACACCCATTTTTATCTGGGTGGACTAAAGATGGGACCAAGAGGGATAATCTATCCACAAGTATAGTTGCCAATATTTTATAATCGGTGTTTAATAGTGCGAGAGGTCTGTAATAGCCAACTTGTTCAGGGTCTGTATTGGGTTTCGAGAGGGAAATAGCTGTTGCTTCTTGCTGGGAGGCAGAGAGTTTGCCAAAGGAGATGGCTTCCTCGTATACCTTCAGCAAGAGTGGGGCCAACTGGGCTGTATACGTTTTGTGCCACCCACAGACATCAGGACCTGGGTTTGTGTCAGTGGCCAGTGATTTAATAGCATCTTTAACTTTTGCCAGCACAACAGGACCGTCTACATTCAACCTCCGATCCATGGTAATGAGGGGCAGCATCAGGTTAGTGAAGAAGGAGTGATAGGCTTTTGTGTCTTCATCTGTTAGGGACTTATGTACTAGTGTATAATGCCATGAGAGTTCATCATGAATAGCATGTTGTGTATAAAGAACAGGGGCTGCTTCGGAGTGAAGCGCCGTTATGGGTTGTTGAAGCTGATCCTGCTGGACAAGCCAAGCAAAGAGTTGTCTGGCTTTGTCAGCAGTGGAATGTGTGCAAGTCGAATGTGCGGCAAAGTTGAGGCACCCTGGTCTTTCTAATAGTATGACGTGTTCATGCCGCACTTTTGCCAGTTCTCCAGCTGTACTAGGATCACTAGCTACTGATGTCTCCAGGCCCATAAGTGTGCATTTTAACTTGGAGATATCTCTGGTAATCTGCTTTCTCATGTCACCCTGGATGCACAGGCAGTGTCCCCGTATTGTCACTTTGAAAGCATCCCACTATATCAATTTAATGGAGGCTATGTTCACATTAGTGTCAAAGCAGGCCGTGATTGCAGAATCGATGGAAGTTCTGAAAGGGAGATCTTCCAATAATATGCGCTGAAAGCGCCAACTGGGTATGGGAGGTGAGTCAGCCACCCATTGCAATTGCAGTATTTGAGGGTTGTGATTGGAGTGAGTATGCCTCATGTATTCTACACCTGTAATGGAAAGAAGTAGTGATGGTGCACCCACCAGCCTATCAATGCATACATGCAGTTTTTGATGTACGGAATAAAAGGAGTACATCCTCATGACAGGGTTACGGGAGCACCAAAAATCAACCAGCAGCCATTCTTTGAGTGAATCTGTCAGCATTTGTGCATTAAAGGTGGGAAGTGTATGCGGTAGTGGGGGAAAGGAGCGACCAAAGGTAGTTTTTAGAGCACTGTAAAAATCTCCCCCAAGTAGCCACGGTGTGGCACTCTAGCTGATAATGTATTTGAGAGCGCATGGAAAAAAGTGGTTTGATCCATATTCAGAGCATAAATAGATCTCAAAAGAATGGGTGGTGGTCCAGCATCCCGTTGCTATAACATAGCGGCCTTCCAGAGCTTGCACTGTGTACGTGACTGCAAATGGGGACCCCAGGCCTGACTGATATCAGGACGCTCTGGCATAGGTGGAGCGGAGGAGCCGCCGCTGAGTACTTGGCAAGGATGTGTTGTATAAAAAAATCAAACACAACATGAAAAGATCTATGAACAGTCACAGGACGTTATATAAAATGTACAAAGTGCAGAATATTCACTAAAGGCAGTGCTTAATTATCAAAAGAGAAGTGCAGGGGCACAACATTTTGCTCAGCGGCTCCGAGCCGGCGCTATGGTAGGTCAAACTGCTGGATACCAAGGCTGTATAGACACTGGCTAAAGGCCACATCACGGTCAGTGATAGAACCCGCAATCGCAACTTTCCCTTGTAATCTAGTCGTTGCTTCCGGAGTGGAGGGAAAATGAGCACAAGCTACATTTGTAAATGAAGGCTGGCTTTCCCATCCTCGATAATGAGGTTTTAAAGTAAATTCATTGTTTATTACGAAAAAGAAATCGAGTCTTTAAAAACTATTTAAGGAATAGCTCAGGAATCAGATGATGCTTTAGGAACTAAATTGGAAATGTTAACAGCAAAAATGTAAGGAGACGTGAAAAGCGAAATTCAAGCAAGCTGGCTTTTCTTTCAAAAGGCAAAACCTGACTTTTTCTGACTCAGTGGATTAGAGAATAAACGTCAACACTCTGACCTCTATGCCACGGCTGTAAAGATATATGACCGTATCTTTGCTTCACAAGCTTCATATGCAACGCATGGAAGCAATTATCATGTTAACACATAATATGTAGAGTCTGCGTGCTTGATAATAATTTATATGCTAGTATAACTATATTGTCCTTTTGGGATTTTAAAGACCAACATCCCTAATCGTATATGCAGGTATAACGTGAATAATTAGGAAAATACATATAAACGCAAACACCTTTCTATGCCACCACGATTATACTGTATCCAATGCATGAATGGCACCATATAAGGACATTTTGGTCTGCAAAAATGTTTTCTTTCGCATACTTTCCCCTTGCCTCAGGAGACCAGTCATGTTAAGCATTCAGTCTGGCAAGTTTAGTTCAGCTAGATCCAGATGCATTGGATAAACCACCTGCAAATGATCATTTTTTATTAACACAAGTTTACAAAAAAGCTTTAAGTCTAAATTGTGAAAATATGGTGCACCTACACGGTATGATGTGAAAAGTTGGTTCACACAACATTTGCCAAATGTATCTTATTTCGTATTTTGCATGTTTATGTAGTCTTAGACGGTTCGACCTGCTGAATGTACTTCACAGTAACCAATCTTGAAGCATTAAATAATTCTGTGAATTAAATCAGCTTTTTATCTGCTTTTTATTACAATACCTACATGAACAAAAATGTGAGCAAATGTTGCACTCAATCATATCACAAAAAAGACCCCAGTGGATATAGTAGCAGAACCGTATGCAAATCAGTTTTGACCCTTTCACCCTATGGTGCTGTGCCACTGTTCCATTCTAGACAGAGACCTGCCACATGCAAGTCAGCCTTGTTCTTGCTCAATAGGATATAGGATCAGTCCACCTTGACCTGCCATGCCCAGTTCTCCTCAAAACGGATAATAAGCATGCCAAGACCAATTTCGACCAAATTAAGTCGCAATAATGGGTGTCCAGCTTGAACCCTATGGCAAAGTAAGCATGGGACCCACATCTTTGGCATACAACTTACTAATAGGGCATCTACTGCAAAAAGAACAAGGCAGTGTAAGGAATGCTTGAATTAGTCCAGTTTAGCCCAAACTGACTGGCCAGGTACCCTCCAGATAGGAGCACAGGCAACTCCAGACTGTTTTATTTGTATTATTCATTGTGACGGGTATGGCCAGGTGTGCGTCCTGTGATCACTGTGCCATTGGAATTAAGCAGCACCTGACCGAAAGGGCCAAAAAAGGTGGAAAACCTCCAGTTCAGAAAGAACCTCTCTTGGCAGTTTGGGCTGGACTGTTTCTTTTATAGCCGGTCGCATGCTGATTTGCTTGGTCTAATCTGAAGTGGTACGGTGGAAAATTATGGCCTGGGATGCTGCCCTGATTAATTACTATTGACTGAAACTAATTCAAGCCTTCCATCCTTCACAGTTTGTATTCTTCATTGTGATGCACTAAGTGGGACAGGTGTGCCTAGATGTGGGTCCTGTGCTCAGTGTGCCTCTGGAACAAGCTACATCCAACCAAAGAGGCCCAAATAGGGCGTAATAAGTCGTGAGTAGCTTATTTTCCCCTTCAGAGGGCATATGGCTTTGCAGTTTATGATCAACTGTTCCTACTGGAGAATAACCAAGACTGATTTGCACATGGCTGGGCCTAATCTCAGGTGTCATGGTAGGCAAAAAAAAAAAAAAACAGTGGACTGGGATGAGACCCGAGTAGTTACCAGTGAGTGAGTAATTAACAGTGGATGAGACTAAATCACACTCTCACTGTTTGTATTCTTCATTATGATATTTTCCATGCCCGATAATCTGACATGCAATTAACACCCGAGTGATTCTTGGCTAGTCCTTTCTGAAATGGCAATATGTTCATTTGCACAGGTGTGCCCTCTGCAAATGATAAAATCCCTGTTCTTCATACAAATGACCCATTAAATGCCAAAGCAAGTGCTCTACGTAATAGCAACTGCAAGGATAACCCTGTAACAAGAAAACAAGGGTAGTACATTCTAACAAGGAAACAGCGGTTCTCCGTAAGAATACCAAACGATAATAAGCCACTCTTATGTAATATATGAGCAAAATCAGAAATTGCTGCAAACAATAATAAAATACCTATCCAAGGAGATCAATGCAATTAATCAAGGAAGCATTGTGTGCAGAAACATTATATTTAACATAGTACACATACAATGTGGTCAGTGTCCCATGTGACCAAAGGAACAAAACAAACAGACACCAAAGTGATCACATAATCAGTACAAAGAATGAGTAACTATGTTTCTATGAAACCAAAAATGTCCGAGTTGAACAAATTTGTAATTAATTAGAATTAGCCCTTATAGATTTCAAGGAATCAATCATTTGGTTATTTTTTATGTATGTGAACGACATATCAACCCCTTTTGCAACGTGGGGGTCTCATCCTGGCCTGGATAATGTAGGGATACCTTGTGATGGCTGATAATAAAATAAAATAAACCAATGTCAACACTAAGGGGGTTATTCTAACTTTGGAGGAGTGTTAATCCGTCCCAAAAGTGACGGTAAAGTGACGGATATACCACCAGCCGTATTACGAGTTCCATAGGATATAATGGACTCGTAATACGGCTGGTGGTAAATCCGTCACTTTTCCGTCACTTTTGGGACGGATTAACACCTCCTCCAAAGTTAGAATAACACCCTAAGTGATCATGCCAGAAATAAAATGTACTCACATGGGGCATCTGCATTGGAATCTCACGGAGAATTGAAGAAAGCACTGCGGTATAAGCCCCTTAGTAAAGGATATTTTTTTAGAGTAGAGCACCATAATGGGAGCTGCAGCAGTCTACATGGTGGAAATTAAAATTAAATTTAAATATTTAGAGCAAATTCACATCCACCATGAAGTTTACATAAAACAGAAAACTTTTCACCAAGCTTTGCTCTTTTTATCAAGTCATGTTTACACTCGTAACATGAGCCTGTTCCACTGAAGAGGAAATGTAACTTTATAGAAGAGACATAGTGGTCCACTTAATGTTTGCCTACTACATTGACTTACACATTACCTCTCCACACTCTTTCTGTGCTGTGACCAAAAAATACTTCATGGCAAGGTATGGGCCTTCCAGTTGAAGAGCCAATGGGTTGTTGAAAAAAGACATGGGGAGATGAAAAGAGAGGTGTGAATCACAAGTTCTCTTGGACTCAGGTGGCATCTATGGATCCAGTTGATGGACCTGGAACATATCTCTAACTCAGCACTACGGAACAGCGGATGCCCTGTCACAGTTATCAAGCCGCATAGGGAAATGTAACACAATAACATTAAAATAGGTGTCTAGAAAACATAAATCCAGGACCAAGTGACAAACACACAGTGCAATTGAGACAGCAACCCAAATATAACACAAGATCTTTATGTCAAGTCATACCTTGCTGCCCATGTAAAAATTGGAAAGACCAACAATTAAATATATTAATTTCCCAAACCTTTTGTGTACACAGCAACCAAAAATATCAGCCAATGGCCTTGTTGTTTCAAGGTCTTAGCTGTGTTTTGCCAGGCACTATCTCGTTGTTACTATGGTAGGTAGGTGTACTTCAGATGTGTCTTGACCACACACCACAAATATGTTAATGAAGCCAAAGCCCTGCTATTTTTTGAGCAGCCACATGTTCAATATTGGTACAATCGTGTCCCTCTCCCCTTGTCTACAGGTGCATATCAAATATTGTATTTCATCTACAGTCCACACACAACTGCATGCTCTCTCTCATCGGTAGATGTACATATCCCTCCACCATTACAGGACCTGTGTTGCCTTCACCTTTGACATCTACCACTATCTACACTGATGTGCTTGTTTCTGAGATGTCAACAGGAGCTGCCACACTCACATCCCCATTAACATGGGTGTTGATGAGGATACAGCCTCATTACACGTGACGATAATGATTTCTTTTCACTCAACAAGTAAGTAATGTCCCACCTGTCTGGTATTTTTTCAGCTACCTCTCACAGAAATCAGACTGGTATACTGGCCCATTTCTTGTTCATATTCTGATCTCATTCATCTGCAATACATGTTTCACCCCACCTCTCTATTGGTTGTGTCTCCAAGTGATATCTCCTATTGTACTGAGATCCCAAGACCCTTGAATCAAGCACCACCACTGTGATAAACCCAGAAGTACTCACTGATCAATTCTTAACATTTCAAGATGTAATGTTATTGACATCCTGCTGATTGCAATTCTGTGTTAGAGTCAAAGTTTCATATCATGGGGGTGTGACAAGTGGATGAATTTGCTGAATGAACTGAGAATGGGGGTGTCAAATGATTTCAGGTTGCCACTAGCCACATACCAGTAATTGATTTCAATATCTATATAACAGTTGTTCTACCTCATTGCTGCTCAATGTGACTCGCTAAGTGATATCATATCTAGCACTTCTCAAAGAAGAAAAAAGAATCACAGTTCCAACACTAGCCACGGACAAGTAAGGAGTACTAAGGTCCCCAAGTAGAGTTTGCGGTATGGATAAGTTACTTGGAAGAAACATATGCCTTTTCACTTTCAAAAGGCCATATCTTTTAAGCACAATCAGGCTGCGTAGCCCCATGCACACACCTTTGCACCGTGGTGCAAACATGTCTGTGTCAAGTCTAGCACAGGTTTTGTACGGTACCCTTCCAGTACAAAATACTATGGCTAGGCAAACTTTAAACATTTTCCCACTTTAGATGTGTGTTACTCAGTGCAGCACACAAGCAAAGCTGGAAAGGTTTGGAAAAATTAACATATTTCTTATTTTTTCACCAATCTCAAAGAGGTTTTATTTGCTGACATCAATACTGTCCTACAAATGTTAGTAGATTGGACTTTGCATTAAAAATCAAAGGTGGTTGCATGGTACATCCCCTTGATGCTGAGTAATGCAAAGCCAGGCTACTACAACTTTATGTTACCTTAGGGATATTATCCAGCACTTTTAGAAATTGGTTTACTGGTTGACTCGGGTGTGAGGCCTGGTCAAGCATCAGCCACAATCCTAGTAAGGGTAAGGCACAAGCAAACTGCAAATTAAACTGTGCTTACCCCCTAGTAGCTTGGCAGAGCAGTCAGGCAGAACTTAGAGGAATTATGTATTTGTGCAACACTTTAAACAGTAAAACAGTAAAACACCACACAAAAAGGTCCCTTACCAGATTAGAAAAATAGAATAGAATCTAATAAGTAAAACAATACCAAAATGACAAAACCCCAATCAGTAGAACCGGAGTTATAAACTTTCTAAAAGAATAAACTACAGTATAGCACCTCAAAGTATAAAGCACCAACCATGGCTATCTTATTTCACTGGACAGGGTAAATGTAAAAGGTTCAGCCCTACCGTGATGGAGGGTGAGTCCCACTGAAGTTTTACATTCTCAAGTTTTACGCCAAGAGTCCCGTTCACACTGAAGAGGGTGGCGAGGAACAAGCAGAACACTAGTTGGCGGCAGCCGGCGTGGTGCACAGAGCAGGCTGGGCAGTGTGCACGGGCAGGCTGGTGCTTCACGCTGGTGGTCCCCTGCGAGCAGTTGATGCTGCTGCGCGAAGAAACAGGCCGGTGACTGCTCTTGCTGATTTTCATTGCAAGTGGTGTAGTTCCTGTGTGAACAGGTCAGTTTGAAGTCACAAAAAGTCCAAGAACTTGATTTCAAGGGGTCAAGTGTCACAGCAAAGGTCCGGGACCTGAAAGGCACCACTTGGGGTCAAGAGCTTACTTAAGGTAGGTGCAGGAACAGTCGAGGAGCCTTTTACGTCCCTGAGGTTCAGATCAAGAGTCCAGAAGACTACCCCTTTGTGTCACCCTGGGTTCATCGGTTCAAGATGAAGCTACATGTCCGGTTCTTCTTCCCCAGGTAAGAGGGTTGCAGGTAGCAGGTCTGCACAGCAGGGCAGCAGTTCCTTCAAAGCAGCAGTTCTGCAGAGTGGCAGTCTTGTAGCAGTACAGCAGTTCATCTTCCTGGCAATGTATCCACAGGTCCAGAAGTGTACTCGTGAGAAATCGGGTTGTTAATTGACTTGGTTGTGAGTCCTAGTCAAACAGCTATCACAATTCTTGTCAGGTTAAGGCACAAGCAAATCCTAAACTAACCTGTGCTCATTCTCTGGTAGTTTGGCACACAGCAGTCAGGCTTAACTTCAAGGCAATGTAGGTATTTGTGTAACACTTCAAACAGAGAAAACACCACAAAAAGGATCCCACACCAGGTTAGAAAAATATAACTTAATTAAATAAATAAAACAAAATCAAAAGGACGAACATTCAACAGGCAAAACTTGAGTTATGAATGTTTAAGTTCTGCACTGACACCTGGAGGGGCAGCCTTGAGATCCAGTCCCACAGGACTGGACCAAGGGCTGTTTGAGAGCTCAATAAACCCTAACTCCAGTATCTTGGTGAGATCCATATTAATGCTGGCTCTTACTTTATCAGACAACATGTACATTTTGATATTCACGGGTGTGCTGTCCCTAGTGCCAATATCATTGGAGAATGAAGAGGCAAACTGCCCAAAAACTGGCAGCAGTCTCTTTGTTGTTGCATAGTCAGTATAGGGGAGAGGCTGACATCCTCCACTGACCCATCCTACTTCTTAAAAGAAAAATCAGTGAAAGGTTCTCTCTTCTCTTCCACCCCATCATTTCTGACTAGGAGCATGGTTAACTCAGAACCCTCAATGTGAGGGTTCAATCGATTGACATGCAGGGCCCTTAAACGGTTCCTGGGGGTCTTCAGTTCCTCCAGGTAGGTATCTTCACTTTTATGCTCCTTCATCTCATAAGGCCCAGACCAGCTATCTTGTAGGGCCCTGGCCTCTACAGGCCTGATAACCTACACTTTTTGGCCAGGCTGACACTCGACAAGAGTGGCATCCTGGTCATGCTGCTGTTTCACGTCCTCATGGGTGGCTTCAAATTCTCTCATGCTTGCTTTCAAAAGCTCTTTATTTGGTTACAGAGTGCCAGCATGTAGCTCACCACATCCTGGGGGGCTTCCTGGGAGCTTGCTCTCTACCCTTCCTCACCACCTGGGAGGCCTGTATAGAAGTTCAAAGGAGCTGAAACCAACCCCCTTCTGTGGTACCTCCCTGTAGGTGAATAAAATGCATGGTAGAAGGACGTCCCACCTCCACCTCCACCTCTTGGGATACAACAGGCCCATTATTATGCCTTTTTGGTACTGTTGAACCTTTCAACAAGCCCATTTGTTTGAGAGTGGTAAGGAGTGGAGAACATTTAGGTTATCCTACACCCTTCCACATAGCCTTTATGTACCCCAACATGAAGTTGGTGCCATGTTCTGACTCCACCTCCTTGGGCAAATCCCACATGTGTAAAGATTCCCATCTGTGCCCTGGCAACCGTGGGTGCAGCCATTGTACTCAAAGGGATAGCCTCCAGGGACCTGGTGGCATTGTCCACCAAGACCAGGAGGAACCTTTTGCCAATGGCTGTCTTGCAGCTGTCTTTTGTAAAGGGGAAAATCATTCTAGAGTAACTAGTGAGTCTCTCTAAATTTACTTAATACAGGTACATGTATCTCATGTCTAGGTTCTTACAAAATATTCTGGGAACAATATATAACACATAAAGCATTTAAATGTCAATTAAGATATATACATTTATTGCACATATATCAGAAAACAATCTCCTAATTAACAAGATATAGACAGAAAGTAGGAAGTCTAATAAAATTCTAACACTAACTAGTGAAGGTCCAAAGAAAAACAATCACTCACTCCAACATTTATGCAGGCCAGTATACAAATTACACATCTAACTCTAATAAGACTTCTAAAAAAAGTAAAAGTGGCTAAGAACAGGACAAACAAAATGTACAAACAATCTAAATATGAAATACAAATAATTCATATCCAAATTTGTACTCAGAAAATAGAATTCAGAAATCACACTTGTATTTTTAAATTAGTTCTTCCTTATATGTTTTGTATTGAGCGACCCAGCATAAATTGACTGTCACATTTCTTCATCATTTGCTAATTTCATCAAGAGACATAACTTGAAATGACTGTAATTTTGTCCTTTAAGTAATCACAGGGATCACATTATTCTTCAGTAATCCACTAATTTTAATGAGTCTTGATGTCCGTTAAGGCTCATCATTAGCTGTAGCCTACTGTGTTGTAAGATCCATGTACTTTTGTTGTACGGTAAATTAACAATTCTGTGCCAATTGGCAATCCTTTGCTAACAATTCTGTGCCAATTGACAATCCTTTGCCGATGCGCGTTTCGGTGGACAAAAACATAATTTTATTATTCAGCAGCCACCTTCTTGAGGACAGATAATGCAAAATAGGATAATGGACCTTCAGAGAAATCTAGATGAAAACATAAAGACAATTTTTATGGTTTCCAGAAAAACAGATAAATAGATAACCATAGTGCATCCAACTAGCTGCAAGACCTTAAAATAGATGGACTTTTTAAAATTAAATCAGGTAATGAAAAACACCTCAAAGTGATATGTGGAAAAACAGCTTTAATGACCGGCATGCCAGTAAGACACCCGAAGAATAGTGAAGTGCCCATGGAAAGTTCTGTGAATAGAGATAACGTTGTCTCGCATAAATCTGCTATATATGTGAGCGCTTGCTAAGGGCAGGTAACCACATAAAAGACTAGCACTCATCTAAATGGTCACAGGAAAAATCCAGCCTTCCTGTAAATCCCAGCAAAGTAGTGTAATGCAACAACCTCAAGGTTTCCAATGCCTGTAATGCTGCATTTAAGCATTTACTTACTGGGACCTGTGAAATTCTGGCATGTTCCCTTGATCACACACGGAGTCAACACCAAACTTTTGCACTTCTGTTTGTAAAAGCAATAAGCTCACATAATACTAACAAACGCAAACAAGAGAATGAAAAGGGGACTAATACCGTGAGTCAAGAAGAACATTTCTATGACGGTCATCTTAAAATATAACCAGGCAGAGTTCCATAATCTAAATGATCTCTCCTGAAATTGTTCTTAACATGCTCAACAAATGGCAGCAAAGATGCCTAAAAGAACAATAAAACAGCAGCTCACACAAAAACAACCACATGTATATTAGTATTAATAATTCAACAATGCTGCATTGTCGCAAAGATGAAATTAGATCGCCGATAACGTTAAACATATATTCAAAATATCGAGAGAGGGCTGGTAGAGGCCGGCCAAGGATAAATCAGAAACATGGAGGCATAAAGGTCCGAAGCACAGAACTACAAATAGGATTGATATCACGAGTTATGAAGAACATTTTGATGGCAGCCATCTTAACATGGAACCAGAGAGAATTCCATAATCAAGGCGGTCTCTCCTGAGATTGTGTAGTTAAATTAAGGAATTAATGAAACCACAGAATCTAAATAATAAGAACCCCCTGATGGAAAAAGCTAACTGGAATCTATATCTACCTCTAATTTGTAGGCATAAACATATCAGTGACCAATACAAGTTAGATAACATTTTGCCAAGGCATTTTCTCATTGAGGCTGTTAGAAATGGGGTTTTTGGTTGGCAGTCAGGTTACCCTCTGTCCAAGCAAAAGCCCTCACTCTAGTCAGGGTAAGTCACACACTATCCAAGATTATCCTGTGCCCACCCTCTGGTAGCTTGGCACGAGCAGTCAGGCTTAACTTAGAAGGCAATGTGTAAAGTATTTGTGCAATAAGTCATACAATACCACCATATAACACCACAAAAATACACCACACAGTGTTTAGAAAAATATATAATATTTATCAGGATAATTGTAGGTCAAAAAGAATAAAGATGCAATGGAAAATTGTAGAACTATCACAGGAAAGTGATATAAAGTGTCTTAAGTCTTTAGAATGCAATACAGTGTCTTTCAAGCACAAAGTACCTGGTTTCTGGTGGAAAATCTCCTCAGAGGGCCACAGGAAAAGGGATGCGTGGAAAAAGGGTGTGTGCGTCGATTTCTCCTCCGCACACAAAGACTTGCGTCGTTCTTTTCCACGCGGGGAAGTCGGGCGTCGTTTTCCGGCGCGCAGACAGTCTCTTTTCGTGGATCGCGGGGATTACCAGATGTCCCGGGTCTGTGCGTGGATTCTCCTACTTGTTTTCCGGCTGCGCGTCGTTCTGCGGGACTGCGCGTCGAAGTTTCGATCTCACGGCAGGCGTCGCGTCGATTTCTCCTTGGAAGTCGGGCGGCGTTGTCCTTGCGAGGCCGTGCGTTGAAATCTTGGTCTCACGGCAGGCGTCGCGTCGATTTCTCCTCGGAAGTCGGGCGGTGTTGTCCTTGCGAGGCCGTGCGTCAAAGTTTCGCGTTCACGGTAGGCGTCGCGTCGATTTCTCCTGGAAAGTCGGGCGGCGTTGTCCTTGCGAGGTTGTGCGTCGAAGTCTCGATCGTCCCGAGAGCGTCGCATTGATCAGCGTCGGTGTGCGGCGTTTTTCTCACCGCGAAACAAGCTGTGCGTCAAAATTTTCGGCGCACGGAGCGTCCAAGTGAAAGGAAGAAGTCTTTTTGGTCCTGAGACTTCAAGGAACAGGAGGCAAGCTCTATCCAAGCCCTTGGAGAGCACTTTCACAGCCAGACAAGAGTTCAGCAAGGCAGCAGGGCAACAGCAAGACAGCAGTCCTTTGTAGAAAGCAGACAGGTGAGTCCTTTGAGCAGCCAGGCAGTTCTTCTTGGCAGGATGTAGTTTCTGGTTCCGGTTTCTTCTCCAGCAAGTGTCTGATGAGGTAGGGCAGAGGCCCTGTTTTATACCCAAATGTGCCTTTGAAGTGGGGGAGACTTCAAAGAGTGGCTAAGAAGTGCACCAGGTCCCCTTTCAGTTCAATCCTGTCTGCCAGGGTCCCAGTAGGTGGTGTGGCAGTCCTTTGTGTGAGGGTAGGCCCTCCACCCTCCCAGCCCAGGAAGACCCATTCAAAATGCAGATGTATGCAAGTGAGGCTGAGTACCCTGTGTTTGGGGTGTGTCTGAGTGAATGCACAAGGAGCTGTCAACTAAACCTAGCCAGACGTGGATTGTAAGGCACAGAAGGATTTAAGTGCAAAGAAATGCTCACTTTCTAAAAGTGGCATTTCTAGAATAGTAATATCAAATCCGACTTCACCAGTCAGTAGGATTTTGTATTACCATTCTGGCCCTACTAAATATGACCTCCCTGCTCCTTTCAGATCAGCAGCTGCCACTTCAACAGTGTATGAGGGCAGCCCCAATGTTAGCCTATGAAGGGAGCAGGTCTCACAGTAGTGCAAAAACGAATTGAGAGTTTTTTACACTACCAGGACATATAACTACACAGGTACATGTCCTGCCTTTTACCTACACAGCACCCTGCTCTAGGGGATACCCAGGGCACACTTTAAGGGTGACTTATATGTAGAAAAAGGGGAGCTCTATGCTTGGCAGGTACTTTTAAATGCCAAGTCGAGGTGGCAGTGAAACTGCCCACACAGGCCTAGCAATGGTAGGCCTGAGACAAGGAAAAGGGGCTACTTAAGTGGGTGGCACAATCCGTGCTGCAGGTCCACTAGTAGCATTTAATCTATAGGCCCTAGGCACCTGGAGTGCACATTACTGGGGACTTATAAGTAGATTAAATAGTTCAATCAGGTATGATCCAAAGTTACCATGTTTACAGAGAGAGAGCATATGCACTTTAGCACTGGTTAGCAGTGGTAAAGTGCGCAGAGTCTAAAAACCAGCAAAAACAGTATCCACAAAGTGGAGGGAGGCAGGCAAAAAGTTAGGGGTGACTACCCTAAGGCTGTCAGGTCTAACATGTGTCCCCCCCAGCTGAAAGTGGGGAGAGCTACCCGACCTCTTGGGAGCTCTCATCGCTAAGGCGGAAGTACCTGGAGAGACCATCAGCATTGGCGTGGTCAACCCCTGGGCGATGTTCCACCGTAAAGTCCATCCCCTGTAGGGAAATGGACCACCTCAAGAGTTTTGGATTCTCACCCCTCATCTGCATGAGCCATCTGAGGGGCCTGTGGTCGGTCTGAACTAGGAAGTGAGTCCCAAACAGGTAGGGTCTCAGCTTCTTCAGTGCCCAGACCACAGCAAAAGCTTCTCTTTCAATAGCACTCCACCTCTGTTCCCGTGGTAATAGTCTTCTGCTAATAAAGACTACCGGTTGATCTCTGCCCTCCTCATTTAGCTGTGCTAGAACTGCCCCTATGCCATGCTCTGAAGCGTCTGTCTGCACGATAAATTCCTGGGAGTAGTCAGGGGCCTTGAGCACGGGGGCCGTGCACATGGCTTCCTTCAGGGCGTCAAAGGCTTTCTGACAAGCCTCTGTCCAATTCACCACCCTAGGTTGCTTCTTGGACGTGAGTTCTGTCAAGGGGGACACAATGGTACCATAGCCCTTGACAAACCTGCGGTAGTATCCGGTGAGGCCTAAAAAGGCTCTCACCTCAGTCTGGGTTCGAGGTGGTTGCCAGGCCTTGATAGTTTCGATCTTGGCCTGGAGTGGCTGCACCTTGCCACCACCTACTAGGTGTCCCAAGTACACCACGGAACCCTGCCCAATCTGGCACTTACTAGCCTTGATGGTCAGGCCTGCCTGTTGCAGGGCCTGAAGCACCTCCTTGAGGTGGAGCAGGTGTTCCTCCCAGCTGGAACTGTAGACAGCTATGTCATCCAGGTAGGCTGCACAGAAGGCATCCTTGCCAGCCAGGACCCCGTTAACCAACCGTTGGAAGGTAGCGGGGGCATTTTTCAATCCAAACGGCATCACCCGGAACTGGTAATGGCCGTCAGGGGTGGAAAAGGCGGACCTTTCCTTAGCCCCCTCAGTCAGGGCGATCTGCCAGTACCCTGAAGTAAGATCAAACGTACTCAGGAACTTGGCAGCACCTAGCCTGTCCACGAGCTCATCAGCTCGGGGGATGGGGTGAGCATCAGTCCGTGTGACTGAGTTGAGACCCCGGTAGTCCACGCAGAACCGGAGTTCTGGCTTCGCGCCTGGGGCAGTAGCCTTAGGGACCAACACCACTGGGCTGGCCCAGGGACTACTGGACTTCTCAATAACCCCTAGCGTCAACATCTTGGAGACCTCCTCCTTGATGCTGGCCTTCACCTTATCTGACAACCTGTAAATTTTGTTCTTCACAGGGAGACTGTCACCGGTGTCAATATCATGAACACAGAGGTGGGTCAGTCCAGGAGTAAGGGAGAAGAGGGGGGAGAACTGCTCCAACAGCTCATAGCAGTCTCCTTTCTGGTTTAGAGTCAGGGAGTCAGACAGAATGACCCCGCTTACGGACCCATCACCTTCTTGGGCAGAGAGGAGGTCAGGGAGAGGTTCACTCTCCTCTTCCATCCCTTCATCTGTGACCAGAAGCATGTTGATCTCCGACCTCTCAAAATGAGCTTTTAGTCGGTTCACGTGGAGCACCCTTAGGGGGTTCCTAGGGGTTTGGAGGTCCACTAGGTAAGTGGCCTCCCCTTTCCGCTCCTTTATTTCAAATGGGCCAGACCAGCGGTCCTGGAGAGCTCTGGGCTCTACTGGCTCCATTACCCACACTTTGTCTCCAGGTTGAAACTCTACCAGAGTGGCCTTCTGGTCATACCATTGTTTCATCACCTCTTGACTGGCCTCCAGGTTACTTTGGGCCTCTTTCCAGAAGCGGGTCATCTGATTGCGGAGGGCCAACATGTAGCTGACCACGTCCTGAGGGGTTGTCTTTGGAGCGTTCTTCAATCCCTCCTTGACAATGCTTAAGGGTCCCCTGACGGGGTACCCATAGAGAAGCTCAAAGGGACTGAACCCTACCCCCCTCTGGGGGACCTCTCTGTAAGCAAAGAGAAGGCATGGTAAGAGGACGTCCCATTTACGCCTCATGGCCTCAGGGAGGCCACCAATCATGCCTTTCAGGGTCTTGTTGAATCTCTCCACAAGCCCATTAGACTGGGGGTGATAGGGTGTGGTGAACTTGTAGGTTACACCACACGCATCCCACAGATGCTTCATGTACGCGGACATGAAGTTAGTGCCTCTGTCAGACACTATCTCCTTGGGGAATCCCACACGGGTAAATATCCCCATCAGGGTTCTGGCTACCACCGATGCAGTTACGGTCCTCAGAGGGATTGCCTCTGGGTACCGGGTGGCATGGTCCACCAAAACCAGGATAAACCTGTTGCCTAAGGCAGTTTTGGGGTCCAAGGGGCCAACAATGTCGACGCCCACCCTTTCAAAGGGGGTGCCAACGACAGGAAGTGGAATCAGGGGGGTTTTAACCTTCTTTCCTGCTTTACCACTAGCCTGGCAGGTAGGACAAGCCCTGCAGAATTTGTCTGAGTGTGTCCTCATTTTGGGCCAGTGAAAGTGGGTGACAAGCCTGTTGAAGGTCTTGTCTTGTCCCAAATGTCCTGCCAGGGGAATGTCGTGAGCCAGACCCAGTAGGAAGGCTCGGTAACATTGAGGGACCACCAGCACACGTGCTGCCCCAAAGACCGGAACCCTAGGCTCACTGTAGAGGAGATCATTCTCCCAATATAGGTGGTGATTGCCAGAGGCGTCACCTGCTGCCTGGTTTAAGGCTTGTTTCCTCAACCCTTCTAGAGTGGGACACTCTTTCTGCGCCTTGCAGAATTCCTCCCTGGTGGGTCCACCCTCAACTTGCCAGCCAGCAAGCTCAGGTAAGTCACCTAGGGTGGCAATGTCTTCCCCAGTTGGCTCGGGAGTCTCCTCCTCAGGAGCCCCGTCAGCCACTGTGGGAACTTCTGGGGCCGGTTTCCCGCGCCCCTCGTCCCTCCTCTTGGCAGCTCTCTGGGCCATCGTTCCAGGCTCCAGATGTCCTTGACTTCCCTCTCGGTCAGCCATGGACCGGGTGGTCATGCAGACCCACTCAGGTAACCCTAACATCTCCAGGTGAGATCTGAGCTCTACTTCTTTCCAAGCAGTATGCTCTAGATCATTGCCTAACAGACAATCTACCGGCATGGCAGGACTCACAGCTACTTTCAGAGTACCAGAGACCCCCCCCCACTCAAAGGGAACCCGAGCCACCGGTAGGTGACTCTCGCGATTGTCAGCGACTATGACCTGGTGGAATGTATTAGGGATTATCTGCTCTGTGGACACCAGCTGACTCTTGATAGTAGTCATACTGGCTCCTGTGTCACGCAGAGCCTCCACCTTCTGCCCATCAATGAGGACCCACTGCCGGTACTTGGAAGTATTTTTAGGCATGTGGACCTTGGACATCATTTCTCCTTCTCCCAGGGACACTAGGGAAATCTCTACCTGTCCCCCACAGCTATCTGGGTCCATCTCCCCCCCGAGCGCTACACTAGTCAACCCAGGGACCTGTCCAGTAGTGGACGGTGCCCTCTTGGGGCACTGGGGATCGCCTTTATAGTGACCATACTGGTAACACTCCATGCATTTGGGGCTAGATTTTCCTGACCTGTCAAATGTCCCTGGCTTTTTCCCAAATTTGGAAAAGGAAGGGTTGCCACCCCCTCCCTGGGAATTCTTTTGGGGGCCTTTAGAGAGTTCCTTATCTGTAAGTTTATCTCCCCCCTCTTTCTTCTGTTGGGAACCCTGACCACCTTTGTGGGAGTCCCCCCCAGGTACCTTTTTGGACACTCTGGTGCTAGCCCAGAGGTCCGCCTCCTCAGCAAGCTTCCTGGGATCAGTCAGCTTACTATCCACTAGCTGGCGCAAATCGGTATAAGTAACATTAAGCATATGCTCTCTCAGGATCAAGTCATATAAACCTTTATAATCTGCTACTTTGTTGCCCCGCACCCATCCATTCAGTGCCTTACTAGAGAAATCAAAGAAATCTACCCATGTTTGTGTGGTTTGTTTGGTGCTGTCCCTGAACCTCTGACGGTATCCCTCAGGGGTCAGCCCAAACTTGGCAAGTAAAGTGGCTTTCTGGAGTGGGTATGTGTTTTGATCCGGTGGATCCAATGTGAGAAGTGTGTCCCTCCCCAATGGCGGCACATAACCCCACATAGCTACCCCCCATTGCCCCTCAGGAACCTCATGAGCCCTTAGTGCAACTTCATAAGCAGCTAACCATTTATCTATGTCATCTCCCACCACAAAACTGGGC
Source organism: Pleurodeles waltl (assembly GCF_031143425.1). Classification (NCBI taxonomy): domain Eukaryota; kingdom Metazoa; phylum Chordata; class Amphibia; order Caudata; family Salamandridae; genus Pleurodeles; species Pleurodeles waltl. The sequence goes on from NC_090438.1 coordinate 719,223,872, forward strand.
ACCACATTTTTGGGTATACGAACCTTCTTTTCTCCAGCAGGTCCTGTCTGTATGCTGCCACCATTATTGCTGGATTCAGACTGTCTTGCCTTGATCTCCAGCTCCTTGAGACTCAGTTCATGAGCCAACAATAGTTTCTTTTCAGCCAAAGCTCTTTCAGCTTCCACTTGTTTGGCTGTTCTTTCAGCTTCTGCTTGTTTGGCTGTTCTTTCAGCTTCAATCTGTTTGGCTGCTCTTTCAGCCTCAGCTTGTTTGGCTTCTCTTTCTGCCCTCCTCTCCTCCTGTTGTGCCTCAATTTTCAGTTTTGCCATTTGCAATTGGAACTCCCTTTCCTCTCTCCTTTCCTCTGCAGTCAGGCTTTGCATGGAGACACTGCTCTCTGGTCTGGAAGGGTGCACAATTGCAGTGGTAACACCATCCATAGATAGTGAAAATCCTTCTGAGGGGCCATTTTCTGGCTCCTCTTCCTCATCATCCTCTAAATGGGCTTCTGCCCAGGCCCTCAGCGCCACTTGAAAGTCCTCCTTTCTGGAGGCCCCTTGGGTGGGTACCCTTAATGCCCTGCAGAATCCTCTTAGTTGTTTGACCGTGTATGTATCCAACTGGACTAGGTCAAAGTCCCCTGTCTGAGACCCAGTCAGAGACATGTTGAGTGAGGATTTAGTTTTTGAAAATTGTCAGGAAAAAACGGATTTTCAAAAAGAGATAAAAAACCAAGTTGACCTTCAACTGTGGGTAGGTAGTGAAATACTTAGCTACTGTATGTCACTGCACAAATACAAGTCCTATCCTCACCGCTGATCACCAATGTTAGAAATGGGGTTTTTGGTTGGCAGTCAGGTTACCCTCTGTCCAAGCAAAAGCCCTCACTCTAGTCAGGGTAAGTCACACACTATCCAAGATTATCCTGTGCCCACCCTCTGGTAGCTTGGCACGAGCAGTCAGGCTTAACTTAGAAGGCAATGTGTAAAGTATTTGTGCAATAAGTCATACAATACCACCATATAACACCACAAAAATACACCACACAGTGTTTAGAAAAATATATAATATTTATCAGGATAATTGTAGGTCAAACAGAATAAAGATGCAATGGAAAATTGTAGAACTATCACAGGAAAGTGATATAAAGTGTCTTAAGTCTTTAGAATGCAATACTGTGTCTTTCAAGCACAAAGTACCTGGTTTCTGGTGGAAAATCTCCTCAGAGGGCCACAGGAAAAGGGATGCGTGGAAAAAGGGTGTGTGCGTCGATTTCTCCTCCGCACACAAAGACTTGCGTCGTTCTTTTCCACGCGGGGAAGTCGGGCGTCGTTTTCCGGCGCGCAGACAGTCTCTTTTCATGGATCGCGGGGATTACCAGATGTCCCGGGTCTGTGCGTGGATTCTCCTACTTGTTTTCCGGCTGCGCGTCGTTCTGCGGGACTGCGCGTCGAAGTTTCGATCTCACGGCAGGCGTCGCGTCGATTTCTCCTTGGAAGTCGGGCGGCGTTGTCCTTGCGAGGCCGTGCGTCGAAATCTTGGTCTCACGGCAGGCGTCGCGTCGATTTCTCCTCGGAAGTCGGGCGGCGTTGTCCTTGCGAGGCCGTGCGTCAAAGTTTCGCGTTCACGGTAGGCGTCGCGTCGATTTCTCCTGGAAAGTCGGGCGGCGTTGTCCTTGCGAGGTTGTGCGTCGAAGTCTCGATCGTCCCGAGAGCGTCGCGTTGATCAGCGTCGGTGTGCGGCGTTTTTCTCACCGCGAAACAAGCTGTGCGTCGAAATTTTCGGCGCACGGAGCGTCCAAGTGAAAGGAAGAAGTCTTTTTGGTCCTGAGACTTCAAGGAACAGGAGGCAAGCTCTATCCAAGCCCTTGGAGAGCACTTTCACAGCCAGACAAGAGTTCAGCAAGGCAGCAGGGCAACAGCAAGACAGCAGTCCTTTGTAGAAAGCAGACAGGTGAGTCCTTTGAGCAGCCAGGCAGTTCTTCTTGGCAGGATGTAGTTTCTGGTTCCGGTTTCTTCTCCAGCAAGTGTCTGATGAGGTAGGGCAGAGGCCCTGTTTTATACCCAAATGTGCCTTTGAAGTGGGGGAGACTTCAAAGAGTGGCTAAGAAGTGCACCAGGTCCCCTTTCAGTTCAATCCTGTCTGCCAGGGTCCCAGTAGGGGGTGTGGCAGTCCTTTGTGTGAGGGTAGGCCCTCCACCCTCCCAGCCCAGGAAGACCCATTCAAAATGCAGATGTATGCAAGTGAGGCTGAGTACCCTGTGTTTGGGGTGTGTCTGAGTGAATGCACAAGGAGCTGTCAACTAAACCTAGCCAGACGTGGATTGTAAGGCACAGAAGGATTTAAGTGCAAAGAAATGCTCACTTTCTAAAAGTGGCATTTCTAGAATAGTAATATCAAATCCGACTTCACCAGTCAGTAGGATTTTGTATTACCATTCTGGCCCTACTAAATATGACCTCCCTGCTCCTTTCAGATCAGCAGCTGCCACTTCAACAGTGTATGAGGGCAGCCCCAATGTTAGCCTATGAAGGGAGCAGGTCTCACAGTAGTGCAAAAACGAATTGAGAGTTTTTTTACACTACCAGGACATATAACTACACAGGTACATGTCCTGCCTTTTACCTACACAGCACCCTGCTCTAGGGGATACCCAGGGCACACATTAAGGGTGACTTATATGTAGAAAAAGGGGAGCTCTATGCTTGGCAGGTACTTTTAAATGCCAAGTCGAGGTGGCAGTGAAACTGCCCACACAGGCCTAGCAATGGTAGGCCTGAGACAAGGAAAAGGGGCTACTTAAGTGGGTGGCACAATCCGTGCTGCAGGTCCACTAGTAGCATTTAATCTATAGGCCCTAGGCACCTGGAGTGCACATTACTGGGGACTTATAAGTAGATTAAATAGTTCAATCAGGTATGATCCAAAGTTACCATGTTTACAGAGAGAGAGCATATGCACTTTAGCACTGGTTAGCAGTGGTAAAGTGCGCAGAGTCTAAAAACCAGCAAAAACAGTATCCACAAAGTGGAGGGAGGCAGGCAAAAAGTTAGGGGTGACTACCCTAAGGCTGTCAGGTCTAACAGAGGCCATTATTGTATGTATCTAAATGAGACATCCAGAAGACTTCTCTCTTTTTCCTAATGACTTCAGAATCTTGTCTAGTTTTAGAACCCTCCTCCCTCAACTCAAAAGGTATCAGAGCCACTGGATAGTGACTCTCATGGCCTCATGGTTGACAGCTGCAACAACGTGGTGGAATGCATTAGGGACTACCTGCTCTGAAGTTTCCAGATGACATCTGACAGTTGCATACTGGCTCCAGTGTCTCTGAGAGCTTCCACCTGTTGCACATTGGTGGTGACCGACAGTCTCCACTTCCTAGTATTACTAGGCATGTGTGTTCTCTGCACCATCTCTGCATCAACCGGAGACATTAGGATAAACTGTACTCTGTCCCCCACACTATCTGGGACAATCTCCTCCGCTAGCGATGTACTAGCCGCCCCAGTGACTGCCTCCATGGGACACTGGACATCCCCCTTGAAGTGTCCTTCCTGTTGGCACTCATAGTACTTGGGAGTGCGGAAGAATTACTGTTAGGGAATCATGTCTTCTTTTTCTCAGTTGGAGGATGTGAGTCTTGACCTGTGGAGCTAGTTTCAAATAACTCCTTGTTTTTTGTTCATCTCCCCCTCCTTTTTTCTGATGGGAACTTTCTGAATCCTTGCAATGATCCCCCAAATAGATTATTGTGGACCTTAGTCCTGAGCCAGCACTCTGTTTCCTTAACAAGCTCTCTGGGGTCAGTGAGCTTACTATAAATCATGTGTTCGTGCAGCTTTGGAAAACAATTACTGAACATGTGCTTTCTTGCAAACAGATTATACATCCCTTTGTTATCATTCACCTCACTGCCCACAACACAACTATCCAGTGCCTTGCAAACGGAACACTGGAATTCACCCAGGACGGCTGGGGCAAATTCTGGGTGTCCCTGAGCTTCTGCCTGTGTTCCTCTGGAGTAAGGTCATATATTTCCTGACAAGGGTTTCCTTTATAATGGGATACCTCATCCTGTCCTCCTTCTCCTGGACCAGGAGGGTGTGACTTCCCTCACTAGGGATATGCCTCCACAGACTACTCCCCAATCCTTTTCAGGGATCTTGTGCATTTGTAAGGCAATCACTAAAGCCTCAAACAACTTGTCAGTTCCATCCCCCACAACAGAGACAGGCACCAGACCTTTGGGAATATGGACCCTCTTGTCTCCAGAATGCACTAAAGAAATGCTCCCACCATTACCGCTGGGCATGTCCAGAAACGTAAGGTTCCTCTCATGATCCAAACACTCCAAAGTTATTTCTCCTCCATGGCCAGATTCTTTTATCCATGGTCAGTTTATTTTGCTCTGCCTCCATGGCCAGTCTCTCTTCTTCTGCCTCCATGGCCCATCTCTTTTCCTCCATCTTGAGTTTTGCCATCTCCAGTCTGTACTCCCTCTCCTCTCTCCTTTCTGCCAGTTCCTCTGGGGACATATTTCAGGAGGACACACTGCTCCCTGCATGGGAGGGGATTTCCAATTTTGGAAATAGGTTACCTTTACCACTCAACAGGCTGCATTCAAGACTCTCCTGTGGGTCCTGCTTTGATCCTTCTTCCTCCTCCTCTTCCCCCAGATCACCTGTTGCGACTTGCAACTGGTGGGCCTCAGCCCATGCCCTTAAAGCCTAAAGGACCCCCACCTTCCTAGCACTCCTCTTGGTGAGCAACCCCCTTTCCTTGCAAAATTCTTTTTGCTCAGCCACAGGTTGGCAAGCTCATACTCAATCTTTGCAGGTGAGGCCGCAGATATAATCAATCAGGTTGGGTAGGAGTGATCTGACAGAATAAACAAAAAGGTAAACTGTCCTTTGTTCACCTCTGATCACCAATGTTAGAAATTGGGTTGCTGAATGACTGGGGTGTGACCCCTCGTCAAACAGAAACCACAATCCTATTTATGGTAAGGCACAAGCAAACCACAAATTAACCTTTGCTCACCCCCTGGTACCTAGGCACAGAGTAGTCAGGCTTAAATTAGAGACAATGTGTAATGTATTTGTGCAATACTTCAAACAGTACAACAGTGAAAACACCACACAAAAATAACCCACACCATGTTAGAAAAATAGAGTAAAATTTAATAAATAAAGCAAGACCAAAACAACAAAAAATCAATCAGTAAATCCGGAAGTACAATGTTTTAAAGACTTAACTGCAATAAAGTGCCTTGAAAGCATGAAGTGCCAACCGTGGCTGTCTGGTCGCCCTGGACCGCGTCAAAGTCAAACGTTTAGGCTGACCATGAGTGGTTGATGCTGCTATACTACGAGACAGGCTGCTGGCAGCTTGCACTTTTTTAGTGCGAATGGTGAGGTTCCAGTGCCAACAGGCCGTTTGCAGTCACAAAGAGCACAAAAGCTTGATTTCAAGAGTTGATGCTCCCACTCTTTTCTTTTATTATACTAAGTTAATTTTCAATATTTCCCTTTTTTTACGTCAGCAATAAACCGACCATTGGGGAAAACAACCTGCATACCGCACTCATCATTTGTCATTTTAAGATTCATACGTTTTTTTGGGTGGCAAAGGGGTACAACTCTAACGTGAGGTGATACAGTTTTAGATCTTAGCGCTCTCACAATGATTCGGGAAATGTTTGTAAAAACAGAGGGCCTGTTTTTCTGAAAACACGGGGCTAGCCATTCAAATTTTACAGTTTGTTCTCTGAAGAACCGCGAAATATATGCCTTGATGATTGTCTTTTTTGGGAAACAGGTGTTTGCTGGCTGTTGTAAATTGACTTTGTATTAGTGTTGTATTTAAGCATACTGTTTGCAAATAAAAAAATAAATACCTTTGAAATCTCTTGTACTTGTCGAATACTAGTCTCCCATCTTAAAGAATAATTCGTACAGACTGTGGGCTGGCATAACAAACTAACTATCTAGAGAAGGGGCTGGATAGGTGTTATTTAACAAAAATAATAAAGAATTATATGCCTGCCCTTGGCAGCTTCCCTCTCATTCATTTTCAATGCCACGCTTGGGCCATCTCCTAGCCCATTTGTATACAGGAAGTAACTCTAAAACAGACTAAAATCCCACATTGTCGCAGTATATAAAAATCAAATTAAATAATATTGCCATCAGTACATGTTTCATTACATACACAATTAAATGATCACTGATTTAGTAAATGTGATAATTGTGTAAGAATGAGAAAAGTGTGGGTTCAAGGAGACAACGAGGTAAAGTAAATACCTATGTTAATATCACTGATAATTCTGATACAGTGACAATTGGAATGAACTCCCTAAATGTATTCCCACCATGGCCAGGTATGTTCTTGTTAAACGTGTCTTGTAGGTATTTTAGTATGTGCATTTGGAGGAGAAATGATACAAATAACCACGTTGCAGTGCATAGGAGCCAGTTGTACTGGAACAATTTCAAGTCATAGGGATTGTGAAAAATCCAAGCACATAAAAAACAAATGTAGCAAATGTGCCACGCCCATTTCAGCACTATACTGGTTCGGGGGTAGTATGTAGCTAGTGGCACATTTTGGACCACTGGTGTGTTAAAACACTGTCAGTCACAGACAGCACGTTGTACATTAAAGTGGTCGCTAAAGTTACATAGACGGTTTTACTGGTGAAACTGTACAGTGCACAAACGATAATGGGTGGGAATCCGGTTTCGGCAAATATTTATTAGTTGCTCATAACCAAGTCAAGTGTCTTGATTTTTTGATTCTATTAAAATGTTTGATTCCACGACACTTCACGGTTAAAAAAGGATGTACTACGGTTGTTCTTTCCTAACTGCTGCTATGTTTTGAAATATGTGTATAGTTATTTTACAAGTATTTAGGTTGTTCTATATTACCAAAAACTCACATCCTACAGCCTTTGCTTTGAATTGCTCTACCAAGCAAGATTGTCATCCTGGTCACTTTAACAAAATCCTCTCACTTTGCAGTCAGAGGAATAAAAGTAAACACTAGTTTCTGAAAAAGCATCAATTTGCCTGAAGACATAGGGCCTGTTTTACAAATGTGACGGCTATCCTGTTCACCATGTTATGATCCCATTATATCCTGTGGAGATCGTTACACTCCTGCATCCACTGCCTATGCATCTTTGAGAAGGTAGGATGTTTATAGAAAAAGTGAAGCCACATTGTGGGTGAGGAATGGGAATTAGTGACAGTACAACACAGAAAATATTACATATATTATATATTTATGTGATCTGAATATGCTTGCGCAGATCACATTATTATACAGCATGAGAAATCTCAGGAAGAAGCAGAAGAAGGTTTCTCTATACTGAGGAGGAGGGCCTAGTTGCATACAGTACGGCCCGGATTAACCCAGAGGTTGCAGGGAGGAAGTCCATTGGTGGTGCCTGGACATTTCCAATGAGCTATACCTGGCTGTTGTGTAGATGCTTTGGTACGGACTGAAGAATGTGGCTAAATGGGTCCACTGATTGTAGGGAGCGGTAGGAGGAGATGTACTGTGTAATTCCCTGAAATCCAAAGTGAGGAGTTTTGGCTAACAATCGGCAATGGTGGTGTCCCGGTGAGCTTGAAGACTGATCACCAGAGCTTTTGCGAGACTCATTGGAAGATGTGTTGTGTACTTCATTGAATTCCAAAGCGTAGTTTTTTTACAATTCCATAGCTTTGGCCGAAAGCCCGCTATTGTGGTGTCTCATTGGGTTTGAAAAATAGGTTGTTACAGCTTTAGGAAGACTTAAGGTGAGATGTGCTTTGGACTGCTTTTAAAACAAGGGTGAGGAGGATTGTTTTCATAAAATGTTATAGATCAATTAATAAAAATCATCATCAATAAACTGTACATTAAATAAAACAATATTAGAAAAAATGAATGATATGCTGCGCAGCATCAACATGTCATAATCGTACATTGGTAAGTTAGAAAAATGAATGAATGTCCATTAATTTAACCATTTTGCAAAAAATCTGCTGGACCACAGAACATAGACCAAATCAGACCACAAACTCGGACTGCATGGCTACATTCATTTTTTAATATCGAATTGTAAATGTGAACTGTTGGCACCCACTAAACTAAAGTCCAGGGGTTCTCCTGGGTGACGCTGACCCACCCACACACCAGCACACCGCACTCTGAATGGAGGTAAATGCACTCGATTTTCCAGTCTTGCCGACGATGAGGGTTGGGGTGAAAGAGATGGAAGAGAGAAACCTTCGATGCTTGGACTCCTTTCTATGTATTTATGTTAGCCTTCTAAGAATATTCTGTACTGTGCTTGATGTACTTCTCCTCTTTGATCGACAGCAAGGGTTTCTACGGGCACCTTTATAGAAGGGAACACAAGCCATTATTACTCAACCTGCTTACATACTATTGTAAGTCTATACATGAATTCCTCATTGTTCTCACCACACAAGAAAGAAAAAATCTTATTTCACACACCGGCCAGAGATGAACAGTGAAGGAGGCTGTTGTGTAATCATCATCCAAAAACAATAGATGGTGAATTAGAATTTATTCCTAAACAGAATACAAGGAGCAGAAACCAGCACCCATTCGCAGCTCTGCCTATTCCTATCTATCTCCAATATTTATTCACATCTTGAACAATCTAATTTACGTACCTAGCATTCTAACCCATAACACATTCCTCCTTCTTAAAACAACATTGGAATTAAATCCACATAACACACACAGCCTTTATTTTCTAAATCGAATTACAATTTGACAATGTGTTAGGAAAGAACACAAAGGCAAGAAAAGAAAAGAAAAGAAAACAATTCTGCCTGCACTGGAACATCCACATTTCTGTCATTATAATTTGCTAAGGAACAGACACTGCAATATTAATTTTGACATCATTGTCATTACCTGATTTGGAAAATGTTGACAACACATTCACAGTAGATTCGGACACATAATTTCTGTTTTTACAACATCATCATCTAACCCGTCCTTATGATGAGTAACAAATACACCAGGCACCAAACATTAAGCTATTCTTTTTAAGTTCCACACCTTTCCATTCATCAAATGTACCACGCTAGTCAACCTCTCAATCATTTCTTTAGGTTTGTAAAACTAACTTTCCCTTTTTAACCTTTCTAATGTGTTTTACTTCAACCCACTGACCAAGTGCAAATGCCAGTCCTTCATAACATGCTTATAATCATGTACAGTCCTCCCTTTAGCCAGTGTAGATTCAATTCTGTCATTAAAGTGTTCCTTCGACCAATGAGCCACACTAGTCTTAAACATTCACCTGGGATTATATTTGGACCTGAGGTTTGTACTCCTCATTAATACAAACACGGCCATTGCTTCAGAGATGGACCCACGATATGCTCACTCAGTTTTCCCCATTTCTAATTCCCATTCATGATTACTCTTTGTGGCAAATTCGATTGTTTTTTTAATCACTCTGTTAAAATACTCAAGCATACCAATTCCACAGGAATTATATAAGGAGGTGGTTTCATTCCAAATGTCTAAAATTATTCTTTAGCTTTGTTGAAGACAAATTGCATTCTTTTATCACTTATTAGATTTAATGTGATACTCTCCTGTAAAAAATGTTCATCCCAAAAAATTATAATAGAGCCAGTATCCACTCTCTCCACCACCTTGTTAATAGACCACCACAAAAACATGTCAATTAACACAATTATAAATTTGTGGGAAGAGCCAATTGGACCCATTAAGCCAATTGCTACAGATTCCCATGGTGACTCTGGAATGGGAAACATGTCCAAGGATGGTTTCAATGCTATTAAAGAGTTATCAGAATTTCTACAAATAGAACCTTCATGAACAAATCTCTCAATTTCAATATCCATGCCCAGCCACTAAAACTAAGCTTGCACCGCTTGTTTCTTTCTTACATTTCCAAAATTACCCTTACGGCACAAGTTCATAATCTCTATATGTAAACTATTGGAAGGGACTACTCTATCACCTCTCCATCTATCACCACTCTGCTCACAAAGATCATATCTTATTGGCCAAAATGGCCTTAAATTGGCATCTACCCTTGTTTATTTGTCCATCCTTTATGAATATGTTCCAAAACTAGTAACAACAATTTTCCTTCTTCTACCCTGATATTTTTTTTACACATAAGTACCACTATTGAGCACCTATGCAATTTGAATATAATTTCAGATTTAATCTTCAAATATTCCCAACTGTTTAGGTATTCAGGAATGAAAATCTGCAATAACATTTCCCTTACCAGGTACAAATACCATTTTGTAATTATAATCTTGCAATCTCATAGAAAGTCTAATAACCCTTGCAGATGCATTGATAGTGCCTTTAGTGGTACGAATTGTAATCAAGGGCTTAGAGTGAAAAACATCCTCCACACAAATGCCCTAAAATGGTCTGCAGTGCATGCACAGGCAAGTATTTCGTTTTCAATAATAGAATACTTTTTTCTCTGTAGGAGAAAATGACCTGGAAGCATATGCTATTAAACGTTCTCTTCCGCCTTTCTCTCTATTTGAGTCAATACTGCACCTAATCACTTACAGCTAGCAAAAGTAGTGACAACATTAGGTGCATTAAGATCAACATTGTGACAGATTCCACATTAGTATACTTTCCTTTATACAATGAAAATCCAAATATCATCCCTCTGTCCATTCAAATTTGCACATGTTCTTTAGTCGTTGTCTAACATTAAATGTCTGAGATGCAACTTTCTGAATATATTTGAAGCAGAATTCTGCAAGCCCAAGAAATGAGCAACTTGGAGCTTGTGCATTCTGTATAGCTTCAACCAGGGATAGTTCAGGTTTCAGTCCCTTTCCACTACATACCCCAAAAATAAGACACTGTTCTCAGCAAAAAGAGAATTCTATTGTCAAACTTCTTGATTCCAAAATTATCGACACTTCCTCCAGGATTTTTTAATGTACCGATTTGTGTTTTCCAAAGCTACGTATGCCATCTTGGAAACTTTTTACACATTTCATTTTCCCAAAAAGTTAATACATCAATGTTTGATAAACCGCCACAGAAGATGCTAAGCCAAATGGCATTGGTTTAAACTTGAAGAATTGAATTGGTTTTATAAAAACAGTCATTACTTGCACTCCACAGACAACAAACTCTGATGGTATGTTCTTGTTAAATCAGTACTGGAAAACCACTTAGCACCTTTCAACAAAGATATCATTTCATTAATTTTAGGTAATGGAAATTGAGCAACAATATTACCATTTGAATGAGAGCCCTAACTTACTGTTGCTGCGGTGAACTACAACAAAAGCTGAAATCCATACTAAAGGCCCCATAGGCTCAATTATTTCAGCAGCCACCAACTTCTCAAGCTCACTAGTCAATTCATCCCTCAATAAAATAGGGATATTCTTAACTTCCCCCTCTTTTAACTTGATTCTATGTTTAAATCCAATCAAATTTCCAATGTATTAGCTAAAACCTTTGGTAATCTTTCAATGTCTTCTCTCCAACCTTCACAACTTCATCAGATACCACCCACCCTGCTGTTGGGATCCATTAGAATATGTAGGTTTTATGATTACCTCATCCCAAAACAGATGGACTTTTCTTGGCTACATTCAATTTGACATAATCATGTAATTTCTTAAACTCAAGTTCAAACTAAAGAAACCCCATCATATCAGTCCTCTCACCACTATAACCTTCTGGTGATATGTCTGTGGAGAATACATTATTCTCAACTTTCCCTTCAAAAGTTTTCTTCCATTTATTATAGTGAATGGAGAGGCAGAATCCGCAAAAAAATCATGTTCACTCCTCCTATCTTCATCCAGCATTCCAGTTTGTTTTTATCAACCACAATACATTCATCTTGAATATTTAATATCAGCCTTTCCTTAATTTTAGTAACACTTTCAGTAACTTTATCTTCACTCTCCACAAATTCTTCACCGTGACAATCTTGAGCAGTCATACACTTGACCTACCTAAATTTCATTCTGCAACCCTTCATATAATGGCCTATGGTCTCAAAACCACTACATTTAGCCATTCTAGCAGGACACAAATTAGCAAGTATAACTTGTGGCTTTTTTGGGGGGGTCAAAGAGTGACCCTCCACCCCCCCCAATGGCCAAAACATTTATTTTTTTAAAGAAGCCCCACTTCTGCACCACTGCTCTCAATAGGATCTTTTCAGTTCTATTGATGCTTACTGATCAAGAGGCATGGACTATAACAACCCAAGGAAAATTTTGAGACAAGGGGCTCCAGGGCTGATATGCCAGGAACCATTTGTTCCCATCTATACTATTAAGAAATTCTGAATCAGTGTAAGTTCATGAGTTAGCAATCTACATTTCTCTCACCAAAGATTAGAACTGATGTAAGTATCCTGGAGGCAACTAGAGGCTCTCACAGGTTTCTCTGCAGCACAGGTAGTGTGCTTTGACTAAGACAAAGCATGCTTGTAAACCATGATGTAAGTCACACTTTTTCCTATGGCCCCTGTTTTTGAAGATAGATGTCTCTTACTGCACATATGTGATGCACCCCGATGGCTGTGAGCAGCATGTATCTCATAGTTCTATGGTGCCGGGAGAACATAAAGTGCTCTAAGTTGGGATGCAAATCCAGCAAAAATGGACATATCAGTTTATCCCAGAGTCAGATTATTAAACTTAATTCAGCAAGAAAAAGTGCGGGGACAAGGAACCTCCCCACACCCTTGTCACCAAAATGCAGTGGTCAAACAGAGCCCCTGAAACAACGCCAAACAGTGGTTGAGAACCATGCAGGGGATGAGTAAAGGCTGTAAAGTGGCCTCCATGATTTCCTTTTGGGGGAAGGGCAGCAGCTGCAGCACACTCTCACTGTTTATTCAGTGAGCAAAGTGGGGTGAAAAAGGATGCCAACAGAAGTGTGCCTCAGTGTTAGGGCAAAACTTGGGGACTAGTGTTGGCACCCAGAATCACAAGGAGGCTGCTGTGGAAGTGAGAGAAAGAAGCACAAACTGGGGTGAAGCTCCAGAACTGCTTTAGGACCTAGGTAGGCCTAAAAGAGTAGAAGTTGGAGGGGGCAGAAGCAGTGGACACCGCAGGACAGGGAAGCAGGAATAAGTACTCTTTTAGGAGTCCAGCAAGGGAGTTGAATAAAGCTCCTTCTAAGAAACCAACTCAGTTCTTTGTACCTGTAAAAAACAAAATGAGATATAGACCTTCTCCAACTTCACAAAAAAGCAAATAACGGGCTTGAATGCAACACTGAATACTCATGGGGCCCCCAAAGAAATCCTCACTTAGGGAACACAGCTAAAATAGCAGTATTTAAGAATAACCCCGTCCCTCAGGTCCTTCTGCCAAAATCAGTTATGTCTTTAGGGTCTGAGGTTAAGCCAGGGGGGTTCTGCACTGCGGTCTGAGAAGGGGAATGACGGACAGTTTTGAAACCCAGTGGGTTTAGCTGGTAACAGTGGCTTCAAATTGCTGGTCGCCAAATGATATCAGATCCTAACAGATGGATAACAACGGGAGAGAGGAGCAGGCCGGGGGGAGCAAAGTGAGAGAGGAAGCTGGGGTGGCCCCAGTGTTAGGAGAGGATGTTTATGCAGCAGTTTTAAACCCAGAAGAGTGTAAGGAACACCTCAACCCCCTGCCACACCAAACTCTATTACCTTCACCAGGATAGTTCCAATGAGCACAGTTGCTTCTTTAAGCTAAGCATTTTAAGAAGAATCTTCAAATGACTCCCACAGGACACGAGACATTTTGACCCAGATTTATACTCCCTTTGCGCCAGATTAGCATCATTTTTTAAAATGTAAATCAGGTGCAAACGTAACACCATATTTATATTTTGATGCTAGATCCGTTTAAGCCCCAAAATTTCAGGGTGTGAGTCATTTTCTGGATGCGTGAATACTCCTTGCGTCTATGAGATGCAAGGTAGGCGTTCCACTCCAAAAAATGACTCAAACACCTGTACACCAAATTTATCCAACCGGGCAAAAATGACGCACGGGTGGGAGGCGGGCCCGGAAAATGACGCGGATCCCAATTTGCGTCAAATTGTAACGCCTAGGTCAGGGCAGGTGTTAAAATGGGGCAAACACACCACTACTTAAGGAAAACTCACACAAGCAACATCATTGCTCAAGAAGGGTGACATGGAGGTGCTACTCATGCAGCATGCCAGAAGACGCAGAGCACAGGATCAACAGCAGCAGCTACCACCACACCCACTTGGACCCCAAAGGCAACAGAGAAGGCAGGAGAGGCTATTCAGGACCAGGACAACCCTCCTGGGCCTCAGGGAACATGATATAAACCAGAGGTACAGACTCAACTGGCAACCCATACAGCAGCTGCTCTGCCAAATTGAGCCACAGTTAACTGCCAGCTTGCAGACACCCCACATTATTCCACCAGAGACCAAGCTGCTAGCTGTCCTGCACATGTTGGCTAGTGGCTCATTTCAAACTACTGGTACTCTGGTTGCTGGAGTCTCACAGCCTTCATTCTCCGCCTCACTTCCTAAGGTACTTGATGCCATCATCTCCCTCACACCCCGCCTCATCAGCTTCCCCAACACACGGCAGAAGCAGCAGACCAAACAGGGGTTTTTACCAAATTAATGGCTTCCCACACGTGCTTGGTGCCATTGACTGCACACATGTCCGGATTGTGCCACCTGCTGCAACTGAGCACCTATATCGCAACAGAGTGCACACCTCTCCATCAATGTGCAGGCCATTGTTGATCACCAGGGATTGTTCACCAACATCATGGCAAAGTATCCTGGGAGTGTACATGATTCCCTCATCTTGCCACAGCCCCATCAATCGGCACTTCCAGGATGGACGATATGGCAACGGCCTTCTTGTTGGTAAGTCCAGAAACCTGGTAATATACACACAGCACAGCAACCCTGCAGGACACACAAGACATACACCACTACATTGACACGTGGGCAGGAAGACACTGAGATGTGACACTGGTTGTTATGTTTGATATCCTGACCCAATGGGATTCACACCTATAGACAAATGACGGTTGCGAATAACAATAGCTGCCACTCCAGAGCCACAAGGGACCAATTTAAAACCACACAGTGTCAATGACATCGCCTTAACTGGCAGTACAACTTGGAAGATTAACCATTCAATATCACAGGACGCCACAGTCAATCCCACACCCTTTTAAGCAATATGTTGTGTGTAAGGTGTGTGCAATGTGTGCTGCCACAGGTCAAACACCATGAGACACATAGCATGATGACGCTGGCTCAAATGAAGTTGACATGGAATTATTGAGGCAGTACCAACATCCCACATCACTCCTGGGGTGACATTGCCAGCTAGCAATAAGGAAGTGGACTGTGCAATGAAAACATGTTGATGTTACACTAATGCAAAGTGCACACTGCTACACATACTGAAAGGGACAATTCCCCATCTACACAACGGATGTACAGAGAGATGGACCTTCCTACACTAAAACATTCACCCCCAGAACAAAGTTAGCTAGCTCACCTGGAGCAAGTTCAGTAGTGTAGGTGCAAGGTTGCACATGAGCCTACTGGGTGAGGGAACAAAAACAGGTTTGCATACAACTAGTCATGCATGGGATAAGTGTGCATTGTCAATGCTGAACACGCCAGTGCTGGCAACTTATGAAGATGTGTTGTGCAGTGTCACCCAGCCAAATCAAAGGGCCTCACTGTTGCATTTCACCTGCAATAACATATGTCTAATTGGATGGGATGTCCAGGCCATGAAGTGCAACCATGTTACCACCACAGTGGAATCTATTGTGTGTGTGGAAGTATCATGTCACCTCCAGTGAATGCACATGGACACATCTTTCTCACTACATAACGCATAGGAGATACACACTGAACTGCAAGTTTCTAAATATACCAGAGATATCAGGTCAATTAGGCAAACACTACTTTTGCTAGTCAAACAACCCAATGCAGAAAGAACCACACAGAGCCCTAGGATCCCACACAATACCACAAACACATATGAGTCACAGACGACACAAGATAACAACTGCCATGCAAAGTGACATTTTCGGTGCAACCAGCAACAAAATACTTACCCCTATTTTCTCTTTCAGCTGATCAGGGTTACGGGATCCAACCATGGATCATGACCCCGTTTGCCAACCCAAGCACAGCAGCAGAGTGTGCCTATAATGAGGCACATCGGAGGACATGCACCATAGTTGAACGGACTTTTGGCATCCTGAAGTCCAGATTCTGGTGCCTGGACATCACCTATATTCCCCAGAACTGGTTTGCAAGATCATTTTGACCTGTGCCATCCTGCACAACATTTGTGTTAGGAGGAACATTCCCCAATATGAACCTAAACAACAACTGCCTGAAGAGGAGGAGGATGCTGTCTGGGAAAATGAGGGGGAACATCCTAACACAGCTGCAGGAATGTGTTGCAGACAACATATAGTACAACGTTTTTCCAGCAATAGTCACTATCACCACTTTGTTACGATATGGAATTAAACAGCTCACTTTATCACTGAATCATGCTCTGGGTAATTATTTATGCATCACATGATCTCTAGGAATCATAATCAGAGTATTTGCTCATGGACCATTGCAGAAAGACAAAATTGCATACTTCAGATGCCACATCACATTTGATGGGTATGAATGTACAGCAAACATCACACACCATATTTATGAAATACATCCTGCCTATTTGACATATGAAGGGCAATTTCATAGGACCACAGCTACGAAACGCAGCCATGTTGCCAACATGGTCCATTGCAGCATATGACACCCATCTAAGATGCCATCAATCATAAGGTACAAAAGTGCATCATACATGATGCAGTGGATGTGAAATTGCATTGGTAACAGGAATGTATGACCAGACCCTTGACAGCAGTAAGTGCAATATCAACTAGCTCTGCAAGGAGCATGTGTGACAAGAAGTGCATCAAACCTGAAAATGGATAGCACGAGTGCCCCAAGTATGACAAGCAATGCTCACAATACATGCCCTGCGCAGTCCATCTCAGGTAATAAGTCCTGCCACTGCCATGTTTTAAGTCTGCCCACCCTTCTCTAGGGGGGGCTGTAAATGGACTATCTGTACCCTGGGAATCATCATCTACATTTACCCAGACTCCCATTCTGGCTCCTGTGTGCTTCCCTTTTCAGTATGGCATTCCACAGTTCTACTTCATCAGCCTGCATGGACTTCAGGTCCCATAATGCACTGCCTGGTAGTCGGTAAGACCTGTAATCTGCTGTCCATTGCTTCCCATGGGAAAAGTCCGGTTCGCCCCTTATACTGGATTCTCAACTCCAGGACTTGTGAGAGACTGAAGCTGCACCCACCTGTGAGCACTGTCATGCAGCCCAGCAATTTGACTCAGCCCTGCCCTTGCTGCTGCCTGGAACTGCTTAGAAGCTGCCATTCCCTGAAGCTCATTGTTGTCCATTGGAGTACAATTAATTTGTGTTTCAGAGCCTTTGTTGGATTATGTTACAGTGCAGAGTACACCTGAAACTGTTCTTTGTTTCCACAGTGTTGTTCCTGTTTGTTGCAGTCAGACTCTGCTCACTGTTTTTTCTGCCTTGTTCATGACAGAGCCTGCAACCTGATAGCCAGACTGGTTCAAGTCTTTGTGTTAACCAGAGAAATTCCCTGGGGCTACATTTTGCCTCATAGTTTGTTTCCATGCCCTCCGTTACCTCTTGGGGTATTATGTCTGGTAAGTCTATGATCAGTCCTCAACTGTATAGAATAGTTTAATTTGTTTTCTTATTTTTTTTGTACCTGGACATGTTTTCCAGGGGCCGAATCCAGCCCCCATCCTTTGTCTGGTTTTGCATGTATTCATTAGTGCCAAACAGTGACAGTGTGCTATGGCTGTATTCCGGGATTTGGTACTGTGCCTCCAGCCCAACAAACAAGGGCTGCTAATGTGTATGTAAGGACAATAACTGTTTGTGCTGTGATGGTCCATACACAAATTCACTTTTGCCGCCACCTTTCGATGGGGCTTACGTGTTGACTAGCCATGAGATTAATCTGCACAGAGGCACTGATGTTCCCTGTTGCTGTGGGATGTTCAGAGCCCTACCCTGTGTATAAATGTAGTAATGAAACCTTCCGGTTTGTCTATTACTGATCCATAATGTATTCGACGACAACAAGGTTGCTCCGTCATCAACCTTCTGAAATTTCTGCTGTACCGTAGCTGCCCTATGCCCTTGTATGATGTTAGCTGATCTTTGGCTTTAGGTCAAACCTGCTTTGAAGGGTACTCGGTTAATTTAAGGGTTGGCTCTACAAACCCTTGACTAGACCTGCACGTAACTGTTACACCATGGAGGCCAATACTGACACAGGGTACACATGCCCACACACTTGAACTGGACACTTTTGTGCAATGAACCACTGGAAATATGTGAGCACATGCAGCATAGTCTGCTGGTCCACCACTGCCACAGGAGGAACATAGTTCATTTACATTAGTCAAACTGTGGTGTGCATAACAATGTTCTGACTGAATTTGAGACTCTGTGCCACAAACACTGTACCAACCTAGCAAGTTCAAATGCCTGACTCATGGGTAGTATACACACAAGTGACCATGAAGTGGTAGCCAACATTTCATGAAATGTGAGGGGTAACATATCTGACAAAGCCCTCTTCAGCCATCTTCAATCTTTCCTGTGTATTGTTTGTCATGGGAAATGTATTGTCCCCAATGTCACACAAGTACACACAGCATAAGAGGCAACAGATATTACAAACACAGATCATGACTGATGTACCTCATTGATTGGCATCTGATGGTGATACCCATTTGTAACACATTCATACATGATCATTATGCCAAATGTTTTGGATGCCGTTCCCACAGAGGCACACAAATAATTTTAACAGTCAATTCACACACAAAACACACAAGCCTTGAATCATTTTCTTTGTAGCGTAGCCTTGTTGTCCTCTATTGATGTAACACCTGCGCAAACTTGAAAAATCCATTTAACCCCTTCTGTGCCGCGGACGTAGTGGTTACGTCCCGCGGCACAGTGCTGCTGTGCCGAGGACGTAACCACTACGTCCTCGGCACACAGCCCAGAGGGAGCGCTCTCGCTCCCTCTGTGTGCTTCCCCCCACCCCCCCAAAGTCAGGGATGGAAGGGGAAGCCCTTCCCCTTCCACCCCCGACCCCCCCACCCCCCATAATGACGTCAGCACGCGATCGCGCGCTGACTTCATTATGGGGATTTCGCCGCACAGGAAGCCATTTGCTTCCAGTGCGGCGAACGGAGAAGAGGTGAGTTCCTCTTCCCGGTGGGTGGGGGGTTTGGGCTAAAGAGGCACCGGGGGAAAGGAAAGGCTTTTCCTTTCCCCCGGTGTCTCTTTGAGCATTCCTGCTGCCCGATCGCATTGCGATCGGGCAGCAGGAATGCCCACTAGACACCAGGGATTTTTTTTTTTTGTTGTACTTTCTGTTTCTTGTTGGCGGGGAGCGGCCCCTTGGGCAAGGTTCGCTCCCCTTGTGGGGGCAAATTGTTACGGCCATTTCTGCCCCCCTTGGGGGCAGATTGGCCTACTTTTTAGGCGGATCTGCCCCCAAGGGGGGCAGAAACCACTGGATCACCAGGGATTTTTATTTTCTGTGCATTTATGTGGGGGGGGGTGCCCCCTTGGGCAAGGGGCGCCCCCCCCAAGGGGGCAGAGAACTGTTGGCCTTTTCTGCCCCCCTTGGGGGCAGATCGGCCTATTTTTTTTAGGTCCATCTGCCCCCAAGGGGGGCAGAAGCCACTTAGGCACCAGGGATTGTGTGTGTAGTGAATGGGGGGGCGCCCCCTTGGGCAAGGGTCGCTCCCCTGTGGGGGGCATGTCCTTTAGGGCCATTTCTGCCCCCCTTGAGGGCAGATTGGCTACTTTTTAGCCAGATCTGCCCCCAAGGGGGGCAGAAAACACTAGATCACCAGGGTTTTTTATTTTTATGTGTATTTATGTGGGGGGGGTGCCCCCTTGGGCAAGGGGCGCCCCCCCCAAGGGGGCAGAGAACTGTTGGCCTTTTCTACCCCCCTTGGGGGCAAATCGGCCTATTTTTTTTAGGTCCATCTGCCCCCAAGGGGGGCAGAAGCCACTTAGGCACCAGGGATTGTGTGTGTAGTGGATGGGGGGGCGCCCCCTTGGGCAAGGGTCGCTCCCCTTTGGGGGGCATGTCTTTTAGGGCCATTTCTGCCCCCCTTGAGGGCAGATCAGCCTATTATTTTTAGGCTGATCTGCCCCCAAGGGGGGCAGAAACCACTAGAACGCCAGGGATGTTTTTTTATGTGTTTATTTCTGTGGGGGGGCGTCCCCTTGGGCACGGGGCGCCCCCCCAAGGGGGGCATTGACCTGTTGGCCATTTCTGCCCCCCCTGGGGGCAGATGGGCCTATTTTTCTAGACCCACCTGCCCCCAAGGGGGGCAGAAGCCACGTAGACACCAGGGATAGTGTGTGTGTGTGTGTGTGTTAGTGGATGGGGGGGGGGTTTGGGCAAGGGTCACCCCCCACTTTGGGGGCACATGTACCCAGGCCATTTCTGCACCCCTTGGAGACAGATCAGCCTATTATTTTTAGGCTGATCTGCCCCCAAGGGGGGCAGAAACCACTAGAACGCCAGGGATGTTTTTTTATGTGTTTATTTTTGTGGGGGGGCGTCCCCTTGGGCACGGGGCGCCCCCCCAAGGGGGGCATTGACCTGTTGGCCATTTCTGCCCCCCCTGGGGGCAGATGGGCCTATTTTTCTAGACCCACCTGCCCCCAAGGGGGGCAGAAGCCACGTAGACACCAGGGATAGTGTGTGTGTGTGTGTGTGTTAGTGGATGGGGGGGGGGCTTGGGCAAGGGTCGCCCCCCACTTTGGGGGCACATGTACCCAGGCCATTTCTGCACCCCTTGGAGACAGATCAGCCTATTATTTTTAGGCTGATCTGCCCCCAAGGGGGGCAGAAACCACTAGAACGCCAGGGATGTTTTTTTATGTGTTTATTTTTGTGGGGGGGCGTCCCCTTGGGCACGGGGCACCCCCCCAAGGGGGGCATTGACCTGTTGGCCATTTCTGCCCCCCCTGGGGGCAGATGGGCCTATTTTTCTAGACCCACCTGCCCCCAAGGGGGGCAGAAGCCACGTAGACACCAGGGATAGTGTGTGTGTGTGTGTGTGTTAGTGGATGGGGGGGGGGCTTGGGCAAGGGTCGCCCCCCACTTTGGGGGCACATGTACCCAGGCCATTTCTGCACCCCTTGGAGACAGATCAGCCTATTATTTTTAGGCTGATCTGCCCCCAAGGGGGGCAGAAACCACTAGAACGCCAGGGATGTTTTTTTATGTGTTTATTTTTGTGGGGGGGCGTCCCCTTGGGCACGGGGCGCCCCCCCAAGGGGGGCATTGACCTGTTGGCCATTTCTGCCCCCCCTGGGGGCAGAGGGGCCTATTTTTCTAGACCCACCTGCCCCCAAGGGGGGCAGAAGCCACGTAGACACCAGGGATAGTGTGTGTGTGTGTGTGTGTTAGTGGATGGGGGGGGGGCTTGGGCAAGGGTCGCCCCCCACTTTGGGGGCACATGTACCCAGGCCATTTCTGCACCCCTTGGAGACAGATCAGCCTATTATTTTTAGGCTGATCTGCCCCCAAGGGGGGCAGAAACCACTAGAACGCCAGGGATTTTTTTTTATGTGTTTATTTTTGTGTGGGGGCGTCCCCTTGTGCACGGGCGCCCCCCCAAGGGGGGCATTGACCTGTTGGCCATTTCTGCCCCCCCCCTGGGGGCAGATGGGCCTATTTTTCTAGACCCACCTGCCCCCAAGGGGGGCAGAAGCCACGTAGACACCAGGGATAGTGTGTGTGTGTGTGTGTGTTAGTGGATGGGGGGGGGCTTGGGCAAGGGTCGCCCCCCACTTTGGGGGCACATGTACCCAGGCCATTTCTGCACCCCTTGGAGACAGATCAGCCTATTATTTTTAGGTTGATCTGCCCCCAAGGGGGGCAGAAACCACTAGAACGCCAGGGATTTTTATTTATGTGTTTATTTTTGTGTGGGGGCGTCCCCTTGGGCACGGGCGCCCCCCCAAGGGGGGCATTGAATTGTTGGCCATTTCTGCCCCCCCTGGGGGCAGATGGGCCTATTTTTCTAGAACCACCTGCCCCCAAGGGGGCAGAAGCCACTTAGGCACCAGGGATAGTGTTGTGTGTGTTTTTTTTGTTTGAGGGCTGTCCCCTTTGGCAAGGGTCGCTCTCCATGGGGACACAGTACTAAAGGTATTTTTTGGCTTCCTTGGGGCAGACAGGCCTATTTTTTTAGTAGGCCCATCTGCCCCTATGGCAGAATCCACTTAGGCACCAATTTCTAAAATGTTTGATGGTGGGGTGTTTGTCAACTGAAGAAGTCTTTGCATTTGTGATAAAAAATGTTTTCCTCCTTTTTGTTCTAGTTCAAAGCTTTTGCTTTATTTGCTGTGGCTCCTTGCGGTTTTGGCGGTGGTTGACCTGCAGTTTGCACAGTTGCATGTTTTAGGTAAGTAAAAACAATTTACTCCAAAGGAGTATTGTTGCCATGCATGAATGACATGTTTGTAGGGGGTGTACTAAATGCAGGATTGTGTGTGAAATTGTCCTTAGGTTTGTGCACAATGATATTTGTTTTGTCTTATTTCTAATTTGCCTTTCTTTCTTTCTTTTTAGTGGGATATCATTGGTGATTGCTGTGTAGTTGCTGGTGAATCAAGCTTTTTCAGGCAAGTGAGCGGTATAGTTTTTGAGTTTGTAACTCTTACTAACAAAGCTACACTTTGTTACTTGTCTTACACAGTGCTGGTTGTTGGTGGTGAATTTGTCCAGTTAATTTTAGCAGGAGAGATCATGGCTAGCCGCAGGATGACTGCTCAGCAGGTGGTTGGTATGCTTTTTGAGTCACAGTCTGATCATGACTATGAGACGGACTCTGCATCTGAGGCAGAGGAGGAAGTCAGAGATTCTGGCAGTGATGTTTCTGTTGGAGGGGAATCTTCTGATGATGAAGCCACACTCAGTGCAGATGAAGGTTCTGTTTTAGAGGAGGACATTGATGTGCCAATAGTGCAGCAACCTGGGGCTGAAAGGTTTCCCGTTAGAAGACCTGATGTCTGGGTTGCCCCAAACATGGAGCAGCCAGAGTTGCCTGCCTTTACTGGTCTCCCGGGGTGTAACGCCAATACAGAGAACTTTATGCCTATCAATTTCTTTGAGTTATTCATGGATGATGTGTTTTTGGAAGAGATTGTTGAGCAGACTAATTTGTATGCGGAGCAGCATTTGAGGGACAACGCTGCTAGACTTAGGCCACACTCTAGAGCTGCCCAGTGGATTCCCACAAATTTGGAGGAGCTAAAAAAGTTTTTGGGTTTGACTTTTTTGATGGGGTTGATAAGGAAGCCGTCACTGGCTTCTTATTGGTCTACTAGTCCCTTGATGGCAACAGCTATATTTCCAGCTACCATGAGTCGTAATCGGTATTTGCTTCTTCTTAGGATGCTGCATTTTGTTGACAATGCATTAGCCTTGCCACGAGATCACCCAGATTCTGACCGTCTTTTTAAGATTAGGCCTGTCCTTGATCATTTTGTAGATCGGTTTTCGGAGGTCTATGTTCCAGGCAAAGAGATAAGTGTGGACGAGTCTTTGGTCCTCTTCAAGGGTCGTTTGGTTTTTAGGCAGTACATTCCTAGCAAAAGGGCACGATATGGAATTAAATTGTATATGCTGTCTGAAAGTAGGACAGGATATGTGTATAGTTTCCGTGTGTACACTGGTAGGGATTCCAATATTGACCCCCCTGGTTGTCCTCCCACTTTTGGAGTTACTGAGAAAATAGTGTGGGATCTTGGTAGACGACTGTTCAACAAAGGTCACCATTTGTATGTAGATAACTTCTACACTGGTGTGCAGTTGTTCAAGGAATTGTTTAGAGTGGACACAGTTGCTTGTGGCACAATCCGTTCTAACCGGAAAGGCTATCCAAGGGAGCTTGTCTGTAAAAAACTTGAGAGGGGACAGTGCTGTGCCTTGCGGAACGAGGAGCTGCTAGCTTTGAAATTTTCAGACAAGAGGGATGTCTACATGCTAAGTACCATCCATGATGAGAGTACTTCCCCTGTGACTGTTTGGGGCCAGGTTGCTGAAGTGCGCAAACCTGTGTGCATTTTAGATTATAATAAGCACATGGGAGGTGTAGATAGAGTTGACCAGAGGTTGGAACCTTATACTGCTATTCGTAAGTCTTATGTTTGGTATAAGAAGTTAGCACTTCACCTCTTCCACTTAGCAACCTTCAATGCTTGTATTGTGTTTAGGGATAGGTCTCCAGACTCAAAGATGACATTTGTGAAATTTCAGGAGTCAGTGATAGAGAGCCTTATTGTGGTGGAACAGGCCAGAGTTCCTAGAGAAGCAGTGGTGGAGGATGTGGCTAGATTGAAAGATCGCCACTTTGCTGAGCACATTCCTCCCACACCCAAAAAAGACTTTCCAGCTAAGAAATGTAGAGTGTGTTTTCGAAGAGGTATCCGGAGGGAGTCTCGAATGTACTGCCCAGATTGTCCTTCAAAGCCTGGGCTGTGTGTCGGTGCTTGTTTTAAGAATTACCACACCCAGAAGAATTTCTGGGAACAACCATGAGTGTAAACTCATGTCTGTTTTGTATTTTCTTGTGTTTAGTTTCATGGTTAGCATTTCTGTCATGTTGTTAGTTAGAGCTTTTGTGTTTGTTGTTTTGTAATTCTTTCTACTTAGTTAGGGGTTCCTCTGTTTAAAAAAAAAAAAAAAAATATGATGCCATTGTGTGTGGAGTGGGGCTTGGCTGAGACTGTACATATTGACTTGATGTTGGCTACTGCAACACACTGCCAGCCAAACACCAGTCCACACACTCCCATCAGCTGGTGTGATTGTTGTATCAGGCATGTGGGCGTATGTAAGTGATGGGCCCTTGAGTGGCGCTGTCTGTCGATGTGAGTGTTGTAATGTGCTGGGCCCGTGGCTGGCGGTGTGAATGGCCTTGTGTGTGTCATGTATGAAAGTTGTGTGAATGGACTGTAAAGCGGTTGGTGCCTTGTCGCGGCTTTACAGCTCACGAGCTGTGAGTCATTGGTTCAGTTTTTTGCCTTTCAGTTACTAACAGTGCTTTTCATTTTTGTGAAAGCTCTTGTTAGTAAAATTTGATCCACTGAACCATCACTCACCCTCGTGCCAAATCCAACCAGTATGTGTGGTAAAAATGACCAAACCTGCTCCGCTGTAATCAGGCGTCGCAGCACACCTATGACACGCTAGGTGCCTCAGGTGGGACCCCGATGATGAAGCATGCCACCAACTTGGTTGGTGGGTGAGGGGTCTTTTTCACATAACCTAAGTGTGTTTCTTTTCAAAATTTTAGTGTTTGGCACATCACGGACGTATGTGGGCACATCAAAACGATATATTACAAAACTACCTGTGTTTGGGGGGGGAGAGGGCACCTATGTTTTTGGTCCCGTGTGCGGCCTTCATCTAGGGAAACCTACCAAACCCAGACATTTTTTAAAACTAGACACCCCAAGGAGTCTAGGGAGGAGTGGCTTGCGTGGATCCCCCAACATTTTCTTACCCAGACTCCTCTGTAAACCTCAAAATGTGCTTAAAAAAAGCATATTTTCCTGACTTTTCTTCGTACGATCACCACTCCAGCACAAAATTCCTACTCCCCAGTGTTCCCCTCAGTCTCCCAAATAAAATGACACCTCACGTATGTGGGTCCCCAAAGCAGAGTCAGTCTAAAGATGTATAAAAGAATATGTCCTTATAAACTCGCAGTACTATCCCCTGTATCTCTACAAGTTTTGGGCCTTATTCTGTTGGAGGCACCTGGCCCACCCACACAACTGAGGTATCATTTTTATCGGGAGACTTGGGGGAACGCTGGGTGGAAGGAAATTTGTGGCTCCACTCAGATTCCAGAACTTTCTGTCACCGAAATGTGTGAAAAATGCGTTTTTTTAGCCAATATTTGAGGTTTGGAAAGGATTCTGGGTAACAGAACCTGGTCAGAGCCCCTCAAGTCACCCCATCTTGGATTCCCCTAGGTCTCTAGTTTTCAGAAATGCACAGGTTTGGTAGGTTTCCCTAGGTGCTGGCTGAGCTACAGGCCAAAAACTACAGGTAGGCACTGTTTTCAATGAAAAAATGTGAAGTGTCCACGCTGCGCTTTGGGGCGTTTCCTGTCGCGGGCGCTAGGCCTACCCACACAAGTGAGGTATCATTTTTATCGGGAGACGTGGGGGAACGCTGGGTGGAAGGAAATTTGTGGCCCCTCTCAGATTCCAGAACTTTCTGCCACAGAAATGTGAGGAACATGTGTTTTTTTAGCCAAATTTTGAGGTTTGCAAAGGATTCTGGGTAACAGAACCTGGTCCGAGCCACACAAATCACCCCATCTTGGATTCCCCTAGGTCTCTAGTTTTCAGAAATGCACAGGTTTGGTAGGTTTCCCTAGGTGGCGGCTGAGCTACAGGCCAAAATCTACAGGTAGGCACTTTGCTAAAAACAGGTCAGTTTTCTGTGATGTGTCCACGTTGCGCTTTGGGGCGTTTCCTGTCGCGGGCGCTAGGCCTACCCACACAAGTGAGGTATCATTTTTATCAGGAGACGTGGGGGAACGCTGGGTGGAAGGAAATTTGTGGCTCCTCTCAGATTCCAGAACTTTCTGCCACAGAAATGTGAGGAACATGTGTTTTTTTAGCCAATTTTTGAGCTTTGCAAAGGATTCTGGGTAACAGAACCTGGTCCGAGCCCCGCCAGTCACCCCTCCTTGGATTCCCCTAGGTCTCTAGTTTTCAGAAATGTACAGGTTTGGTAGGTTTCCCCAGGTGCCGGCTGAGCTAGAGGCCAAAATCTACAGGTAGTCACTTCGCAAAAAACACCTCTGTTTTCTTCCAAAATTTTGGTGGTGTCCACGTTGCGCTTTGGGGCGTTTCCTGTCGCGGGCGCTAGGCCTACCCACGCAAGTGAGGTATCATTTTTATCGGGAGACTTGGGGGAACGCTGGGTGGAAGGAAATTTGTGGCTCCTCCCAGATTCCAGAACTTTCTGCCACAGAAATGTGAGGAACATGTGTTTTTTTAGCCAATTTTTGAGCTTTGCAAAGGATTCTGGGTAACAGAACCTGGTCCGAGCCCCGCCAGTCACCCCTCCTTAGATTCCCCGAGGTCACTAGTTTTCAGAAATGCACAGGTTTGGTAGGTTTCCCTAGGTGGCGGCTGAGCTAGAGGCCAAAATCTACAGGTAGGCACTTTGCTAAAAACAGGTCTTTTTTCTGTGATGTGTCCATGTTGCGCTTTGGGGCGTTTCCTGTCGCGGGCGCTAGGCCTACCCACACAAGTGAGGTATCATTTTTATCGGGAGACGTGGGGGAACGCTGGGTGGAAGGAAATTTGTGGCTCCTCTCGGATTCCAGAACTTTCTGCCACAGAAATGT
Source organism: Pleurodeles waltl (assembly GCF_031143425.1). Taxonomy (NCBI): domain Eukaryota; kingdom Metazoa; phylum Chordata; class Amphibia; order Caudata; family Salamandridae; genus Pleurodeles; species Pleurodeles waltl. The sequence goes on from NC_090438.1 coordinate 719,251,420, forward strand.
GAGAAACATGTGTTTTTTTTGCCAATTTTTGAGCTTTGCAAAGGATTCTGGGTAACAGAACCTGGTCCGAGCCCCGCCAGTCACCCCTCCTTGGATTCCCCTAGGTCTCTAGTTTTCAGAAATGTACAGGTTTGGTAGGTTTCCCTAGGTGCCGGCTGAGCTAGAGGCCAAAATCTACAGGTAGTCACTTCACAAAAAACACCTCTGTTTTCTTCCAAAATTTTGGTGGTGTCCACGTTGCGCTTTGGGGCGTTTCCTGTCGCGGGCGCTAGGCCTACCCACGCAAGTGAGGTATCATTTTTATCGGGAGACTTGGGGGAACGCTGGGTGGAAGGAAATTCGTGGCTCCTCCCAGATTCCAGAACTTTCTGCCACAGAAATGTGAGGAACATGTGTTTTTTTAGCCAATTTTTGAGCTTTGCAAAGGATTCTGGGTAACAGAACCTGGTCCGAGCCCCGCCAGTCACCCCTCCTTGGATTCCCCTAGGTCTCTAGTTTTCAGAAATGCACAGGTTTGGTAGGTTTCCCTAGGTGGCGGCTGAGCTAGAGGCCAAAATCTACAGGTAGGCACTTTGCTAAAAACAGGTCTGTTTTCTGTGATGTGTCCACGTTGCGCTTTGGGGCGTTTCCTGTCGCGGGCGCTAGGCCTACCCACACAAGTGAGGTATCATTTTTATCGGGAGACGTGGGGGAACGCTGGGTGGAAGGAAATTTGTGGCTCCTCTCGGATTCCAGAACTTTCTGCCACAGAAATGTGAGGAACATGTGTTTTTTTAGCCAATTTTTGAGCTTTGCAAAGGATTCTGGGTAACAGAACCTGGTCCGAGCCCCGCCAGTCACCCCTCCTTGGATTCCCCTAGGTCTCTAGTTTTCAGAAATGCACAGGTTTGGTAGGTTTCCCTAGGTGGCGGCTGAGCTAGAGGCCAAAATCTACAGGTAGGCACTTTGCTAAAAACAGGTCTTTTTTCTGTGATGTGTCCACGTTGCGCTTTGGGGCGTTTCCTGTCGCGGGCTTAGGCCTACCCACACAAGTGAGGTATCATTTTTATCGGGAGACGTGGGGGAACGCTGGGTGGAAGGAAATTTGTGGCTCCTCTCGGATTCCAGAACTTTCTGCCACAGAAATGTGAGGAACATGTGTTTTTTTAGCCAATTTTTGAGCTTTGTAAAGGATTCTGGGTAACAGAACCTGGTCCGAGCCCCGCCAGTCACCCCTCCTTGGATTCCACTAGGTCTCTAGTTTTCAGAAATGTACAGGTTTGGTAGGTTTCCCTAGGTGCCGGCTGAGCTAGAGGCCAAAATCTACAGGTAGTCACTTCGCAAAAAAGACCTGTGTTTTCTTCCAAAACTTTGGTGGTGTCCACGTTGCGCTTTGGGGCGTTTCCTGTCGCGGGCGCTAGGCCTAACCACGCAAGTGAGGTATCATTTTTATCGGGAGACTTGGGGGAACGCTGGGTGGAAGGAAATTTGTGGCTCCTCCCAGATTCCAGAACTTTCTGCCACAGAAATGTGAGGAACATGTGTTTTTTTAGCCAATTTTTGAGCTTTGCAAAGGATTCTGGGTAACAGAACCTGGTCCGAGCCCCGCCAGTCACCCCTTCTTGGATTCCCCGAGGTCTCTAGTTTTCAGAAATGCACAGGTTTGGTAGGTTTCCCTAGGTGGCGGCTGAGCTAGAGGCCAAAATCTACAGGTAGGCACTTTGCTAAAAACAGGTCTTTTTTCTGTGATGTGTCCATGTTGCGCTTTGGGGCGTTTCCTGTCGCGGGCGCTAGGCCTACCCACACAAGTGAGGTATCATTTTTATCGGGAGACGTGGGGGAACGCTGGGTGGAAGGAAATTTGTGGCTCCTCTCGGATTCCAGAACTTTCTGCCACAGAAATGTGAGGAACATGTGTTTTTTTAGCCAATTTTTGAGCTTTGCAAAGGATTCTGGGTAACAGAACCTGGTCCGAGCCCCGCCAGTCACCCCTCCTTGGATTCCCCTAGGTCTCTAGTTTTCAGAAATGTACAGGTTTGGTAGGTTTCCCTAGGTGCCGGCTGAGCTAGAGGCCAAAATCTACAGGTAGTCACTTCGCAAAAAACACCTGTGTTTTCTTCCAAAATTTTGGTGGTGTCCACGTTGCGCTTTGGGGCGTTTCCTGTCGCGGGCGCTAGGCCTACCCACGCAAGTGAGGTATCATTTTTATCGGGAGACTTGGGGGAACGCTGGGTGGAAGGAAATTTGTGGCTCCTCCCAGATTCCAGAACTTTCTGCCACAGAAATGTGAGGAACATGTGTTTTTTTAGCCAATTTTTGAGCTTTGCAAAGGATTCTGGGTAACAGAACCTGGTCCGAGCCCCGCCAGTCACCCCTCCTTGGATTCCCCTAGGTCTCTAGTTTTCAGAAATGCACAGGTTTGGTAGGTTTCCCTAGGTGGCGGCTGAGCTAGAGGCCAAAATCTACAGGTAGGCACTTTGCTAAAAACAGGTCTGTTTTCTGTGATGTGTCCACGTTGCGCTTTGGGGCGTTTCCTGTCGCGGGCGCTAGGCCTACCCACACAAGTGAGGTATCATTTTTATCGGGAGACGTGGGGGAACGCTGGGTGGAAGGAAATTTGTGGCTCCTCTCGGATTCCAGAACTTTCTGCCACAGAAATGTGAGGAACATGTGTTTTTTTAGCCAATTTTTGAGCTTTGCAAAGGATTCTGGGTAACAGAACCTGGTCCGAGCCCCGCCAGTCACCCCTCCTTGGATTCCCCTAGGTCTCTAGTTTTCAGAAATGTACAGGTTTGGTAGGTTTCCCTAGGTGCCGGCTGAGCTAGAGGCCAAAATCTACAGGTAGTCACTTCGCAAAAAACACCTCTGTTTTCTTCCAAAATTTTGGTGGTGTCCACGTTGCGCTTTGGGGCGTTTCCTGTCGCGGGCGCTAGGCCTACCCACGCAAGTGAGGTATCATTTTTATCGGGAGACTTGGGGGAACGCTGGGTGGAAGGAAATTTGTGGCTCCTCCCAGATTCCAGAACTTTCTGCCACAGAAATGTGAGGAACATGTGTTTTTTTAGCCAATTTTTGAGCTTTGCAAAGGATTCTGGGTAACAGAACCTGGTCCGAGCCCCGCCAGTCACCCCTCCTTGGATTCCCCTAGGTCTCTAGTTTTCAGAAATGCACAGGTTTGGTAGGTTTCCCTAGGTGGCGGCTGAGCTAGAGGCCAAAATCTACAGGTAGGCACTTTGCTAAAAACAGGTCTGTTTTCTGTGATGTGTCCATGTTGCGCTTTGGGGCGTTTCCTGTCGCGGGCGCTAGGCCTACCCACACAAGTGAGGTATCATTTTTATCGGGAGACGTGGGGGAACGCTGGGTGGAAGGAAATTTGTGGCTCCTCTCGGATTCCAGAACTTTCTGCCACAGAAATGTGAGGAACATGTGTTTTTTTAGCCAATTTTTGAGCTTTGCAAAGGATTCTGGGTAACAGAACCTGGTCCGAGCCCCGCCAGTCACCCCTCCTTAGATTCCCCTAGGTCTCTAGTTTTCAGAAATGCACAGGTTTGGTAGGTTTCCCTAGGTGGCGGCTGAGCTAGAGGCCAAAATCTACAGGTAGGCACTTTGCTAAAAACAGGTCTGTTTTCTGTGATGTGTCCACGTTGCGCTTTGGGGCGTTTCCTGTCGCGGGCGCTAGGCCTACCCACACAAGTGAGGTATCATTTTTATCGGGAGACGTGGGGGAACGCTGGGTGGAAGGAAATTTGTGGCTCCTCTCGGATTCCAGAACTTTCTGCCACAGAAATGTGAGGAACATGTGTTTTTTTAGCCAATTTTTGAGCTTTGCAAAGGATTCTGGGTAACAGAACCTGGTCCGAGCCCCGCCAGTCACCCCTCCTTGGATTCCCCTAGGTCTCTAGTTTTCAGAAATGTACAGGTTTGGTAGGTTTCCCTAGGTGCCGGCTGAGCTAGAGGCCAAAATCTACAGGTAGTCACTTTCGCAAAAAACACCTCTGTTTTCTTCCAAAATTTTGGTGGTGTCCACGTTGCGCTTTGGGGCGTTTCCTGTCGCGGGCGCTAGGCCTACCCACGCAAGTGAGGTATCATTTTTATCGGGAGACTTGGGGGAACGCTGGGTGGAAGGAAATTTGTGGCTCCTCCCAGATTCCAGAACTTTCTGCCACAGAAATGTGAGGAACATGTGTTTTTTTAGCCAATTTTTGAGCTTTGCAAAGGATTCTGGGTAACAGAACCTGGTCCGAGCCCCGCCAGTCACCCCTCCTTGGATTCCCCTAGGTCTCTAGTTTTCAGAAATGCACAGGTTTGGTAGGTTTCCCTAGGTGGCGGCTGAGCTAGAGGCCAAAATCTACAGGTAGGCACTTTGCTAAAAACAGGTCTGTTTTCTGTGATGTGTCCACGTTGCGCTTTGGGGCGTTTCCTGTCGCGGGCGCTAGGCCTACCCACACAAGTGAGGTATCATTTTTATCGGGAGACGTGGGGGAACGCTGGGTGGAAGGAAATTTGTGGCTCCTCTCGGATTCCAGAACTTTCTGCCACAGAAATGTGAGGAACATGTGTTTTTTTAGCCAATTTCTGAGCTTTGCAAAGGATTCTGGGTAACAGAACCTGGTCCGAGCCCCGCCAGTCACCCCTCCTTGGATTCCCCTAGGTCTCTAGTTTTCAGAAATGTACAGGTTTGGTAGGTTTCCCTAGGTGCCGGCTGAGCTAGAGGCCAAAATCTACAGGTAGTCACTTCGCAAAAAACACCTCTGTTTTCTTCCAAAATTTTGGTGGTGTCCACGTTGCGCTTTGGGGCGTTTCCTGTCGCGGGCGCTAGGCCTACCCACGCAAGTGAGGTATCATTTTTATCGGGAGACTTGGGGGAACGCTGGGTGGAAGGAAATTTGTGGCTCCTCCCAGATTCCAGAACTTTCTGCCACAGAAATGTGAGGAACATGTGTTTTTTTAGCCAATTTTTGAGCTTTGCAAAGGATTCTGGGTAACAGAACCTGGTCCGAGCCCCGCCAGTCACCCCTCCTTGGATTCCCCTAGGTCTCTAGTTTTCAGAAATGCACAGGTTTGGTAGGTTTCCCTAGGTGGCGGCTGAGCTAGAGGCCAAAATCTACAGGTAGGCACTTTGCTAAAAACAGGTCTTTTTTCTGTGATGTGTCCACGTTGCGCTTTGGGGCGTTTCCTGTCGCGGGCACTAGGCCTACCCACACAAGTGAGGTATCATTTTTATCGGGAGACGTGGGGGAACGCTGGGTGGAAGGAAATTTGTGGCTCCTCTCGGATTCCAGAACTTTCTGCCACAGAAATGTGAGGAACATGTGTTTTTTTAGCCAATTTTTGAGCTTTGCAAAGGATTCTGGGTAACAGAACCTGGTCCGAGCCCCGCCAGTCACCCCTCCTTGGATTCCCCTAGGTCTCTAGTTTTCAGAAATGTACAGGTTTGGTAGGTTTCCCTAGGTGCCGGCTGAGCTAGAGGCCAAAATCTACAGGTAGTCACTTCGCAAAAAACACCTGTGTTTTCTTCCAAAATTTTGGTGGTGTCCACGTTGCGCTTTGGGGCGTTTCCTGTCGCGGGCGCTAGGCCTACCCACGCAAGTGAGGTATCATTTTTATCGGGAGACTTGGGGGAACGCTGGGTGGAAGGAAATTTGTGGCTCCTCCCAGATTCCAGAACTTTCTGCCACAGAAATGTGAGGAACATGTGTTTTTTTAGCCAATTTTTGAGCTTTGCAAAGGATTCTGGGTAACAGAACCTGGTCCGAGCCCCGCCAGTCACCCCTCCTTGGATTCCCCGAGGTCTCTAGTTTTCAGAAATGCACAGGTTTGGTAGGTTTCCCTAGGTGGCGGCTGAGCTAGAGGCCAAAATCTACAGGTAGGCACTTTGCTAAAAACAGGTCTTTTTTCTGTGATGTGTCCATGTTGCGCTTTGGGGCGTTTCCTGTCGCGGGCGCTAGGCCTACCCACACAAGTGAGGTATCATTTTTATCGGGAGACGTGGGGGAACGCTGGGTGGAAGGAAATTTGTGGCTCCTCTCGGATTCCAGAACTTTCTGCCACAGAAATGTGAGAAACATGTGTTTTTTTTGCCAATTTTTGAGCTTTGCAAAGGATTCTGGGTAACAGAACCTGGTCCGAGCCCCGCCAGTCACCCCTCCTTGGATTCCCCTAGGTCTCTAGTTTTCAGAAATGTACAGGTTTGGTAGGTTTCCCTAGGTGCCGGCTGAGCTAGAGGCCAAAATCTACAGGTAGTCACTTCACAAAAAACACCTCTGTTTTCTTCCAAAATTTTGGTGGTGTCCACGTTGCGCTTTGGGGCGTTTCCTGTCGCGGGCGCTAGGCCTACCCACGCAAGTGAGGTATCATTTTTATCGGGAGACTTGGGGGAACGCTGGGTGGAAGGAAATTCGTGGCTCCTCCCAGATTCCAGAACTTTCTGCCACAGAAATGTGAGGAACATGTGTTTTTTTAGCCAATTTTTGAGCTTTGCAAAGGATTCTGGGTAACAGAACCTGGTCCGAGCCCCGCCAGTCACCCCTCCTTGGATTCCCCTAGGTCTCTAGTTTTCAGAAATGCACAGGTTTGGTAGGTTTCCCTAGGTGGCGGCTGAGCTAGAGGCCAAAATCTACAGGTAGGCACTTTGCTAAAAACAGGTCTGTTTTCTGTGATGTGTCCACGTTGCGCTTTGGGGCGTTTCCTGTCGCGGGCGCTAGGCCTACCCACACAAGTGAGGTATCATTTTTATCGGGAGACGTGGGGGAACGCTGGGTGGAAGGAAATTTGTGGCTCCTCTCGGATTCCAGAACTTTCTGCCACAGAAATGTGAGGAACATGTGTTTTTTTAGCCAATTTTTGAGCTTTGCAAAGGATTCTGGGTAACAGAACCTGGTCCGAGCCCCGCCAGTCACCCCTCCTTGGATTCCCCTAGGTCTCTAGTTTTCAGAAATGCACAGGTTTGGTAGGTTTCCCTAGGTGGCGGCTGAGCTAGAGGCCAAAATCTACAGGTAGGCACTTTGCTAAAAACAGGTCTTTTTTCTGTGATGTGTCCACGTTGCGCTTTGGGGCGTTTCCTGTCGCGGGCTTAGGCCTACCCACACAAGTGAGGTATCATTTTTATCGGGAGACGTGGGGGAACGCTGGGTGGAAGGAAATTTGTGGCTCCTCTCGGATTCCAGAACTTTCTGCCACAGAAATGTGAGGAACATGTGTTTTTTTAGCCAATTTTTGAGCTTTGTAAAGGATTCTGGGTAACAGAACCTGGTCCGAGCCCCGCCAGTCACCCCTCCTTGGATTCCACTAGGTCTCTAGTTTTCAGAAATGTACAGGTTTGGTAGGTTTCCCTAGGTGCCGGCTGAGCTAGAGGCCAAAATCTACAGGTAGTCACTTCGCAAAAAAGACCTGTGTTTTCTTCCAAAACTTTGGTGGTGTCCACGTTGCGCTTTGGGGCGTTTCCTGTCGCGGGCGCTAGGCCTAACCACGCAAGTGAGGTATCATTTTTATCGGGAGACTTGGGGGAACGCTGGGTGGAAGGAAATTTGTGGCTCCTCCCAGATTCCAGAACTTTCTGCCACAGAAATGTGAGGAACATGTGTTTTTTTAGCCAATTTTTGAGCTTTGCAAAGGATTCTGGGTAACAGAACCTGGTCCGAGCCCCGCCAGTCACCCCTCCTTGGATTCCCCGAGGTCTCTAGTTTTCAGAAATGCACAGGTTTGGTAGGTTTCCCTAGGTGGCGGCTGAGCTAGAGGCCAAAATCTACAGGTAGGCACTTTGCTAAAAACAGGTCTTTTTTCTGTGATGTGTCCATGTTGCGCTTTGGGGCGTTTCCTGTCGCGGGCGCTAGGCCTACCCACACAAGTGAGGTATCATTTTTATCGGGAGACGTGGGGGAACGCTGGGTGGAAGGAAATTTGTGGCTCCTCTCGGATTCCAGAACTTTCTGCCACAGAAATGTGAGGAACATGTGTTTTTTTAGCCAATTTTTGAGCTTTGCAAAGGATTCTGGGTAACAGAACCTGGTCCGAGCCCCGCCAGTCACCCCTCCTTGGATTCCCCTAGGTCTCTAGTTTTCAGAAATGTACAGGTTTGGTAGGTTTCCCTAGGTGCCGGCTGAGCTAGAGGCCAAAATCTACAGGTAGTCACTTCGCAAAAAACACCTGTGTTTTCTTCCAAAATTTTGGTGGTGTCCACGTTGCGCTTTGGGGCGTTTCCTGTCGCGGGCGCTAGGCCTACCCACGCAAGTGAGGTATCATTTTTATCGGGAGACTTGGGGGAACGCTGGGTGGAAGGAAATTTGTGGCTCCTCCCAGATTCCAGAACTTTCTGCCACAGAAATGTGAGGAACATGTGTTTTTTTAGCCAATTTTTGAGCTTTGCAAAGGATTCTGGGTAACAGAACCTGGTCCGAGCCCCGCCAGTCACCCCTCCTTGGATTCCCCTAGGTCTCTAGTTTTCAGAAATGCACAGGTTTGGTAGGTTTCCCTAGGTGGCGGCTGAGCTAGAGGCCAAAATCTACAGGTAGGCACTTTGCTAAAAACAGGTCTGTTTTCTGTGATGTGTCCACGTTGCGCTTTGGGGCGTTTCCTGTCGCGGGCGCTAGGCCTACCCACACAAGTGAGGTATCATTTTTATCGGGAGACGTGGGGGAACGCTGGGTGGAAGGAAATTTGTGGCTCCTCTCGGATTCCAGAACTTTCTGCCACAGAAATGTGAGGAACATGTGTTTTTTTAGCCAATTTTTGAGCTTTGCAAAGGATTCTGGGTAACAGAACCTGGTCCGAGCCCCGCCAGTCACCCCTCCTTGGATTCCCCTAGGTCTCTAGTTTTCAGAAATGTACAGGTTTGGTAGGTTTCCCTAGGTGCCGGCTGAGCTAGAGGCCAAAATCTACAGGTAGTCACTTCGCAAAAAACACCTCTGTTTTCTTCCAAAATTTTGGTGGTGTCCACGTTGCGCTTTGGGGCGTTTCCTGTCGCGGGCGCTAGGCCTACCCACGCAAGTGAGGTATCATTTTTATCGGGAGACTTGGGGGAACGCTGGGTGGAAGGAAATTTGTGGCTCCTCCCAGATTCCAGAACTTTCTGCCACAGAAATGTGAGGAACATGTGTTTTTTTAGCCAATTTTTGAGCTTTGCAAAGGATTCTGGGTAACAGAACCTGGTCCGAGCCCCGCCAGTCACCCCTCCTTGGATTCCCCTAGGTCTCTAGTTTTCAGAAATGCACAGGTTTGGTAGGTTTCCCTAGGTGGCGGCTGAGCTAGAGGCCAAAATCTACAGGTAGGCACTTTGCTAAAAACAGGTCTTTTTTCTGTGATGTGTCCACGTTGCGCTTTGGGGCGTTTCCTGTCGCGGGCACTAGGCCTACCCACACAAGTGAGGTATCATTTTTATCGGGAGACGTGGGGGAACGCTGGGTGGAAGGAAATTTGTGGCTCCTCTCGGATTCCAGAACTTTCTGCCACAGAAATGTGAGGAACATGTGTTTTTTTAGCCAATTTTTGAGCTTTGCAAAGGATTCTGGGTAACAGAACCTGGTCCGAGCCCCGCCAGTCACCCCTCCTTGGATTCCCCTAGGTCTCTAGTTTTCAGAAATGTACAGGTTTGGTAGGTTTCCCTAGGTGCCGGCTGAGCTAGAGGCCAAAATCTACAGGTAGTCACTTCGCAAAAAACACCTGTGTTTTCTTCCAAAATTTTGGTGGTGTCCACGTTGCGCTTTGGGGCGTTTCCTGTCGCGGGCGCTAGGCCTACCCACGCAAGTGAGGTATCATTTTTATCGGGAGACTTGGGGGAACGCTGGGTGGAAGGAAATTTGTGGCTCCTCCCAGATTCCAGAACTTTCTGCCACAGAAATGTGAGGAACATGTGTTTTTTTAGCCAATTTTTGAGCTTTGCAAAGGATTCTGGGTAACAGAACCTGGTCCGAGCCCCGCCAGTCACCCCTCCTTGGATTCCCCTAGGTCTCTAGTTTTCAGAAATGCACAGGTTTGGTAGGTTTCCCTAGGTGGCGGCTGAGCTAGAGGCCAAAATCTACAGGTAGGCACTTTGCTAAAAACAGGTCTGTTTTCTGTGATGTGTCCATGTTGCGCTTTGGGGCGTTTCCTGTCGCGGGCGCTAGGCCTACCCACACAAGTGAGGTATCATTTTTATCGGGAGACGTGGGGGAACGCTGGGTGGAAGGAAATTTGTGGCTCCTCTCGGATTCCAGAACTTTCTGCCACAGAAATGTGAGGAACATGTGTTTTTTTAGCCAATTTTTGAGCTTTGCAAAGGATTCTGGGTAACAGAACCTGGTCCGAGCCCCGCCAGTCACCCCTCCTTAGATTCCCCTAGGTCTCTAGTTTTCAGAAATGCACAGGTTTGGTAGGTTTCCCTAGGTGGCGGCTGAGCTAGAGGCCAAAATCTACAGGTAGGCACTTTGCTAAAAACAGGTCTGTTTTCTGTGATGTGTCCACGTTGCGCTTTGGGGCGTTTCCTGTCGCGGGCGCTAGGCCTACCCACACAAGTGAGGTATCATTTTTATCGGGAGACGTGGGGGAACGCTGGGTGGAAGGAAATTTGTGGCTCCTCTCGGATTCCAGAACTTTCTGCCACAGAAATGTGAGGAACATGTGTTTTTTTAGCCAATTTTTGAGCTTTGCAAAGGATTCTGGGTAACAGAACCTGGTCCGAGCCCCGCCAGTCACCCCTCCTTGGATTCCCCTAGGTCTCTAGTTTTCAGAAATGTACAGGTTTGGTAGGTTTCCCTAGGTGCCGGCTGAGCTAGAGGCCAAAATCTACAGGTAGTCACTTTCGCAAAAAACACCTCTGTTTTCTTCCAAAATTTTGGTGGTGTCCACGTTGCGCTTTGGGGCGTTTCCTGTCGCGGGCGCTAGGCCTACCCACGCAAGTGAGGTATCATTTTTATCGGGAGACTTGGGGGAACGCTGGGTGGAAGGAAATTTGTGGCTCCTCCCAGATTCCAGAACTTTCTGCCACAGAAATGTGAGGAACATGTGTTTTTTTAGCCAATTTTTGAGCTTTGCAAAGGATTCTGGGTAACAGAACCTGGTCCGAGCCCCGCCAGTCACCCCTCCTTGGATTCCCCTAGGTCTCTAGTTTTCAGAAATGCACAGGTTTGGTAGGTTTCCCTAGGTGGCGGCTGAGCTAGAGGCCAAAATCTACAGGTAGGCACTTTGCTAAAAACAGGTCTGTTTTCTGTGATGTGTCCACGTTGCGCTTTGGGGCGTTTCCTGTCGCGGGCGCTAGGCCTACCCACACAAGTGAGGTATCATTTTTATCGGGAGACGTGGGGGAACGCTGGGTGGAAGGAAATTTGTGGCTCCTCTCGGATTCCAGAACTTTCTGCCACAGAAATGTGAGGAACATGTGTTTTTTTAGCCAATTTTTGAGCTTTGCAAAGGATTCTGGGTAACAGAACCTGGTCCGAGCCCCGCCAGTCACCCCTCCTTGGATTCCCCTAGGTCTCTAGTTTTCAGAAATGTACAGGTTTGGTAGGTTTCCCTAGGTGCCGGCTGAGCTAGAGGCCAAAATCTACAGGTAGTCACTTCGCAAAAAACACCTCTGTTTTCTTCCAAAATTTTGGTGGTGTCCACGTTGCGCTTTGGGGCGTTTCCTGTCGCGGGCGCTAGGCCTACCCACGCAAGTGAGGTATCATTTTTATCGGGAGACTTGGGGGAACGCTGGGTGGAAGGAAATTTGTGGCTCCTCCCAGATTCCAGAACTTTCTGCCACAGAAATGTGAGGAACATGTGTTTTTTTAGCCAATTTTTGAGCTTTGCAAAGGATTCTGGGTAACAGAACCTGGTCCGAGCCCCGCCAGTCACCCCTCCTTGGATTCCCCTAGGTCTCTAGTTTTCAGAAATGCACAGGTTTGGTAGGTTTCCCTAGGTGGCGGCTGAGCTAGAGGCCAAAATCTACAGGTAGGCACTTTGCTAAAAACAGGTCTTTTTTCTGTGATGTGTCCACGTTGCGCTTTGGGGCGTTTCCTGTCGCGGGCACTAGGCCTACCCACACAAGTGAGGTATCATTTTTATCGGGAGACGTGGGGGAACGCTGGGTGGAAGGAAATTTGTGGCTCCTCTCGGATTCCAGAACTTTCTGCCACAGAAATGTGAGGAACATGTGTTTTTTTAGCCAATTTTTGAGCTTTGCAAAGGATTCTGGGTAACAGAACCTGGTCCGAGCCCCGCCAGTCACCCCTCCTTGGATTCCCCTAGGTCTCTAGTTTTCAGAAATGTACAGGTTTGGTAGGTTTCCCTAGGTGCCGGCTGAGCTAGAGGCCAAAATCTACAGGTAGTCACTTCGCAAAAAACACCTGTGTTTTCTTCCAAAATTTTGGTGGTGTCCACGTTGCGCTTTGGGGCGTTTCCTGTCGCGGGCGCTAGGCCTACCCACGCAAGTGAGGTATCATTTTTATCGGGAGACTTGGGGGAACGCTGGGTGGAAGGAAATTTGTGGCTCCTCCCAGATTCCAGAACTTTCTGCCACAGAAATGTGAGGAACATGTGTTTTTTTAGCCAATTTTTGAGCTTTGCAAAGGATTCTGGGTAACAGAACCTGGTCCGAGCCCCGCCAGTCACCCCTCCTTGGATTCCCCGAGGTCTCTAGTTTTCAGAAATGCACAGGTTTGGTAGGTTTCCCTAGGTGGCGGCTGAGCTAGAGGCCAAAATCTACAGGTAGGCACTTTGCTAAAAACAGGTCTTTTTTCTGTGATGTGTCCATGTTGCGCTTTGGGGCGTTTCCTGTCGCGGGCGCTAGGCCTACCCACACAAGTGAGGTATCATTTTTATCGGGAGACGTGGGGGAACGCTGGGTGGAAGGAAATTTGTGGCTCCTCTCGGATTCCAGAACTTTCTGCCACAGAAATGTGAGGAACATGTGTTTTTTTAGCCAATTTTTGAGCTTTGCAAAGGATTCTGGGTAACAGAACCTGGTCCGAGCCCCGCCAGTCACCCCTCCTTGGATTCCCCTAGGTCTCTAGTTTTCAGAAATGTACAGGTTTGGTAGGTTTCCCTAGGTGCCGGCTGAGCTAGAGGCCAAAATCTACAGGTAGTCACTTCGCAAAAAACACCTCTGTTTTCTTCCAAAATTTTGGTGGTGTCCACGTTGCGCTTTGGGGCGTTTCCTGTCGCGGGCGCTAGGCCTACCCACGCAAGTGAGGTATCATTTTTATCGGGAGACTTGGGGGAACGCTGGGTGGAAGGAAATTTGTGGCTCCTCCCAGATTCCAGAACTTTCTGCCACAGAAATGTGAGGAACATGTGTTTTTTTAGCCAATTTTTGAGCTTTGCAAAGGATTCTGGGTAACAGAACCTGGTCCGAGCCCCGCCAGTCACCCCTCCTTGGATTCCCCTAGGTCTCTAGTTTTCAGAAATGCACAGGTTTGGTAGGTTTCCCTAGGTGGCGGCTGAGCTAGAGGCCAAAATCTACAGGTAGGCACTTTGCTAAAAACAGGTCTGTTTTCTGTGATGTGTCCACGTTGCGCTTTGGGGCGTTTCCTGTCGCGGGCGCTAGGCCTACCCACACAAGTGAGGTATCATTTTTATCGGGAGACGTGGGGGAACGCTGGGTGGAAGGAAATTTGTGGCTCCTCTCGGATTCCAGAACTTTCTGCCACAGAAATGTGAGGAACATGTGTTTTTTTAGCCAATTTTTGAGCTTTGCAAAGGATTCTGGGTAACAGAACCTGGTCCGAGCCCCGCCAGTCACCCCTCCTTGGATTCCCCTAGGTCTCTAGTTTTCAGAAATGCACAGGTTTGGTAGGTTTCCCTAGGTGGCGGCTGAGCTAGAGGCCAAAATCTACAGGTAGGCACTTTGCTAAAAACAGGTCTTTTTTCTGTGATGTGTCCACGTTGCGCTTTGGGGCGTTTCCTGTCGCGGGCTTAGGCCTACCCACACAAGTGAGGTATCATTTTTATCGGGAGACGTGGGGGAACGCTGGGTGGAAGGAAATTTGTGGCTCCTCTCGGATTCCAGAACTTTCTGCCACAGAAATGTGAGGAACATGTGTTTTTTTAGCCAATTTTTGAGCTTTGTAAAGGATTCTGGGTAACAGAACCTGGTCCGAGCCCCGCCAGTCACCCCTCCTTGGATTCCCCTAGGTCTCTAGTTTTCAGAAATGTACAGGTTTGGTAGGTTTCCCTAGGTGCCGGCTGAGCTAGAGGCCAAAATCTACAGGTAGTCACTTCGCAAAAAACACCTGTGTTTTCTTCCAAAACTTTGGTGGTGTCCACGTTGCGCTTTGGGGCGTTTCCTGTCGCGGGCGCTAGGCCTAACCACGCAAGTGAGGTATCATTTTTATCGGGAGACTTGGGGGAACGCTGGGTGGAAGGAAATTTGTGGCTCCTCCCAGATTCCAGAACTTTCTGCCACAGAAATGTGAGGAACATGTGTTTTTTTAGCCAATTTTTGAGCTTTGCAAAGGATTCTGGGTAACAGAACCTGGTCCGAGCCCCGCCAGTCACCCCTCCTTGGATTCCCCGAGGTCTCTAGTTTTCAGAAATGCACAGGTTTGGTAGGTTTCCCTAGGTGGCGGCTGAGCTAGAGGCCAAAATCTACAGGTAGGCACTTTGCTAAAAACAGGTCTTTTTTCTGTGATGTGTCCATGTTGCGCTTTGGGGCGTTTCCTGTCGCGGGCGCTAGGCCTACCCACACAAGTGAGGTATCATTTTTATCGGGAGACGTGGGGGAACGCTGGGTGGAAGGAAATTTGTGGCTCCTCTCGGATTCCAGAACTTTCTGCCACAGAAATGTGAGGAACATGTGTTTTTTTAGCCAATTTTTGAGCTTTGCAAAGGATTCTGGGTAACAGAACCTGGTCCGAGCCCCACCAGTCACCCCTCCTTGGATTCCCCTAGGTCTCTAGTTTTCAGAAATGTACAGGTTTGGTAGGTTTCCCTAGGTGCCGGCTGAGCTAGAGGCCAAAATCTACAGGTAGTCACTTCGCAAAAAACACCTGTGTTTTCTTCCAAAATTTTGGTGGTGTCCACGTTGCGCTTTGGGGCGTTTCCTGTCGCGGGCGCTAGGCCTACCCACGCAAGTGAGGTATCATTTTTATCGGGAGACTTGGGGGAACGCTGGGTGGAAGGAAATTTGTGGCTCCTCCCAGATTCCAGAACTTTCTGCCACAGAAATGTGAGGAACATGTGTTTTTTTAGCCAATTTTTGAGCTTTGCAAAGGATTCTGGGTAACAGAACCTGGTCCGAGCCCCGCCAGTCACCCCTCCTTGGATTCCCCTAGGTCTCTAGTTTTCAGAAATGCACAGGTTTGGTAGGTTTCCCTAGGTGGCGGCTGAGCTAGAGGCCAAAATCTACAGGTAGGCACTTTGCTAAAAACAGGTCTGTTTTCTGTGATGTGTCCACGTTGCGCTTTGGGGCGTTTCCTGTCGCGGGCGCTAGGCCTACCCACACAAGTGAGGTATCATTTTTATCGGGAGACGTGGGGGAACGCTGGGTGGAAGGAAATTTGTGGCTCCTCCCAGATTCCAGAACTTTCTGCCACAGAAATGTGAGGAACATGTGTTTTTTTAGCCAATTTTTGAGCTTTGCAAAGGATTCTGGGTAACAGAACCTGGTCCGAGCCCCGCCAGTCACCCCTCCTTGGATTCCCCTAGGTCTCTAGTTTTCAGAAATGTACAGGTTTGGTAGGTTTCCCTAGGTGCCGGCTGAGCTAGAGGCCAAAATCTACAGGTAGTCACTTCGCAAAAAACACCTCTGTTTTCTTCCAAAATTTTGGTGGTGTCCACGTTGCGCTTTGGGGCGTTTCCTGTCGCGGGCGCTAGGCCTACCCACGCAAGTGAGGTATCATTTTTATCGGGAGACTTGGGGGAACGCTGGGTGGAAGGAAATTTGTGGCTCCTCCCAGATTCCAGAACTTTCTGCCACAGAAATGTGAGGAACATGTGTTTTTTTAGCCAATTTTTGAGCTTTGCAAAGGATTCTGGGTAACAGAACCTGGTCCGAGCCCCGCCAGTCACCCCTCCTTGGATTCCCCTAGGTCTCTAGTTTTCAGAAATGCACAGGTTTGGTAGGTTTCCCTAGGTGGCGGCTGAGCTAGAGGCCAAAATCTACAGGTAGGCACTTTGCTAAAAACAGGTCTGTTTTCTGTGATGTGTCCATGTTGCGCTTTGGGGCGTTTCCTGTCGCGGGCGCTAGGCCTACCCACACAAGTGAGGTATCATTTTTATCGGGAGACGTGGGGGAACGCTGGGTGGAAGGAAATTTGTGGCTCCTCTCGGATTCCAGAACTTTCTGCCACAGAAATGTGAGGAACATGTGTTTTTTTAGCCAATTTTTGAGCTTTGCAAAGGATTCTGGGTAACAGAACCTGGTCCGAGCCCCGCCAGTCACCCCTCCTTGGATTCCCCTAGGTCTCTAGTTTTCAGAAATGTACAGGTTTGGTAGGTTTCCCTAGGTGCCGGCTGAGCTAGAGGCCAAAATCTACAGGTAGTCACTTTCGCAAAAAACACCTCTGTTTTCTTCCAAAATTTTGGTGGTGTCCACGTTGCGCTTTGGGGCGTTTCCTGTCGCAGGCGCTAGGCCTACCCACGCAAGTGAGGTATCATTTTTATCGGGAGACTTGGGGGAACGCTGGGTGGAAGGAAATTTGTGGCTCCTCCCAGATTCCAGAACTTTCTGCCACAGAAATGTGAGGAACATGTGTTTTTTTAGCCAATTTTTGAGCTTTGCAAAGGATTCTGGGTAACAGAACCTGGTCCGAGCCCCGCCAGTCACCCCTCCTTGGATTCCCCTAGGTCTCTAGTTTTCAGAAATGCACAGGTTTGGTAGGTTTCCCTAGGTGGCGGCTGAGCTAGAGGCCAAAATCTACAGGTAGGCACTTTGCTAAAAACAGGTCTTTTTTCTGTGATGTGTCCACGTTGCGCTTTGGGGCGTTTCCTGTCGCGGGCTTAGGCCTACCCACACAAGTGAGGTATCATTTTTATCGGGAGACGTGGGGGAACGCTGGGTGGAAGGAAATTTGTGGCTCCTCTCGGATTCCAGAACTTTCTGCCACAGAAATGTGAGGAACATGTGTTTTTTTAGCCAATTTTTGAGCTTTGTAAAGGATTCTGGGTAACAGAACCTGGTCCGAGCCCCGCCAGTCACCCCTCCTTGGATTCCCCTAGGTCTCTAGTTTTCAGAAATGTACAGGTTTGGTAGGTTTCCCTAGGTGCCGGCTGAGCTAGAGGCCAAAATCTACAGGTAGTCACTTCGCAAAAAACACCTGTGTTTTCTTCCAAAACTTTGGTGGTGTCCACGTTGCGCTTTGGGGCGTTTCCTGTCGCGGGCGCTAGGCCTAACCACGCAAGTGAGGTATCATTTTTATCGGGAGACTTGGGGGAACGCTGGGTGGAAGGAAATTTGTGGCTCCTCCCAGATTCCAGAACTTTCTGCCACAGAAATGTGAGGAACATGTGTTTTTTTAGCCAATTTTTGAGCTTTGCAAAGGATTCTGGGTAACAGAACCTGGTCCGAGCCCCGCCAGTCACCCCTCCTTGGATTCCCCGAGGTCTCTAGTTTTCAGAAATGCACAGGTTTGGTAGGTTTCCCTAGGTGGCGGCTGAGCTAGAGGCCAAAATCTACAGGTAGGCACTTTGCTAAAAACAGGTCTTTTTTCTGTGATGTGTCCATGTTGCGCTTTGGGGCGTTTCCTGTCGCGGGCGCTAGGCCTACCCACACAAGTGAGGTATCATTTTTATCGGGAGACGTGGGGGAACGCTGGGTGGAAGGAAATTTGTGGCTCCTCTCGGATTCCAGAACTTTCTGCCACAGAAATGTGAGGAACATGTGTTTTTTTAGCCAATTTTTGAGCTTTGCAAAGGATTCTGGGTAACAGAACCTGGTCCGAGCCCCACCAGTCACCCCTCCTTGGATTCCCCTAGGTCTCTAGTTTTCAGAAATGTACAGGTTTGGTAGGTTTCCCTAGGTGCCGGCTGAGCTAGAGGCCAAAATCTACAGGTAGTCACTTCGCAAAAAACACCTGTGTTTTCTTCCAAAATTTTGGTGGTGTCCACGTTGCGCTTTGGGGCGTTTCCTGTCGCGGGAGCTAGGCCTACCCACGCAAGTGAGGTATCATTTTTATCGGGAGACTTGGGGGAACGCTGGGTGGAAGGAAATTTGTGGCTCCTCCCAGATTCCAGAACTTTCTGCCACAGAAATGTGAGGAACATGTGTTTTTTTAGCCAATTTTTGAGCTTTGCAAAGGATTCTGGGTAACAGAACCTGGTCCGAGCCCCGCCAGTCACCCCTCCTTGGATTCCCCTAGGTCTCTAGTTTTCAGAAATGCACAGGTTTGGTAGGTTTCCCTAGGTGGCGGCTGAGCTAGAGGCCAAAATCTACAGGTAGGCACTTTGCTAAAAACAGGTCTGTTTTCTGTGATGTGTCCACGTTGCGCTTTGGGGCGTTTCCTGTCGCGGGCGCTAGGCCTACCCACACAAGTGAGGTATCATTTTTATCGGGAGACGTGGGGGAACGCTGGGTGGAAGGAAATTTGTGGCTCCTTTCGGATTCCAGAACTTTCTGCCACAGAAATGTGAGGAACATGTGTTTTTTTAGCCAATTTTTGAGCTTTGCAAAGGATTCTGGGTAACAGAACCTGGTCCGAGCCCCGCCAGTCACCCCTCCTTGGATTCCCCTAGGTCTCTAGTTTTCAGAAATGTACAGGTTTGGTAGGTTTCCCTAGGTGCCGGCTGAGCTAGAGGCCAAAATCTACAGGTAGTCACTTCGCAAAAAACACCTCTGTTTTCTTCCAAAATTTTGGTGGTGTCCACGTTGCGCTTTGGGGCGTTTCCTGTCGCGGGCGCTAGGCCTACCCACGCAAGTGAGGTATCATTTTTATCGGGAGACTTGGGGGAACGCTGGGTGGAAGGAAATTTGTGGCTCCTCCCAGATTCCAGAACTTTCTGCCACAGAAATGTGAGGAACATGTGTTTTTTTAGCCAATTTTTGAGCTTTGCAAAGGATTCTGGGTAACAGAACCTGGTCCGAGCCCCGCCAGTCACCCCTCCTTGGATTCCCCTAGGTCTCTAGTTTTCAGAAATGCACAGGTTTGGTAGGTTTCCCTAGGTGGCGGCTGAGCTAGAGGCCAAAATCTACAGGTAGGCACTTTGCTAAAAACAGGTCTGTTTTCTGTGATGTGTCCATGTTGCGCTTTGGGGCGTTTCCTGTCGCGGGCGCTAGGCCTACCCACACAAGTGAGGTATCATTTTTATCGGGAGACGTGGGGGAACGCTGGGTGGAAGGAAATTTGTGGCTCCTCTCGGATTCCAGAACTTTCTGCCACAGAAATGTGAGGAACATGTGTTTTTTTAGCCAATTTTTGAGCTTTGCAAAGGATTCTGGGTAACAGAACCTGGTCCGAGCCCCGCCAGTCACCCCTCCTTAGATTCCCCTAGGTCTCTAGTTTTCAGAAATGCACAGGTTTGGTAGGTTTCCCTAGGTGGCGGCTGAGCTAGAGGCCAAAATCTACAGGTAGGCACTTTGCTAAAAACAGGTCTGTTTTCTGTGATGTGTCCACGTTGCGCTTTGGGGCGTTTCCTGTCGCGGGCGCTAGGCCTACCCACACAAGTGAGGTATCATTTTTATCGGGAGACGTGGGGGAACGCTGGGTGGAAGGAAATTTGTGGCTCCTCTCGGATTCCAGAACTTTCTGCCACAGAAATGTGAGGAACATGTGTTTTTTTAGCCAATTTTTGAGCTTTGCAAAGGATTCTGGGTAACAGAACCTGGTCCGAGCCCCGCCAGTCACCCCTCCTTGGATTCCCCTAGGTCTCTAGTTTTCAGAAATGTATAGGTTTGGTAGGTTTCCCTAGGTGCCGGCTGAGCTAGAGGCCAAAATCTACAGGTAGTCACTTTCGCAAAAAACACCTCTGTTTTCTTCCAAAATTTTGGTGGTGTCCACGTTGCGCTTTGGGGCGTTTCCTGTCGCGGGCGCTAGGCCTACCCACGCAAGTGAGGTATCATTTTTATCGGGAGACTTGGGGGAACGCTGGGTGGAAGGAAATTTGTGGCTCCTCCCAGATTCCAGAACTTTCTGCCACAGAAATGTGAGGAACATGTGTTTTTTTAGCCAATTTTTGAGCTTTGCAAAGGATTCTGGGTAACAGAACCTGGTCCGAGCCCCGCCAGTCACCCCTCCTTGGATTCCCCTAGGTCTCTAGTTTTCAGAAATGCACAGGTTTGGTAGGTTTCCCTAGGTGGCGGCTGAGCTAGAGGCCAAAATCTACAGGTAGGCACTTTGCTAAAAACAGGTCTGTTTTCTGTGATGTGTCCACGTTGCGCTTTGGGGCGTTTCCTGTCGCGGGCGCTAGGCCTACCCACACAAGTGAGGTATCATTTTTATCGGGAGACGTGGGGGAACGCTGGGTGGAAGGACATTTGTGGCTCCTCTCAGATTCCAGCACTTTCTGCCACAGAAATGTGAGGAACATGTGTTTTTTTAGCCAATTTTTGAGCTTTGCAAAGGATTCTGGGTAACAGAACCTGGTCCGAGCCCCGCCAGTCACCCCTCCTTGGATTCCCCTAGGTCTCTAGTTTTCAGAAATGCACAGGTTTGGTAGGTTTCCCTAGGTGGCGGCTGAGCTAGAGGCCAAAATCTACAGGTAGGCACTTTGCTAAAAACAGGTCTGTTTTCTGTGATGTGTCCACGTTGCGCTTTGGGGCGCTTCCTGTCGCGGGCGCTAGGCCTACCCACACAAGTGAGGTATCATTTTTATCGGGAGACGTGGGGGAACGCTGGGTGGAAGGAAATTTGTGGCTCCTCTCGGATTCCAGAACTTTCTGCCACAGAAATGTGAGGAACATGTGTTTTTTTAGCCAATTTTTGAGCTTTGCAAAGGATTCTGGGTAACAGAACCTGGTCCGAGCCCCGCCAGTCACCCCTCCTTGGATTCCCCTAGGTCTCTAGTTTTCAGAAATGTACAGGTTTGGTAGGTTTCCCTAGGTGCCGGCTGAGCTAGAGGCCAAAATCTACAGGTAGTCACTTCGCAAAAAACACCTCTGTTTTCTTCCAAAATTTTGGTGGTGTCCACGTTGCGCTTTGGGGCGTTTCCTGTCGCGGGCGCTAGGCCTACCCACGCAAGTGAGGTATCATTTTTATCGGGAGACTTGGGGGAACGCTGGGTGGAAGGAAATTTGTGGCTCCTCCCAGATTCCAGAACTTTCTGCCACAGAAATGTGAGGAACATGTGTTTTTTTAGCCAATTTTTGAGCTTTGCAAAGGATTCTGGGTAACAGAACCTGGTCCGAGCCCCGCCAGTCACCCCTCCTTGGATTCCCCTAGGTCTCTAGTTTTCAGAAATGCACAGGTTTGGTAGGTTTCCCTAGGTGGCGGCTGAGCTAGAGGCCAAAATCTACAGGTAGGCACTTTGCTAAAAACAGGTCTTTTTTCTGTGATGTGTCCACGTTGCGCTTTGGGGCGTTTCCTGTCGCGGGCGCTAGGCCTACCCACACAAGTGAGGTATCATTTTTATCGGGAGACTTGGGGGAACGCTGGGTGGAAGGAAATTTGTGGCTCCTCCCAGATTCCAGAACTTTCTGCCACAGAAATGTGAGGAACATGTGTTTTTTTAGCCAATTTTTGAGCTTTGCAAAGGATTCTGGGTAACAGAACCTGGTCCGAGCCCCGCCAGTCACCCCTCCTTGGATTCCCCTAGGTCTCTAGTTTTCAGAAATGCACAGGTTTGGTAGGTTTCCCTAGGTGGCGGCTGAGCTAGAGGCCAAAATCTACAGGTAGGCACTTTGCTAAAAACAGGTCTGTTTTCTGTGATGTGTCCACGTTGCGCTTTGGGGCGTTTCCTGTCGCGGGCGCTAGGCCTACCCACACAAGTGAGGTATCATTTTTATCGGGAGACGTGGGGGAACGCTGGGTGGAAGGAAATTTGTGGCTCCTCTCGGATTCCAGAACTTTCTGCCACAGAAATGTGAGGAACATGTGTTTTTTTAGCCAATTTTTGAGCTTTGCAAAGGATTCTGGGTAACAGAACCTGGTCCGAGCCCCGCCAGTCACCCCTCCTTGGATTCCCCTAGGTCTCTAGTTTTCAGAAATGTACAGGTTTGGTAGGTTTCCCTAGGTGCCGGCTGAGCTAGAGGCCAAAATCTACAGGTAGTCACTTCGCAAAAAACACCTCTGTTTTCTTCCAAAATTTTGGTGGTGTCCACGTTGCGCTTTGGGGCGTTTCCTGTCGCGGGCGCTAGGCCTACCCACGCAAGTGAGGTATCATTTTTATCGGGAGACTTGGGGGAACGCTGGGTGGAAGGAAATTTGTGGCTCCTCCCAGATTCCAGAACTTTCTGCCACAGAAATGTGAGGAACATGTGTTTTTTTAGGCAATTTTTGAGCTTTGCAAAGGATTCTGGGTAACAGAACCTGGTCCGAGCCCCGCCAGTCACCCCTCCTTGGATTCCCCTAGGTCTCTAGTTTTCAGAAATGCACAGGTTTGGTAGGTTTCCCTAGGTGGCGGCTGAGCTAGAGGCCAAAATCTACAGGTAGGCACTTTGCTAAAAACAGGTCTGTTTTCTGTGATGTGTCCACGTTGCGCTTTGGGGCGTTTCCTGTCGCGGGCGCTAGGCCTACCCACACAAGTGAGGTATCATTTTTATCGGGAGACGTGGGGGAACGCTGGGTGGAAGGACATTTGTGGTTCCTCTCAGATTCCAGCACTTTCTGCCACAGAAATGTGAGGAACATGTGTTTTTTTAGCCAATTTTTGAGCTTTGCAAAGGATTCTGGGTAACAGAACCTGGTCCGAGCCCCGCCAGTCACCCCTCCTTGGATTCCCCTAGGTCTCTAGTTTTCAGAAATGTACAGGTTTGGTAGGTTTCCCTAGGTGCCGGCTGAGCTAGAGGCCAAAATCTACAGGTAGTCACTTCGCAAAAAACACCTCTGTTTTCTTCCAAAATTTTGGTGGTGTCCACGTTGCGCTTTGGGGCGTTTCCTGTCGCGGGCGCTAGGACTACCCACACAAGTGAGGTATCATTTTTATCGGGAGACGTGGGGGAACGCTGGGTGGAAGGAAATTTGTGGCTCCTCTCAGATTCCAGAACTTTCTGCCACAGAAATGTGAGGAACATGTGTTTTTTTAGCCAATTTTTGAGCTTTGCAAAGGATTCTGGGTAACAGAACCTGGTCCGAGCCACACAAATCACCCCATCTTGGATTCCCCTAGGTCTCTAGTTTTCAGAAATGCACAGGTTTGGTAGGTTTCCCTAGGTGGCGGCTGAGCTAGAGGCCAAAATCTACAGGTAGGCACTTTGCTAAAAACAGGTCTGTTTTCTGTGATGTGTCCACGTTGCGCTTTGGGGCGTTTCCTGTCGCGGGCGCTAGGCCTACCCACACAAGTGAGGTATCATTTTTATCGGGAGACGTGGGGGAACGCTGGGAGGAAGGACATTTGTGGCTCCTCTCAGATTCCAGCACTTTCTGCCACAGAAATGTGAGGAACATGTGTTTTTTTAGCCAATTTTTGAGCTTTGCAAAGGATTCTGGGTAACAGAACCTGGTCCGAGCCACACAAATCACCCCATCTTGGATTCCCCTAGGTCTCTAGTTTTCAGAAATGCACAGGTTTGGTAGGTTTCCCTAGGTGGCGGCTGAGCTAGAGGCCAAAATCTACAGGTAGGCACTTTGCTAAAAACAGGTCTGTTTTCTGTGATATGTCCACATTGCGCTTTGGGGTGTTTCCTGTCGCGGGCGCTAGGCCTACCCACACAAGTGAGGTATCATTTTTATCGGGAGACGTGGGGGAACGCTGGGTGGAAGGAAATTTGTGGCTCCTCTCAGATTCCAGAACTTTCTGCCACAGAAATGTGAGGAACATGTGTTTTTTTAGCCAAATTTTGAGGTGTGCAAAGGATTCTGGGTAACAGAACCTGGTCCGAGCCACACAAATCACCCCATCTTGGATTCCCCTAGGTCTCTAGTTTTCAGAAATGCACAGGTTTGGTAGGTTTCCCTAGGTGGCGGCTGAGCTAGAGGCCAAAATCTACAGGTAGGCACTTTGCTAAAAACAGGTCTGTTTTCTGTGATGTGTCCACGTTGCGCTTTGGGGCGTTTCCTGTCGCGGGCGCTAGGCCTACCCACACAAGTGAGGTATAATTTTTATCGGGAGACTTGGGGGAACATAGAATAGCAAAACAAGTGTTATTGCCCCTTGTCTTTCTCTACATTTTTCCCTTCCAAATGTAAGACAGTGTGTAAAAAAGACGTCTATTTGAGAAATGCCCTGTAATTCACATGCTAGTATGGGCACCCCGGAATTCAGAGATGTGCAAATAACCACTGCTTCTCAACACCTTATCTTGTGCCCATTTTGGAAATACAAAGGTTTTCTTGATAGCTATTTTTTACTCTTTATATTTCAGCAAATGAATTGCTGTATACCCGGCATAGAATGAAAACCCACTGCAGGGTGCAGGTCATTTATTGGCTCTGGGTACCTAGAGTTCTTGATGAACCTACAAGCCCTATATATCCCCGCAACCAGAAGAGTCCAGCAGACGTAACGGTATATTGCTTTCGAAAATCTGACATTGCAGGAAAAAGTTACAGAGTAAAACTTAGAGAAAAATTGATGTTTTTTTCACCTCAATTTCAATATTTTTCTTTTTCAGTTGCTATTTTCTGTAGGAAACCCTTGTAGGATCTACACAAATTACCCCTTGCTGAATTCAGAATTTTGTCTACTTTTCAGAAATGTTGCGGTTTATGGGATCCAGCGTTGGTTTCATGCCCATTTCTGTCACTGACTGGAAGGAGGCTGAAAGCACAAAAAATCGTAAAAATGGGGTATGTCCCAGTAAAATGCCAAAATTGGGTTGAAAAATTGGGTTTTCTGATTCAAGTCTGCCTGTTCCTGAAAGCTGGGAAGCTGGTGATTTTATTTCAGGGAAAAAACCACAAGCCTTCTTCTGCAGCCCATTTTTCCAATTTTTTTTAAAAAAATGAAATTTTCACTG
This sequence comes from Pleurodeles waltl, assembly GCF_031143425.1. NCBI lineage: Eukaryota > Metazoa > Chordata > Amphibia > Caudata > Salamandridae > Pleurodeles > Pleurodeles waltl. The sequence continues at coordinate 719,276,336 of NC_090438.1, forward strand.
TTTTTTGGCTAATTTCTTGGCCTCCTTCTGGGGAACCCACAAAGTCTGGGTACCTCTAGAATCCCTAGGATGTTGGAAAAAAAGGACGCAAATTTGGCATGGGTAGCTTATGTGAACAAAAAGTTATGAGGGCCTAAGCGCGAACTGCTCCAAATAGCCAAAAAAAGGCTCGGCACAGGAGGGGGAAAAGGCCTGGCAGCGAAGGGGTTAAATTTCCAAAGTTTGTGCTGGTGTTGTGTCAGTTAAGAGAGCTAAGCCTGCACCACGAGATGAGAATTATGGGCCGCAGTAGTATGGCCTGCCACATTTGCCCAAGCACATTTAACACACACTTCAGGTGATGCCATCCTATCTTTGTCTAGTTATAGGCTGCATGCATGTTAAAATTTGAAAAATGACGCAAACACAATTTAAGACAGAATTTTTGATGCAAAAAATGATGCAAATGCATCAAAATATGATGCTAAAGCACATTATACATCCATGGGTCCTTAGCATTAATTCCACCACCGCACCCCAGGCATGCAGATATCCATTGAAAATGTATTGATGCATGAATGTATGGGATTTTGATGCATATGCGTCAAAAAACTTTGACGCAAACTCCGTAAGCGTCAAAAATGTACACGCAAGACAAAAAACGGGCCTCAAATGAGACAGGAGGTGAAGGAAAAGGATATCCTGTTTACAGAAATGGTACAGTGGGTGTACTTTCACTTTCACTTTGCAGTCTGTGATTATTCTAGACTGTGTGGCTGTGTTTTTGATTGTCTCTCTGTGGATTGTGTGATTTTGTCTCCTGTGTGATCTACATATTGTCTTTTGGTGTTTGGTAAGTGTATTTTTTGTCCTGTGTAAGTGTATTTGTGTCTTTAATTGTATTTAGATTTGTATTTGTTCTGTTGGGAGACTGATTGTGGGTAGTATTAGTTGGGGTAGTTTTGGGCTGTCTTTGGGTTAGATAAGTTTCCTTTTTCTACCTCCTTTCCCTGTTTTTCCCTCTTTGCTTTTGAATTATTGTTTTTGTGTGACGTCGGGAAGGCCACGGCTGGGGTGCATGGGTGAGGAGGAGCTAGGCGAATTTGTGTGGCTGGTGTGCCACTTCCTCCCCCTGATGTTGGAGGCTGGGGGCTGTGTGATACAGTGGTATCACACGGAGGCAAGACGGCTGAGGTGGGCAAAGGTGCTATTCCACCTGAGGCGCATTTTCAACACCCATCCTAATGATCACCAGCTGAAGCATCGCTGGGCTGACCTGGTGGCCCGAGAGCTGGACCACCTGGGTGTGGTGATTGGGGCCCCTGTTGGTGAGTACCAAATTGACTAATGCGTACAGTACAATGCTCTGGAGTGACAGTAGCAGATGTTGTGACAGGCTGCATGCAATGTTTATGGACGTGTGGAATGCAAGTTGAACAAACTGTGAGTGTACCAGGAATGGGATGTATTCCACATGGTAATACATGATAACAATGCAGTCCACAGTTTTGTTGAACCATGTCCGAACAGTATTCAGGGCCATACGTACCAAGCTCCTCATAACCTTCACTATTATCTTAGGCCCATATTTCTACTTTGTTTGCCCTGCATTCGCGTAATTTCTGGAGGCAAATGTAGCGCACACTTGCTATATTCAAATTTCTTTTGCTCATTTGCGCAGCTGTTGCATCAACAAATGAAGCAGATGCGACACAAAATAAATTAGACATCTGGACCGAAGTGCACTGTTTCTGTGTCTTTACGTCAGGACAAATAATCATTCACATGGCCAAACCCAAATGGGCCATTATGCTACCAGATTGCATTGTCACAAAACAGGGTCATCTCGTGGCATTTCAAAGTAGGCATTGAAATCCTATCATTGAGTAGCAGGGCCCAATGACATTTTTTGCTACCATCTGTGTCACATTGGTGCCAAACCATTTTCGAAAGTAAAGGGGTCAGCATGGGATCCCGGCTCTTTGTGAATGCATGGTCACAAACTATTTTTGAGCATGATGTTGTGCGAGGGACCACTGACTGCTTCGATAATACTATTTTAGTGAAGAAATAGGTTTTTAAATTACTTTCTGTTCACACCTGCTGAAATATAGCAACATTTCTACAAATGTGAACTTCTCAATATGAAGGCAGTCACAGACATGGTGGTCTGCTGAGCTCTTGATGTTCTTACATATGCAGTAAAAGAATAGATACTGGCCAAGGCATTGAAACATAAAACACTTAAGTCAAGTGGAGTCATCTTTGACATAAGGTCAGATGATTCCTGCACCATTTTGGACAGGTAGTAAGACTTGGGGAAACAGATGGAAGCTAGGTGCTACTGCCCAGCTCAGATTTCCCACCATTCTTAGGGTGATGTACAATGATAAGATGTAATGCTTCAGGAAATATAAAGAGGTAGATGCGTGGATGGAAAGGAAAGACGACCGTCAAACAAGGTATGTGCACACTCCCACCACAAGGTTGATTAATTGATATAGGGCAGATAGGTTCATGCTGGAGTCTATGGGGGTCATTCTGACCCCGGTGGTCTAAGACCGGCGGGGCCAGGGTCGGCGGGAGCACCGCCGACAGGCCGGCGGTGCTCCCAAGGGCATTCCGACCGCGGCGGTAAAGCCGCGGTCGGACCGGCAACGCTGGCGGTCTCCCGCCAGTGTACCGCCGCCCTTTGGAATCCTCCAAGGCGGTGCAGCTAGCTGCGCCGCCGAGGGGATTCCGACCCCCCCTACCGCCATCCAGTTGGAACCGGATGGCGGTAGGGGGGGTCGCGGGGCCCCTGGGGGCCCTTACAAGTATTTCACTGTCTGCTTGGCAGACAGTGAAATACGCGACGGGTGCAACAGCACCCGTCGCACCTTCCCACTCCGCCGGCTCGATTACGAGCCGGCATCCTCGTGGGAAGGGAGTTTTTCCCTGGGCTGGTGGGCGGTCTTTTGGCGACCGCCCGCCAGCCCAGGGAAAAACTTAGAATACCCTCCGCGGTCTACTGACCGCGGTGCGGTATTTCGGAGGGGGGAACTAGAATGACCGCCTATGTCCATTATTTTTCTTTTTGTTTTCTCTCGTATCCCAACAAGCACCCAAAGGACTCTTTGGCCTTGGGAAAGAATGGGAGAGTTCTACAGGGGTGGAAAAGTAGATGGGATGGAGAGCATCAGGGGAGAAAATAAAAAAAAAGTCCTCAAGATCCTCTAGCAGTAGTAGCAGTAGTTCGGATGACCATACCACCCAAGACTACTACTAGTCAGAGCATGGGTCTTAGAATATGGAGCAAAGGTTAAACAGTAAATTTTCCCTCATGGAATGTTAATGAGCTTCGAATAAGTGGGCGATCAGGGGGTGGAAACTATGGGTGATTGCTAATATACAACTCGTTGATAGTAGGCACACCTTAGTGGGGTATTATGGCACCAATGTGGAGTATATAGAACCCTTAAAGAATATCTGTTTAAAACTATTAGAATTCTCCTCCCCCATTATCATCATGGAGGTCTTAATGCTAATGTAGACAACAAATATGGATACATCTGTCAATAGCAGTACTATTATGTCATCCAAGATACAATCATATTTTAAGGGCATGATGAGACAGAAGGGATTATGTAAAAACAGCTCATACCAAGAACATGGGAAATAAGAAATGAAGAGATTGGATCATGCCTAACAAATAGTTTAGATATCAAAAACACATTTCTTAAATTCTTTAGGAGAAGTGCATAAGAGAACTTGGTAGTTACAGAAGAGAGGGTCAACAAATGGTTGGAAGAAGACCTGCTATAGAAACTCTCAGAAGACAAGAAGGACTATTTAGGTTAGGAAATTACACAGTGTGAAGTCTGGCAGGCAGTTCATTTGAGTAAGAGAGGAAAAGCAGCAGGCCTGGGTGGTCTCCCTAATGCATTTTTCAAAAGTGCTGGGGGGGGGGGTCAGTTATAACTCTTTTGACTAGATTGAGGAAAGTCGGAAGAAAGGGGCCCCTCTACCACATTCATGGTGGGAGGCCACTGTAACTATGAATGTGAAAACCTGAAAAATTCCTTTTCACATGTGAATCTTAAACACAAATATCACTCCTAAATAGTGGTTTCTAAAACTGTTTCTAGTATTCTAGCAAACAGGCTGAGTATGCTGGTGGGGAATTTAATACACAAGGCTCAGAAGGGCTTCATAAGAGAAAGACACTTGTATGAGTTGCCTTATAAGCTAGTAATGTCAATAGATGTAGGCTCTAATTTTAAAATCCCATTGGCTGTTATGGCATTGGATGCTACTAAAGCCTTTGATGAGGTCAATTGGACCTACTTGAATACAGTTTTAAACATTGCAATTCAGGGGATAAGTGTTGCAGGGCAATACAGTTGATCTATAAGAACCGTACTCAGAGAATCTCTGTAAATGGTAGGCTGAACTCAGAGTTTAAAATCACAAGGGGCACAAGGCCGGGTTGTCCATTATTCCACCTGCTATTCAATGTATATAGAATCTTTGGCACCAAAGTTCAGAAAGCAAAGTGCTACAAGACTCTTTAGATATGACATCTGGGGAAAAAGGTTTCTCTATATGCCGATGACTTGATGATCTATAGTACAAATCTACATTCTGCTCTCCTGGTTTTTGAGTAGCTGACAGCAGACTTTTGGGAAGTGTTGGGTTATGCTGCAAACCTTGCACCAACAGAGATAATGACTTTTAATGTAGAGGGGCAGCTGGCTAATAAAACAGGAGCTAAAACATCTCAGAATCTAAGTTACACAGAACTTAAACAAGATTGCAGAATCTAACTTCAATAGGACATTGGAAGAAACAACCAAATTGTGAACGAGCTGGTTTTGCCTGCTGCTAACAATATTTGGGAGGATTATCTTCATAAAAATTACTATTTCACCAAAATCACCTTCTTTTTTACTGCAATCCCCCATATTTTAAGAAAGAGTGGCTGAAGAACTTGCAAGGGAAATTCAATTCTTTCATGTGGACATCAAATGGAGGAAGGATATTGTGGAAACAAAACTCTGTAGGAGGCGAGAAAAGAGTGAGCTCTCACTGCCTAATTTTCAGATTTATGCATGGGCATTTCAGATTTAAAATAGGTAGCTGCCTGCTAAAGACGATAGAAGACCCAGGAATTAGTGCCCTGTTTAAGGCAATGTTAAAGGATGTGAGAGAGGGTGAATCACATTTTTTGTACAAATTCAGAGATGTGAAATCTTACAAAAAGATCAGGTGCAGGTGCAGGCACAGCTCTCCTGTGGTCACAGATCAGACAGGCTCCCATATTACAGTAGACCTGCTGCTGTTTAAGACTCGTATAGTACATAAGAATGACTGAAGGAAAAAGTAATATCTTTGCTTAGGAAGACAGGTGTATTAAACTAGGACCAGCTAATACAGGATGGGTAGCTTTACTCATGGGAAGATATACAGAATGTAGCCTGGGGAAATATCTCCATCTAAAAAGGTGGTTATGGGCATTGAGGGAGAAGAATGGGAACACTAAGGAATTGGAAGAAAAGATGTGGAAAGAGCACCTGAGGAAGAAAGAGGTCATGTCTTGGTATTGGCTGACCTTGGAAACTATGGATAGAGAGAGTATTAATGTACGCACTTTACCGGTATGATAAAACTTGTCAATGTAAGGAGGAATCATTTCTTTTCCCTCCACAGAACATTTTTGACACAGAAAATATCACAAAATTGGGGAAAATGGTAATGGTCTCCACATCCTACTCAAAATGTAGTTTGGGAAAAGCTGACGATGCTCATATGTTTATGGAGTGCCACCGGATTCAATGATATTCTGGTGAAGTGGGTGAAGCTATTAGTGACATACTCTCAACAGATATTAAGATAAGACTTGGGATGATTACAGTAATAGCATCTGGCATTGCTGGCGAGAAGGGAGATTTGTAGGAAGTGGATATTTAAGGCACCCACATCTGAATGTTAGAGCCTGTAATGTGCATTCTAAAATGGATAAGAATACTACTTGAACAAGAAGATCCAGGATCTAGTCACCGGTGGTGATGTGGAAGGGGTGGACATCGGGGGGATGAATGAAGACAAGGGTGGCTGAGGGAAAGAAGAGCGAAAAATTGACATCCCATGATTACACCTGACTCAGATCTTGGTAACCTGCATAGCATTAGGTAGATCGTAAAAAGTCACAAAAATCTACCCAGGCTGGACAAACTCACTACTCCCTAAGCAAGATAAGAGGATGGGATCTGAGATTGCTAACTGGAGGTGAAAGAGGTGAATAAGGACAACAAAAAAGTTCCAAAGTTCCATAGTCAGATTGGCTCTATTTCCAGGGGCAGCTTGAGGACCCCATGAGATGATGAGCATTAACTATATATTTCTCCTTCAGTACCACAGCCACTTCTAATTCTTTCTCATAATGATCTACTTCTCAATTCACTATGAGTTGTGGCATTGTGGGTTGCTGTGGTGGTCTGTCATATTGACTCCTTCAATGTTGCGGTGTCTATTAACATGTGTCTTCTGTATGAACAGCTTTATGGTTCAGGATGGCATCATTGTACAAAAGCCCAGTGCTATTTCTCAATCACCCCAAACATCGTCACCCTGAGACTTGACAATACACCAACCCCAAGGGCCTGCTTCAGGTCTGGTTTATCAGTATGTTAACAGTGAAAGTCATACACAAGACCTGAGATGTGGCTGTGTATACACAGTGCTGATTCTCAAGACCTACCCTATGGTCCATACTCTTTCCAGTCGAAGCATTACTAAAGAGATCCTCAAAACCAGCATCAGTTCAGGATTTTCTTCTATTTGGACACTTGGGCAAACATAAGTCAGTCAGTCTAGTCCCTGGGTGGGTCACTTATTTTGTCTAGAGACATGAAGAATGAGCTGAATGTGTCAAGGGCAGCAGTTCCAAAACTACGGTACTGCCACATACCATGTAAAACTACTTTTTAAGTTGAGCGTAAGCGTACAACCTCTTGTATACTTTAATGTATACTTCTTCTGTCGGCTTCCATCAATTTAATTTGTTAGTTTTAGTGTAATTTAAAAATCCTTGCTTGCTAGTAGTCATGCATGCCTCTTTGCTCCTCCTTCTTCTGTGTGGGAGCAGGACCAACTACTGTATAATTACTCTTTGTCCTGTTTATCTGTCTGTAGGGGACTTTTTTAAATGTATTTCTTGCTCCTGTCCAAGGAAGCTTCCCTTTTCATTTGCAGAGCATTCTTAAACTGAGCTTAGCTGTGAACAAGGCTATAAATCAGGCTGTTATCTTGGTTACATTTGGTCTTTGTGGCCTCTCTGCACCCTCTCTCAGCTTCCTGGCTCCCGCCCTTCCTTGGCTTGGATTTTCTTTGCCAAGTGTGTCTGCCTGTGGGGGGCTGAGAGCAAAGGCAGAGGATTGCTTCTAATTGCTTATAGCCTAGGCACTGAGCGCTAACAGGGCTCCACAATCCTTAGAGACGGTGCCCACTTCAAACACTCCAAGCCCTCAGTTGTGCCAGTGCCAGGAACCCCACACGTGCTGTCTGCCAGTGCTCCTCACTTCTTCCAGTTAGTACACGCAGCTGCTCCAGTACTCGGACCTCGGGCGCTGGTCCATCAGTGTGCCTTAATTCACAAACTCCAAGCCTTGGCCCATGCCATGAACCCCACACAAACCGTCCACAAGAGTACCTCAGTTCTTCCAGTCAGTACACTCTGCTGCTCCAGTACTGGGACCTCGGGCGCAGCTTCCTCAGTGCACCACAGTTCACATACTCCAAGCCCTCAGCCGTGCCAGTGCCACGAGTCCTCCATGCGTTGTCTGCCAGAGCACCTCAGTTCTTGCAATCAGTATAGCCTGCTTTTTCAGTTCTGGGACCTGGGGTGCAGGTCCATCAGTGAGCCTCAGCTCACACACTCCAAACCCTCAGCTGTGCCTTCGCCAGGGACCACACACGCACTGTCTGCCAGAACACCTCAGTTCTTGCAGTCAGTACACTTTGCTGCTCCCGTACTGGGAACCTGGGTGCAGCATCATCAGTGAACCTCAGTTCACACACTCCAAGTCCTCAGCCGTGCCAGTGCCAGGAACCCCACACATGCTGTCTGCCAGAGCTCCTCACTTTTTCCAGTCAGTACGTGCTGCTGCTCCAGTACTCGGACCTCGGACGCAGCTCCATCAGTGCGCCTCAATTCACAAACTCCAAGCCCTTGCCCATGCCAGGAACCCCACACAAACTGTCTACAGGAGTGCCTCAGTTCTTCCAGTCAGTACACTCTGCTGCTCCAGTACTGGGACCTCAGGCGCAGCTCCATCAGTGCACCTCAGTTCACACACACCAGGCCATCAGCTGTGTCAGTGCCAGGAAACCCACACACGCAGTCTGCCAGAGCACCTCAGTTATTGCAATCAGTACACACTACTGCTCCAGTACCAGGACCCTGGTCGCAGCTCCATCAGTGTACCTTAGTTCACACACTCCAATCCCTCTGCTGTGCCAGTGCCAGGAACCCAGTGCATGCTGTCTGCCAGAACACCTCAGTTCTTGAAGTCAGTACACTCTGCTGCTCCAGTACTGGGACCTTGGGCGGAGCTTCATCAGTGCACCACAGTTCACATACTCCAAGCCCTCAGCCGTGCCAGTGCCAGGAGTCCTCCATGCACTGTCTGTCAGAGCACCTCAGTTCTTGCAATCAGTACAGTCTGCTTCTCCAGTTCTGGGACCTCGGGTGCAGCTCCATCAGTGCACCTCAGCTCACACACTCCAAGCCCCCAGCTGTGCCGTCGCCAGGGACCACGCACGCACTGTCTGCCAGAACACCTCAGTTTTTGCAGTCAGTACACTTTGCTGCTCCAGTACTGGGACCTCTGGTGCAGCTTCATCAGTGCACCTCAGTTCACACACTCGGCAGCACTGGCACACCAATACTATGTTTCACAAATAGCTAAATTAACATACCTCACTGCTGACCTTGTGTGCCTGTTATTATTCCAGTACTGCAGCCCACATACAACTCTGTCAGTGCATCTCAACCCTAAGCTTCAGCCTTCTATTATTCCAGTACCAGGAATTTCACTGTGCTCTATTTCTGATTCCTCACCCACTGTCTTTCTAGTTATTCCAGCACTGAGCCGGGACACATCTCTGTCTGTACCCCCAATCCTGACCTGAAGCACCCCAATATTAATGTGTTGGGGTTCACATGCAACTCTGCTAGAGCACCTCCTGCTGTTCTGCAGTGCACCACTCTGACGTCTGTTTGAGGATGTGGGGGAGCCAACTGGATTTATTCTTAGCTTCCATCTTTATTTAGGAGGGTCTGTTTCACCTATCTCACTACATTCTTTCCCTCACTCTGTTTACTCTCACTGTTTTCTTTCTCCCCCTCTTTTCTCTTTCCAGCTCTTAAAATCCACATTTGCTCCTTCTGTGAACTTTTTTCTACTCCTCCCCCTTTTTTTATTTCCCTATTCCTCTTGCTACCTCCTTTTTCAAACTCACAAACACTTGGTTATTTCTTTCATTGTTTCATTCCTCTCTTTTCTTCATCAGGCATTCATTCATTCACTATTTTTTCTCTTCCCTTCATTCCTTTATTTGCTCTTTCTTTTGATTCAGTATGCATCCTTTCACTTTTTTTTGACATCTTTCTTCATTTCTGTGAAGCGACAAGTTACTTTGCGGGACCCGAAGTGTTAAAGTGGTTTTCTCATTCTGTATCTGTAGGAAATGTGTCAGTACATACATGCCCTGGTTCTTTTGTGCTGGTTTCTCTCACCATTTGTCTCTTTTCTCTAATGTTCATTTTTCTCTTTCTTTTCACAATTCTTTCATTATTTTTTCCTCTTTATCTTTCATTCGCTGGCTTCCTTCCCTTTTTTCTTTTCTCTCACACGTTTACTCTAGTTCTTCTCTTAGTTGTGTTTTCATTTTCTCGTTCTTTCTTTCCCTTCTTTCTTTTTCTTTGAGACCCCTTCTCTTTCCTCCTTTTTTCCTGCTGTACTCCTTTTGCTTCTCTTTATGCCCCATCGCTTTCTCTCCTGAAGCCTAGTTATCAATAGAGCAACAGGTGCAGTGGCACCAGGGCACAGAGACCTGCAGACCTCACTCAAATCTAATTTCTGCTGTATTTTCCTACTGAAATTCCAGTCAACCATATTCCTTTCTTGCTCCAGGGCCCGTGACACCATTACTACGCCACTTGTTCTCTCCATCTTTACTACTGACTCCCTCTATGCTTTCACCCTCCAATTCATCCGTATTGATATATGTTTGGTGTTTTGAGCATTACACTCTAATACCAAAAGTTTAGTTCTGATAAAGTTTTATGTGATAATTGTATACGTTTTGATATAGAGGAAGAAGGTAAATGGAAGTGCTTCAGTTAAATGCTAGACAACTGGAAATATATGTCAAGAAATGACGAAATTATGAGACAGGGTTGACCAATTTATGTGGCAAGAAAAGTCCAGTTATGAATTTACAATGCCGATAGCTCTAACTCAAGAAAAGGCGAGACCTATTGCATTGCAAATGCTTGTTGTTTGTTGTTGATGACAATAACACTCTGTCACACCCATTGTATTTAGGCATTGCATACATCATACAGCTTGCTTGCATGTTATACTTGTTCTTTTCGAGCTGCGTCATTTTTTTGCCAGATACTCATGTAGCCTTCCAAGTTCAGCAGTAATGTCATGCGAATACTCTTTTAGTAAAACGAGTTGCTGGTGGTAGAGTTCCAGTGTTGAGGCTCTAACAGATTAAAGGACCGAAATAGTTTAGTGAAATATTCAGTCATTACTTTTGAGGATCTGCTACAGTTTTATGCACCATTTTCTTGAGATGATCCTGTAAAATACATTTATGGATCCAGCATAAAGACAGTGATTCCATCCGAAAGTGAAAAGGGATAAGAATTGCTCAAACAGGCTGTTTTGTGTAAATTTTTCATAAAACAATAATTTTGTTTGGGCCCTGTGGGAGCACGATTGTTGCTTCGTATTTCAGTACCTGCCTGTGGTTTTCCTACAATTGCTTACACATCATGAAACGAGTAGTGTTAACATCCCTTACATTTTTTACGACTTGTAATATATTCTATTAAAAGCTTGCAAGCAGGATGTCTCAGTGTCTAAAGAAATGTTTGCTCTCTTTACTTTCCAGTGCCTGGAGCTATACTTCTGTTAGTCTAGCTGTGTTTGCTTTGTATTAAGATTGGACAAAGGGAGACATTTTAAAAAAGAATGAGAGCCCCATGACCTCAGTCAGACTGAGTATCCTATGTTTAGTTGTTGCCTCGAGCACAGTATGGGAATGAGAGGCTGTGGCATATGAACTTGATTGGGCAGGTGTCAAAACATCTCCGCAATGAGACTAGAAAAAGAGCGCACAGGAGTCATATAACGAAGGCTTACAATAGAAATACGTTCAAATATAGACAGGGGAACTCTGCTATAGCAAACAGAGGGAGAATAACAGCAGATGCATCAGGCACCTGGATGTTGACTGCACCAAGTTTGGATACAGTGCTCTGTCACTGGTGCTGTTCACCCCACCGTACCTAATGTGAGACCTCTCGGAGAGCAGACACCCCCGTCGGTGCCTGTATCCTCTTGTGTACAAAGCACACAAACATTGGGCAGTTTTGCAAGTCCCTCTCTGGCTAAGAGTGATACCTGCTTGGCCTTTGCAAGCAGCCTGCCGTCCTTGCAAATCTCATATGCAATCAAGACTGGACCTCTGAAAATTCAGTGCCGTGTTACGCTGACACCAATTGATTATTTCAAAGCCTTTATTTGAAACAGTCAGAATAGGCCATACTAGAGCAGAGAATAAAATACAGCAACAATTAACTTACAAAAGAATTAAAAACGGAAATACAACTATACAATGTTAAAAACAATGCAAATAAAAGACCCAAGCTCCAGTCTCAAAGCTGCAAACAAAATGAAATACGTTTTCTAATTCGAATCACTTCCCAAATGTATAAAGCAATGCTCAAATATGAAAGGAGTCCTCCATTGCACTCCGAAAACGTAAAGCAGCGTTGTAACCCCTACTTTTATGTGCAAGAAAAGTCAATTTCAGATGATACTTCCTTAAACCATCATAAAAACTACAGAATAGCATAAAGAGAGCTTTATTTCGAAATATCATCACATGGACAAGGTACCATATCCCCGAGCCGCTGATTTATAATAGGAAAAGGGTCAAGAAGATGTGCTTTACGCAACCGCAGCCGAGTAAGAAAGAAGCAGTGTTGGGTATTGGTCACGAGGGACAGATACGAATGAAAACCCTCCTGGAAAGCATTCAACATACAGGAGACAACAGTATGTTTCTTAGACTGAACAATGGCCCTATTTTCAAACCTGACACCTAGAAAGGAGGTCTTATCCTCCCTCCTGTGAAAAGCAAGCATTCTATGAGGATCTTGGAGCACAGGGAAACTAAATAATAATTTGAAAGTTTAATGAATATAAGAAAACCATGGGCTAATAAAAGTGTGCTAAACAATACAAAATAATGTATTTTGTGAAGGTTTTTTCAGATGTTGCCCAGATTGAATGCCAAAGTTGAATAGGCTTGAGGAGAAGCAGGGCCTCAAGGTGAGTTAGCCCTGTCGCGTAGGCTCTCATTATTCTAATGAGACTACTGGATTTTGAGCAGCAGAATCGCCTGCGGTGTGGGAGAGTGAGTCCAACCCACTACGGGTGACACCTGTCGCCCTAATCCGGGTTTTGCTCCCGCTAACCAGCAGTGCCTTATCTCTACCAAAGGATAGTGATGACTGTGCAGCTGGGCGCATGACATACTAGGCTTCTCAGGGAAGTCGTGGTCACTCAGATCGCATCCGGTTCTCTCATTTACAATTCAGTCTCATATATAAATGACAAACAGAGGCAGTGTATGTTTCAGTAATGAGTTTAATAAAATAACTGCATCTTAGATAGCAAAGTGTGAGCTGCAATAACCAGGACGACACAACATGGCAGTATTAAAATTGTGACGAGAAGAGTGAAGCATAAAAACAAGGCTATCATTTTGTCACTATGATCAGTGGACTATATCCTAACTAGATGGCAATTGAGCACAGCATGTTAAGCTCTAATTCTGCCTTTCAGGTTCCCTTGGGAAGACATCAACCCCCATACCTGAGCAAAGGCCTGTGGTCTGCATTAGCATCTGTAGCGAAGCATTCAGCAATCAGCATAGAGTTGTGGTTCCCTGGCTGGAATCTCCCTCTAACGTGTAAGGGACAAGGAAGTGTTTATATAATAACACAGCTGATGTTCGGAGAAAATGTCCCTACGTAAGGATGTGTATTTTCTACGAATGTTGGAGACTAATCTTCTATCACGTTCACAGGCAATGTACCGAGCTGCAGCCTTGAATGAAGCACAGAGTGATCAAGAATGTCTTGTTTGAGATCAGAGGCTTAGGCAAAAACAGTTAGATAGATGAAAATAAAACAATACCGTAAAAATGGTTATTGTAATGATAATAAAGCGAAGCTGAATAAAATATATCTAGGTTAAAGTGCACAGTGGCCTAGTGTGTTAAAATAACGTGCATGGAGCTATAACTAAAATGGCTACACAACAGCCCTACACCTTTCTCCTCGATCTGAAGAGGACCAGAAACAAATGACCCAACAGGCACCTTTCATATAAGGCAGCTGACAACGCTCTGACCTTATAGATGTTCACTATTTCCTTAATGGGGGGCTACCAAGTTTGCAAGAGAACCTGAAGTCTCCCTCGCTAACTCTGCTCATTGTTGCTTGAGCATTTTCTAAGTATTGGGACCATGTGCCATTATTGGTAAAAAGTATACCCAGGTAGAAAAATGAGTTAACCTTCATAATTGGAATTCCCTTAATATAGAAGGTCCTACACTTCTGAATGTTTTTTCCACAAGACAGTGTGAATGTTTTGGTATTGTTAATCTCCAATGTTCTAGCCTTGTTGAAGTCAGCAAATGCGTCCATCAACTTCAGCAGACCGACAGAGGTCTTAGACATTAGGGCTGCGTCACTGGCATATAAAAGCACAGGAACCGAAAGACCAGCAACTGTATGTGCGCCGGCCTGCAAAGTCTGAAGGGCATTATCAACCCTATTGATAAAAAGGGAGAATAAAAATGGGGGCCAGGACACAACCCTGTCTGTTTGCCCTCTTGATTAAAAAAAAATTAAGAGCATTCCCCATTTAGTCAATAGCAGACCTTAGCGGATGAATTCTCTTACAACTGAGACAAAAAAAAACATTATTCTCAGGGTCACCAAGTAAATGCAATATATGCCAACAGATCGAATGATCCAGAAAATCGAAGGCGCTGCTGAGATAAGCCAAGTACACGTGGAGAGAGCCTGTCTTTGCCTTAGTATATTTCCTAATGAGCAGTTCTAAGTTCATACATTGCCCGACTGTCCTCAACACCCTTCTGAATCCATATTGGACCTCCGAAAGGGTAGATTTATCAGTGGCCCACTGCTCCAGTCTCTGTAAGAGAACCCTACCCCTCAACTTTGCAGAGAAATTCAGAAGAGAGATGGGATAATAGCACTTCGGGTTGGGTCTATCCCCTTCTTAAAATGGGCACTATCATGAAGTCAGCCCAACTGATAGGAATCATGCCCTTGGCAGCTGAGGTGAGCATTTGAGTCAGAATGGGGCCCAATAGTTGACCTAGAGCTCTAAAAGCATCAACAGGAACACTGTCAGGTCTAGGAGCCTTACCCCGAGCACTACATTCTAGAGCAAGAAGGTCCAGAGTACCTTTGAGAGTGCTAGAGATTTCATAAAAAATAAATTCCATTTAGTTAGTGACCTGTATGTGTGAGATCTAGGCCTAACCAAAAGCTGCACTGTAAATGTGCACTTTCCTTCTAAACTTTGCATGACCCATATTCACTTGACTTGCTCGATTTGCTAGTCTTAACAAACTCTGAACAAACTTTAACTCAGCAGAAATGTTTCTTTTGTGACTTTTGTGACACAAACTTCCTATGCTAACAGAGAAAACTATAGCTGGATGAAATATTTATACCAAAATGTTTGCCGCTGTATTTGTATTATAAAAGTGTCCCAGTGTAAGAAGAGATAGCGATGGTGCACAAGCACTCACACACAATCTTTCGAGCTCTCATGCACTTCAACTCAGACTCTTTCATTCTCTCAGAGCGCCTGACGCAGACAGATTTACTCTCTGCTCACACTAATCTCTATCAAAGTCTGTTACAGTATTGTTTATGAGTACTGATAGCTTCGCTGGCTAGATTGAGTCTTGAAATCTTGTTCCTTTGTCTATTTCTGATAAAAAATATTTTATTTTTACTGATTTAGAATGCTAGAATAGAGATAGATTGTGGAGCATGTGTTATGCAGTGTTCAGTAAACCTTATTTGGCTAATAAAGAAAAGATTTAGAACTTGTGACAAATAGAACTTTAAAATCTAACTAAACCACTCATTATTGACTCTGAAAGAATATGTGTGTATTGTTACTGTAAACTACAGCTTTTATTTGTACTGCATTACCAAGATCCTCATCTCTGTGTTGAAGAGTTGCAAAGTATTTGATACATTTAGGATTCATCGCGCACCCAAGAGGCCTGCTGCATGTTGGATTAACAATCTGATTTATATCTGTGGAAACATGGCCCATATAGGAGTCAAAGATTTTTAAAACATGATCAACCCACGCCTGAAGGGAAGCAAATAAAGTAAATTCAGGCAGAGTATCATTTTTCAAAAGAAGGGCATTAACTATCTCCAAAATAGGGTAACATCGTTGGTTGCAGCTGCCTGACCCAAATTTAACCAAGCCTCTTCCCTAAGCACCTTTTTCCTGGAGGCTAGCACCAAGTTATAATGCTTCCTTAGTTGTTTAATAAGTGAATTCTAGGAGAGCTGTGCAAAACAATCTGCAGCAGCTTAGATGCTTTGGCACACGAGTGATCAAAACAACCATGTCACCAATTCAAATACAACCATCGCAGACATAATGGTAAGTTTCCGAACAAGGGCTCCAAGGCCTGCCTTTAAAGTTTATGACTGATCCTCCATAGAGGAGTTGGTTGAGGTAATGGGTCCAAGAGTCAGTGCTAGACGCCATACCCTGTATGCTGTGGGTGGTAATAACAGTTTTTCTGGTGCAAAGATTAGATGGCACTTGTACTGGTCAAGCAATGAGAATACAGAATGAAGCCCTGTTTAGTTCCTTTGTGCCTTTTTAGCTCCAAGACAGTGACTGGTATGATGAATATTATATATAACCGTGATTACAATAATTTAACGGCGCTAACCACCAGTGAGTAACCAAAAGAGAGAGGTATTTTCTGTTCAGAAACTTCAGCAATTATTTCGTGTCACGCTTAGTCACTGGTAACCTTACCTTTCCCTGATAAGATACTACTATCAGGACAGAGTTAACCTCTTTTTTAGAGAGTTCTTCATAAAAATAATTTGTGATATGGAAAGTGTCCAGATTCTCAAAATGATCTCAAGGTAATTCCAAAGATATGTTTTTTATTGAGGGTATTGTGGGGATGATTAAAAGTTGCAAGGAAATGTGTAGTGAGTACTATAACTCAATCATTCGTAGAAGTACAGACATGTTTTAACCTACATTACGGCCAAAAGAGTCAAAGGCTTTTTTAGGGCTAGGAAAACTCCCTATCTAAACTCTAGATGTAATCATTCATAAACAAGAAGACTAAGGATAAAATAGTTTAACACCTTATCAGGTCGAGTTAAGGAAGCTATGCAGAGGCATTGAATGACACTTTAGAGACAATAACAACAACAAAAAACACAAAGAGGTGGAATTACCAAAATTAAATGATTGAAAACACTGCAAAACAACACAGCACACAAAAGCTAGGGAAGTAACTCTCACTCACACTTATTACGTACCCTAACTAATGTATATCATGTTCTCATGATCATGATGGGGGAGACACCCTCTGTAGCCACACTTCCATGAAATAAGATTATCAATCACCAGTTCTGCATTACCGGCTTTTGTCTTGCACATCGGCATCTGCTGCGATTCCCATTGTCTCTGTAGTCCTTTAGTAAACACTCTATTATTCGTGGCAGTTCTATTGTTATCCCCATTCATTCCAATTGTAATCATACACACTCAATTCATTATAGCCATATACTACAGAGCCACGGTAGTCAGTCTGTAGTTATAGTTAGGGTGACCAAAGATCGGCATTGTTCTGATTTTTGACCCTTTATAACTTTGCACGCATTTGACAAATGTGTGTGAAACTTTGCAAAACTGCTGCCCCATGTCATTATGGAAAGACTGAAAGTTTTGCAGCGTTTGGTCATGTGACCGAAAGTGTAAAGGGGGGGTCCTAAAACGGGCTCGAATCCAAATAATTTTCCATGGACTTTTGTATTTTGCACAACACAAAAAAAACAGATTGATCTTTATGAAAGTTGGTTGTATTACATATAGAGGATACAGATGATTCTGTGGGGTAATGCAGTTAAGTAGAGTAAGTAGATGTTACATTATAAAGTTTTTCAACCTGATGATATTTTGTAGCACAATCCTACTAAAAGTAGCAAGGAAGCCCAAGGAATAAACTAGACTGCATATGCAAAGTTTCAGCTTTACTACATGAACAACTAAAAGATACATTAGTAGTAATGTGATTTTGAAAACCAATAAACGCATACATAACATATACAATAGATAAAAAGAAAGAAATCACATTAAATCTGATTAGCACTCTGTAGTTATAGTTAGTGTGAGAAACGGGGTCTTTGGTTGGCAGTCAGGTTACCCCCAGTCTAAGCAAGGACCCTCACCCTGTCAGGGTAAGTCACACACAATCCAAATTATCCTGTGCCCACCCTCTGGTAGCTTGGCACTGAGCAGTCAGATTTAACTTAGAAGGCAATATGTAAAGTATTTGTGCAATAAATCATGTAATAACACAGTGAAAACACCACAGAAAGACACCACACAGGTTTAGAAAAATATAAGATAATTTATCTGATTAAATTAAGGTCAAAACGAGTAAGATTTGATCATCTCTAGTTGAAAATATCACTTTGATATCAATATGAAACATTAAGGGGGTCATTCTGACCTCGGCGGTAAAAGGCGCTTACCGCCGGTCAGAAGACCGCCATAACACCGCCGCGGTCGCGGTGAACCGCCACGGTCATTCTGACCCGCAACTGGCAAACCGCCAAAAACCCGACATCAACAAAAGTCCGCCACAGCAACGGCCAGCGAAAAACTGGCAATGACCAAACCTCCACCGTCACGCCAACAGAAATACACCCATGCCATTCCGACCCACAAATCCCCGCAGCAGTCTTTCAACCGCGGTATTCCATTGGCAGTACACACCGCCGCGGTCAAAATACACACACCTTTACAAAACACTACCACATTGGACAATTCAAAATACACACACCTGAGACACATACACACACCACTCCCACACACCAAATTAAATATAAAACACACACCCACATCACCCACAAACCCTTACGACCACAATTGCGACTGAAGGACAGAGAGAGACAGCACAGCATAGAGTAGACCATCACACAGAGGCAAATCACAACATCACCCACACAATATCCACGCACTAAACACCATACACCACCACACTCACCACACTCTACAACACATACACCACCCCTCACCTTATCCACACCACCCCATGGCACCCCAAAGACACCCCAGGTTCTCTGACGCCGAACTCAGGGTCATGGTGGAGGAAATAGTTCGGGTAGCGCCCCAGCTCTTCGGGGCACAGGTGCAGCACACCACCATTGCCAGGAAGATGGAGCTATGGCAAAGAATAGTGGACAGGGTCAACACTGTGGGACAGCATCCACGAAATCGGGACGACATCAGGAAGCGGTGGAACGACCTACGGGGGAAGGTGCGTTCCATGGTATCAAGGCACAACATCGCGGTACAGCGGACTTGCGGCGGACCTCCACCTACTCCCCCAGAATTCACAGCATGGGAGGAGAAAGTCTTGCACATCCTGCATCCTGAGGGCCTCGCAGGAGTAGGCAGAGGAATGGACTCTGGTAAGTCAAATCTTCACTACTTCATTCCCCCCACCCCACCTGCATGCCAAATCATACCCCCACCCTCACCCCCACCCCCATCACACCAACTCCTTGCAAATGGCTCACCATCACAACCCACCCATCCCAAAACCTAGCCCTGCATGCCTCCCCAAAGCATGGACACCCATCACCAAAGCATGCCCACTGCACATACCCATCTCCCCCACAAGCCACCGTCACAAAAGCCCCCACAAGGGAATGCCAGCACTGGGGTACACGGCCACCAACCCATTACACGAAATGGCACACACAGAAGCAATAACCATACTCTTATACCCCTGCAGGACCCGAACGCCACCACACCGCCCAGGAGGGTCCAGAGATGTCCATCCCACCCCAAGAAGAGGCCCCCAGTGATGACAGCAGCTCTGTCTCCCTGGACCCAGATGACCAGCCACAGGCTACAGCAGACCTAACCCCCTCTGGGAACACCAGCACAGCTCCCACCCAGCGGGCCCATGCCTCTGTCTCCAGGACACGTCAATCAGCGGTGTGTCCACCACTACAGGGCACCCAGGTTGACCCACCACCCCAACAACAACAGGGACCTGGGGGCAGTGGTAGTGGGCACACGGTCCAGGGGACAGAGGCCCAGGGAAACAGGGGAACTGGGAGGGCTGCTGTGCGACAGGGGGGGGGACAGGCCCAGGGAACCGACTATCCAAGAGGCCCTCTCCTCCATCATGGGAGCATACCACCGCTCCCAGGAGACGATGGCTACGGTACTGGCCAGGTTCCATGAGATCCAGGTACTGCAGGAGGAACAGTACATGGGGTTCAGAGAGGAACTGAGAAACATAAGTTCCGCAATGGGGACCATCGTCGTGGCCCTTAACCAGATAGTCAACACATTGCGGGACCATGTGGCACCACAAAGGGCCCCTGTCACTAGCATGGACCCAGACCAGGCTACCACCTCTGCCGGCGCTAGTGGACAGGAGGCCCCCACACAACAACAGGCCACCAGAACCCCACCTCCTGCAGAAGAAGAACCACCCCGCAAGCGGTACCTGAGATCTCACAAGAAGACAGAGTAGGATGCCAAGACCCCCGCCAGCAAACGATACCCCCTGATGTCATCCCACTGTCCCACATTGTCACCCTGTCCAAACTTAAACTGCCCCTGCTCCATCCTTCCACAGGCATATGGACAATGCAGCTGTGAGACTGAAAACTGGACTCTGCCATGGACATTACTCCACCATCACCCATCACCGTTTTACCATCATGTCCCTAAATTTAGCAGTTTAATAAAATCACTTATTGCACTTAAAAAATCTGGAGTCTGCTTGTATTTGGAACAAATGTATTAGACATAACGGTGCCAAAATGTTCAGTTACATTGTGATGACAACATACCACTGTCACACAGCTGTAGTCCATGGGCAAACAAAGCAGAGGTCACGCAGTGGGGCCCACAGCTCTGAAAACGGAAGGGAAAGTCACAACTCAGTTAACAGGAACTTGGGGGAAACACAGCCAGTAGAGAGGCAGGAGACTTTAAGTAAATGTAAAATGGCGGGGTTGATTCGTACATGTGTGCTACTGAAAATACTGTTGTATCACTGTGTCCCTGTTGTCTGTATCATCCCCGTCGTCTTCCTCCTCTTCACTCTCCACAGGCTCCACAGCTGCTACAACACCACCATCTGGACCATCCTCCTGCAGGAAAGGCACCTGGCGTTGCAAAGCCAGGTTGTGAAGCATACAGCAGGCCACAATGATATGGCACACCTTCTTTGGTGAGTACATTAGGGATCCACCTGTCATATGCAGGCACCTAAACCTGGCCTTCAGGAGGCCCAAGGTCCGCTCAATCACCCTCCTAGTACGCCCATGGGCCTCATTGTACCGTTCCTCTGCCCTTGTCCTGGGATTCCTCACTGGGGTCAGTAGCCACGACAGGTTGGGGTAACCAGAGTCACCAATTAGCCACACACGGTGTCTCTGTAGCTGTTCCATCACATAAGGGATGCTGCTATTTCGCATGATGTACACGTCATGCACTGACCCAGGGAACTTGGCATTTACATGGGAGATGTACTGGTCAGCCAAACAGACCACCTGGACATTCATCGAATGATAACTTTTTCTGTTCCTGTACACCTGCTCACTTTCACTGGGGGGAACCAAAGCCACATGGGTCCCATCAATGGCACCAATGATGTTGGGGATATGGCCAAGGGCATAGAAATCACCCTTCACTGTAGCCAAATCACCCACCTCAGGGAAAACAATGTAGCTCCGCATGTATTTCATCAGGGCAGACAACACTCTGGACAAAACCTTAGAAAACATAGGCTGAGACATCCCTGATGATATGGCCACTGTTGTTTGGAATGATCCACTTGCCAAAAAATGGAGTACTGACAGAACCTGCACCAGAGGGGGAATCCCTGTGGGTTGGCGAATGGGGGACATCAGGTCTGGCTCCAGCTGGGCACACAGTTCCTGTATAGTGGCTCGGTCAAGTCTGTATGTCAGTATGACATGTCTTTCTTCCATTGTCGACAGGTCCACCAGCGGTCTGTACACGGGAACATTCCTCCATCTCCTCGCAAGTTCCAGCGGACGGTGCCTAGGAAGGACAACATGGAGCACAGAGTCAAGCAACCCACAGGTACGTAACCACAGCTTGCACAGAACACGATTCGCTATGCATTGAATGGCTTGTATGAGTGGCAATGCAAGGCCTAGGCCTGTGTGACGCAGTAGAAATTAAGCCATGTGGGCCCTTGAAATGGCGGCTGCCTGACCTGTGAAGTGTGACAATGGGATGTGAGGTCAATGCGCTGGTGTGGCACACCGTGGCGGTAGGCGGTCGAAGACCGCGGCGCAAAGCAGCATTGGTTAACATTGAACCCTATGGGTCTCAGGAGCCAATGACGATGTGCGCCGGCGGTTGCGGTACGCACCGCCGCGGGCGTGACCGCCATCTTCTATCTGCTTAATCACTCGAGACCTGATCATCCACACGAGAGGACCTATACTGCAAGTGCTGCTGTGACCTCGGTCTGGAAGATACAATGGCTGCTGCGACTGGGGAAAGGGCCCCTGCCTTCACATCTGAGGAATTGGAGAAACTTGTTGATGGGGTCCTCCCCCAGTATGCGCTACTCTATGGTCCTCCAGACCAACAGGTAAGTACACTGGGACCATGCTTTGTGGGCAATGCCTGTGTTGAGTGGGGTGGATGAAAGATGGTGGGGAGGGGAGCGAATGAGGCATGCATCGCACGACAGATGAGAGCATGTGCCATATGGCAAGGTTGGGGGGGGGGGGCCACTCACATCGCCCATGCAGAAAATGATGATATTTATTTTCCCACCCTGTCCATGTCACATAGGTCAGCGCCCATCAGAAGATCGACATTTGGCGTGCCATCGCCAAGGACGTCCGGACCCTGGGGGTCCACAACAGACGGGGCTCCCACTGCCGCAAGAGGTGGGAGGACATCCGCCGCGGGAGCAGGAAGACCGCGGAGGCTCTGCTGGGGATGGCCTCCCAACGTAGGAGGGGTGGCTCCTGTCAATTGACCCCCCTGATGTCCCGGATCCTGGCGGTGGCCTACCCCGATTTGGATGGGCGCGTGAGAACATCACAGCAGACACAAGGGGGTGAGTACCAGCACATTCTGCTATGTTAGCGCACAGTGGAGGTGTCTGGGTTTCTGTAGGCTGGGCCCCTCCGTAAGGCATGGCCCTGTGCCCCCGCCCTCCACCTCTGTAGGGTGCTAAGTACAGCTATCCATGGCCCTGGGTCACCTATGTGTGCAGTTGTCGTCCATAGGCTTGTAGGCCAAGTCACAATAATTGAGTAGTGTACACCGAGTGCGCGGCGTAGTGCAGGGGGCTTCTGTGTCTGTCCTCTCCGCCATCGGTGACGCCAATGCATGCACTCAACATGTCATTTTTTCTCCCCCCCCTTTTTTGTGGTCTTCCTGTTCATGTGTGCATTAGCATCATCAGGCGGAGGAGAAGTGGCATCGGAGCACGAGGGAGCTGCATCTCACATGGCCCCGGAGGGCCATGCAACCAACTCCGAGTTCACCAGTGAGATGGAGGGCGAGGGGAGCTCCACAACGGGGACCCGTGGAGACGTCAGTGACACAGACACGTCCTCGGAAGGGAGCTCCCTTGTGGTGGCGGCAACATCCGTGCCCACCGCTACAACAGGTACAGCCGCCACCCAGCGCACCACCTCCGTCCTCCAAGCAGCCCCTCAGCGTTCGCCCCGTGCCCGCTCGGCCAGGAAGGCGGGCATCTCCTTCGCCCCAGGCACCTCAGGCCCTGCCCCAGTTACCCCTGCTGCCCTCAGTGAGAAGATCATTGACCTCCTCCAGACGCTCATTGTTGGGCAGTCTACCCTTTTGAATGCCATCCAGGGTGTTCAAAGGGAGGTGCACCGGAGCAATGCATACCTGGAGGGCATTCATTCGGGTCAGGCTGCCCATCAGCGATCGTTCAACGCTCTGGCCTCAGCACTGACGGCAGCCATTGTCCCTGTCTCCTGCCTCCCCCTTCCAAATTCCTCATCCCAGTCCCACTCCCCTGTTCCTCTGCCTATCCCAGCCACACCTACAGACCAGCCTGCACACACATCAACACCCAAGGGCAGCTCATCCAGACATAAGCACCACAGATCACACAAGCATTCACACATGCAACATCCACATGCAGACATGCCAACAGCCACTGCCTCCTCTGTGTCCCCCTCCTCCTCGTCTCCCTCCTCCCTCCCTGTGACGTCTCCACTCACACCTGCATGCACACCACCATCAGCCAGTACGTCCATCACCAGCACACCCACCAGAACACTCCGCACACGTGCAGTCACCACCCCCACTGCCATTTACACCTCCCCTGTGTCCTCTCCCAGTGTGTCTGTCACCCCCTCTTCCAAACCACACAAACGCAGGCAGCCACCCACCCAACAGCCATCCACCTCACGACAGCCTCCGTCACAAGCACCTGCACCCAAAGACAGCACACTTGACTCTCCTACAACCACATCCTCTTCCTCCACTCCCATACCCACTGCACCTACCCTTCCCACTGCTCCTAAAAAGTTTTTCCTCTCCAAAATTAACCTCTTTGCATCACCTGACCCACCCCCTCCATCTCGTAAGAGTCCAAACAGCACCTAAGCCACCACAAGCCCTGCACCTACAAGGACCATAGTCCAGGGCTATTGGAGCCCACCAGCTTCTAGGGCAGCAACATCAGCCAGCAGCAAGGGGACAGCCAGCCCACCCCCTGGGAAAAAAACTAAAAAAGGGAAGGGCCGGCGCGAGAGGCCAGAGACGGCAGCCCCCAAAGGCACTAACCTGGCACCGTCACCTGGCACATCCACAAAGGGAGGCAAGGGCCCCAGAGAATCGGCGAAGGAGGGCAAGGGCAGCAGGGCGGAAATTTCCAGCAGCAGGCGAGCTGCCCAGGAGGGCCCCACCAGCCCCATTTCAGGTGTGAAGGAGGACACCCACGGGCCCAGGACTCCAGCACAGGAGGGCCCCGCAAGCGAAAGTTCGGATGGCGACTGAGTGGAAAATATTGGCCAGATCTGGTTCCCTGGGAACACATGTCAAGCACCGCTGAACAGGGCCCCGCCGTGACAAGCACCACTGAACAGGGCCCCGCCGTGACAAGCACCACCGAACAGGGCCCCGCCGTGACAAGCACCGCCGAACTGGGCCCCGCCGTGACAAGCACCGCCGAACAGGGCCCCGCCGTGACAAGCACCGCCGAACTGGGCCCCGCCGTGACAAGCACCGCCGAACAGGGCCCCGCCCTGACAAGCACCGCCGAACAGGGCCCCGCCGTGACAAGCACCGCCGAACTGGGCCCCGCAGTGACAAGCACCGCCGAACAGGGCCCCGCTGTGACAAGCACCGCCGAACAGGGCCCCGCCGTGACAAGCACCGCCGAACAGGGCCCCGCCGTGAGAAGCACCGCTCCGCTGGGCCCTTCCTGTCAAGCACCGCTCCGCTGGGCCCTTCATCTCAAGCACCGCTCTGCTGGGCCCTTCCTGTCAAGCACTGCTCCGCTGGGCCCTTCATCTCAAGCACCGCTCCGCTGGGCCCTTCCTGTCAAGCACCGCTCCGCTGGGCCCTTCATCTCAAGCACCGCTCTGCTGGGCCCTTCATCTCAAGCACCGCTCCGCTGGGCCCTTCCTGTCAAGCACCACTCCGCTGGGCCCTTCATCTCAAGCACCGCTCCGCTGGGCCCTTCATCTCAAGCACCACTCCGCTGGGCCCTTCCTGTCAAGCACCGCTCCGCTGGGCCCTTCATCTCAAGCACCGCTCCGCTGGGCCCTTCCTGTCAAGCACCGCTCCGCCGGGCCCTTCCTGTCAAGCACCGCTCCGCTGGGCCCTTCATCTCAAGCACCGCTCCGCCGGGCCCTTCCTGTCAAGCACCGCTCCGCTGGGCCCTTCATCTCAAGCACCGCTCCGCTGGGCCCTTCATCTCAAGCACCGCTCCGCTGGGCCCTTCCTGTCAAGCACCGCTCCGCTGGGCCCTTCATCTCAAGCACCGCTCCGCTGGGCCCTTCCTGTCAAACACCGCTCCGCTGGGCCCTTCCTGTCAAGCACCGCTCGGCTGGGCCCTTCATCTCAAGCACCGCTCCGCTGGGCCCTTCATCTGAAGCACCGCTCCGCTGGGCCCTTCCTGTCAAGCACCGCTCCGCTGGGCCCTTCCTGTCAAGCACCGCTCCGCTGGGCCCTTCATCTCAAGCACCGCTCCGCTGGGCCCTTCCTGTCAAGCACCGCTCCGCTGGGCCATTCATCTCAAGCACCGCTCCGCTGGGCCCTTCATCTCAAGCACCGCTGGCCCATTGGCAGGGCCGGATCTGTGTCGGCCAGGGCTTCGTGAAGCACTCTGGGCACCATGCCTCCTCCAGAACCAGTGGAGTCTGTAATCCACTTGATGGACTGTGGCTTTGCACTCCCCAGGATGGATCAGTGGGCAAGCCACCCACTGTAGAGACTTGAGAGACTGTGGCTTTGCACTCCCCAGGATGGTACAGTGGGCAATCCACCCACTGTAGAGACTTGTTAGACTGTGGCTTTGCACTCCCCAGGATGGTATAGTGGGCATGGAGGCCCCTCGTGGATCTGGCGCGGTGGACTCAACTGGCTGAGGTGCCCCCCTTCCCTTCCCCCTGAGGTGCCTGTAGTTTTACTATCTGATGCCCCTGCAGTGTTTTCTCCAATGGAATCGGGTCTCGTGTGTGGGCTTTGCCCATGTGTTTAGGCCCATTGGCCCACGAACAATGGATGATAGCCAATATGGCCTGGACTTTTGACCTATGTATATATTGTTCATGATGTAATATATTTTATTTATATATTTCACTTAACTTCAATTATGCTATAATATACTTCATTTTTAATGTTCATTTTATTTTGTCTTTGCATTCTTCCGGAGGGGTTGGGGGGTGTCACTCTGACTTGTTGCTCTGCATTGATGTGTGTGTTGTAGTGGGTGAGGGT